>NW_015505396.1:779341-834443 GCF_001515645.1 Sinocyclocheilus grahami | reverse complement strand
ATGTAATGATCTCCGAGCCACTTCTTTATCACTCTTGCTTTGTGAAAATAATCTAGAAACAATGTGAATGAACACCTTAACAGATCCAAAATTTCAATGTAATGATCTCCGAGCCACTTCTTTATCACTCTTGCTTTGTGAAAATAATCTAGAAACAATGTGAATGAACACCTTAACAGCTTAAGCAGCAAACTTTGCAAAACACAAAATTTATGTCACTGCCAAAACTTTTGGCCACGACTGTATATCTCATATTTCATATGAATATTGATCTATAATTTATTTCCCTATTGACTTGTTGTGTCTCCCCAAAGTGCCTGATTAACATGATGCGTGTCCTGGTGTCCTCTACAGAAGACATGTATGAAAATGATGCCCTATTTTGTAACAAAAAGTCATATTCCGGTTTTAAACCTCATAACATTTTTCTGAGATGCTTATTTACAACAAACAATTTGAAAATGAGCCAGATTTAAATGATAATTACAAAACATTATCATATTTCCCTAAGAGTGCTAAATTTGATCATTCTGTCAATATCAGTCATATTTAAAGACCAAGGAGAGGGAGTGTTTATGATCAAACCTCCAAACATTTGATATCTCTAAAAAGCCCTGAATGTGCTCTGTACAGGACATCCAGACTTAAACTTTGGCATGTATGGTCTCAGAGAAATTCACTAAAATATAATGTCTTCTATAGAGTACAAAAGTCTATGCCTGGGTCTCAGGAGGATATTATTTTCTCTAACGTCAACAGATGACATCAACTGTAAGCAAACACCACCATTTCACTGTAGAAACAGCAATCAGAAGATGCCAGAATACAGACGATTTATTAATAAGAGTTCATAGTTTAATTCTGAAGGTTTAGCACTCTCTTGTCCATCTTAAGCTGATATTCTGTATAATTGTGATTAATAAACAGTCTTCCTGTTGTGCCGCTGAATTGTACATCTGAGTAGAGGTTCACTTAAATATTTGCACACCAACCATTAATCAAACCTGGCATCCGCTCAAACGATTCAACTGCATGTTAATATTGTATGCTACAATGAAGTGATCTTTGCTCTACGCATTTGTCATGAACACGCGCTGAACATGGAAGAGAAGAAATTGTTCTTTTCTTTGCACACAAAAAGTATTCTTGCAGCTTCACAAAATTACGGTTGAACCACTGATGTCACATGGACCATTTTAACGATGTCCTCCTTACTACCTTTCTGGGCCTTGAACGTGGTGGTAGTTTTGTTGCTGTCTATGCAGGGTGAGAAAGCTCTCAGATTTCATCAAAAAATATCTTCATTTGTGTTCCAAAAATGAACAAAGGTCTTACGGGTTTGGAACAACATGAGAGTGAGTAAATAATTACATAATTTTCATTTTTGGGGGAAATAACTTGTTAAAGCATATTGCGTAGTATAATGCATTTCTTTGTCAATGTCACACACAACTTTGCTGGGTTCCAGAGACACCTCTCAGCCTGGGTGTCAGACATTTCTCTGATCTTAGCATGTGAGAAGAGGCAAGGAGTGCTTTAAATTGAACCAGACCACAGGATCTCTCACTTTGCTCTATGTGCAGAGAATATAATTTTAGTGTGATTCAGTTCAGGCATCTGCAGGAGATCGAAGCTGTTGGAAACATAATGATAACATGATGTTAAAGAAAAAATCTTATCACAGGGCGGTAAAACATATTTATATATGGTTCACATTGGTTTACATTGTGAAAGTTTAATTGTAGTTGAGTCTATTAGTGGTGTCTGTACTTTTTCCATTTCTTTGGAAACCACAAAATTAACCATTTACCTATTGTTTACTAATTTATCTGCTTACACCTCTTTAACCTTTGTTTACATTTTTTTTCCAAGGTTGATCTTTGACATATTTTTTATCACTTCTTACAAATCTTGTTAAAGTTTTTTGCACCAATATTTTTTGTCCAATATTTGTAAAAGTTATCCTTTTCCATCCTCATTTTCACTCTCTGTGCAAAACACTCAGTTTCAGCGGGAGCTGCCTCTTGTAAACCCTATTGAGTAAACCCCCACTGCTGTGATTGGCTAACTTTTCTGTTTCTTCAACCGGTTTCTTTTATCTAACCGAGGAATAGTCCAGAAGTAGTTTGTGCATCATACGTTCATGCAGCATTAGGCTGCTGCCGTTCAGTCTGTATTTTATACAGCGTGAAGAGCAATGGTGGTAACGTCTCTTTTCCAAAAACCTGCTTATTTTGCTTTTTAAAGTGTTATTTCCTCTATAATGTATTGACTTAATTAATCATTACTTTAATTATTTTTTTTTACCACTCTGCACGTTGTCTACTATGCTTTGGCGCCCCCTGTGGAGGCGCACGCCACACTTTGAAAAACCTTGAATAACTTCTTAGACAGTGGGTATAGAAAAGAATCACCCTTCTTTAAAATAATCACATTTTGTTGCTTTGCAGCCTGACATGAAGACGGACACAGTTTTTGTTTTATCCAGCTGTATTTACTTATAACATCCAAGTGACACCAACATGTCCATAACATCCATATAACGCCAACATGTCAGAAAAAAAAAAAAATCACGGATTTGGAAAAAGGATCACCTCCTTCAGTCAGTATTTTGTTGAACCACCTTTTGGATTAATTATAGCCTTTAAACTGTTGAGAAATGCCTCTACTAACTTTGCAATATTTTCTTTGCCAAACTGTTCCGAGTTCAGTTAAATGTGATGGTGACCATTTGTCATTCCACAGATATTCAATGGGGTTTAAGTCTGGGCTCTGACTAGGCCATGCAAAGATATTCACCTTTTTCTCCTTCAACCACTGTGTACTCAGTTTTGCTGTGTGCTTTGGGTCATTGTGATGTTGGAAGGTAAACCTTACTCCCACTGACAACTTTCTGACAGAGCACAGCAAGAGTTTCCTCAAGAACTTGACGGTATTTTGCCCTATCCATTTTTCCTTCCGTGCTGCAGAGAAACACCCCCAAAACAGGACATTACCACCTCCATGCTTTACTGTAGGAATGCTGTTATTTGGATGGTAAGCTGTATTGGATTTCCGCCAGACATATAGTTTGGTGTATGAGGCCAAATGATAAAATTTTAGTCTCTGCCTTTTTTTTCTGCCTCAGAATCTTCAAGGTGCATTTTGGCAAAGCTCAGTTGTGACTGCATGTGGCCTTTCTTGAGTGGCTTTTTTCTTGCAACCCTCCCATATAAGCCACATTTGTGGAGAATTTGTAATATTGTTGTCACATGCACATCATAAATTCCTGCAACTGCTTCAGTTGCTGTTGCTGTTGGCCTCTTGGTAGCCTCTCTGACCAGTTTCCTCCTGGCTCTTTAATCCAGTTTAGGGTGACGTCCTGATGCAGGGAGGGTCTGTGTTGTACCAAATACCTTCCACCTCTTAATAATAGACTTCACTGTGCTTCTAAGCATTGATAAATCTTTAGCATTTTTTTTATATCCACCTCCTGACTTGTGCATGTCCACAACTTTATCCTGGATATCTTTTGACAGTGTCTTGCCACCCATAGTTGATTGTTTGCTTCAGTTGCACTACCAAGGCCTGAAATGCTCCAGGAAAGCTCTTTTCATGCTGAGCTAAAATGACCACAGCTGATCACAGTTGAGAGTCAAATGGCTTTGTGTGCCATTGAGAAGGTGATTAGCTTCACCTGATTGAGTTTACAAGTAATATTATGAGGCTGGTGATCCTTTTTCCAACTCAGTGATTCTGGTTTTCAATTTGTTTATTTTTATTTTTATTTTGACATGTTGGTATTATATTTTTCTCTTCGATATTATAAATATCGTAAATACAGTAGTATAATAAATACAGCTGGATAAAACAAAAACGGTGTCCATCTTCATTTCAGGCTGCAAAGCAACAAAATGTGATTATTTTAAAGGGGGTGACTCTGTTCTATACCCACTTTATGTGCAAATATCAATAACATCTGATTCTCCATTTCATGACCCCTTTTAAATAAATGCACCTAAAGTAATGCCTATGTTTTCCATAGGTTTCCTGGTGGTTGCAGAGTTCACTGGTTATTTTTTTCTTTCCAAGATGAGATGTCAACTGTGTGCCATTGTGTGTTGGATAAAAGTGTTTTACTACTCCTCCAACATTGTTTTGACCTAGACTTTGGTTGGTTTTTATAATGACATTGAGACTAAGCAGCATAACACATACTGAATTACATAGACTCTGCAAAAAGTTCACTAAGTGCAAATAGAGATAGATGCTGTAAATAGAAAAAAAAAAGTATTTTTTTGCTCTAAATTTAAATAGTAGTTAGATGCAAAGTCCAATAGTAGAGAGTGCGTCTGGTGCTGTAAGGTCAAGGTGCTCTCTGGTCTAGGGTTTATAACAGTCCATCAAAGAATACATCAGAGTGACCATGGCACTCTTGTTAATCAAGCGTGAGACGGAAATGTTACGCCCCTCACCATACTGTGATGACGTGTCCCAGCCGGAGCGACGACACAAAAACTTTAAAACCCATTACAAACGAGGCATTTGTTGCATTCAGTGGGGACATAATTACTGATTATAATGACTTATACTGTCTTTTTACGTGTTGCGTTGCATTGCATTGCGCCGTGAAAACATAAAACCCTGTCTGCATTTGTGATCAGAGAAATGACAAAAAACAAGTGCTACTCTACTGCCCAAAACTCGCGTTTGAATCATCAGTGGCAAATGATAAAAGAAAACGTACTTACGTGAGTCAGAACTGCCGGCATTTTAGCCCAGGATCAGTAAACAGTCCTCCATAAAATGTGCCGACGATCCACAGCGCGAAGTTGATGTATTCCCTCAGCGACCAGCTTTAATTGGAATTTTGTCAACAGAAAAATACACTTTAACAAAAAATATATATGCCTCAAAGTATTAAATATAATTAGGAAATGCATTACAATCTCTATTTATTCTTTAAAATCTCATTTTGTATTCTTTACAAACTTCATCAACCATTTAGTTGTGAAAGATTATAATACTTTTATAATCCCACTTAGACATCAAGTCCCCCTTGCTCAGATGGTCTCAGCAGGTGTTGCATGCATCAGTCCAAAATAAGTTAAATAAAAAGCGCCCGTCCATAAAAAAAAAGTGTCTCACATGGCTCCGGGGGGTGAACAAAGGCCTTCTGTAGCGAATTGATCTGTTTTTGTACGAAAAATATCCATATTCAAAACGTAATAATCACTTTAATGTAGCTTGCGCCAATAGTCCTACACGGAAGTAGCTCCGGGTGCATGACGTATGAGATCGGCTTTGCGCGTGCGCCGCTCAGAAGTGACGCACGTGGAAACGCAGCGGAGAGATCAAAACAAAACAACGGTCACTTATTAGAAGTACAAAACGAGGATTTGTAAAGAAGAATGTCGGAGGATTTCGATATAAGCCAAGAGGAGAGGTTTTCCTTTGCTAAAATAAGCAAACTTTGCTTCCTTTGCTCCTGTTAACAAATGTTGGTTTTCACGAGACTCACTGGCACATGCGCAGTGCTGAACTCATACGTCATCCGCCCGGAGCTGCTTCCGTGTAAACTGTTGGCGCAAATTACATTAAAGTGATTATTACGTTTTGAATATGGATATTTTTCTTACAAAAATGCATCGATTCGCTACAGAAGGCCTTTGTTCACCCCCCGGAACCGTGTGAGACGTTTTTTTTTATGGATGGGCGATTTTTATTTTACTTCTTTTGGACTGATGCATGCAACACCCACTGAGTGCCATGAAACAGTTTTAATATAACTCCGACTGGATTCGTCTGAAAGAAGAAAATCATATACTCCTAGGATTAATTGATGGTGAGTAATTTATGGGCTAATTTTCATTTTTGGGTGAACTAACCCTTTAAATATACATTAGGAACTTTATTCTGAGTTTCTGAATATTTACTTTTTTTGTTGTTGTTGTTTAAAAATAGATGCCTCTCTGAGGTAAAATGCAATAGGAATAGGGCAAGAATTGGACTGAAAAAAGTCATTCGAACTCAGGTTGGTTGTCAAAAGCTAAATGCAGCTAAATCATAACTTTTTACGTAATTTCTCTTGTTATTAAATGGGGTTCTTTGTAATTTTATTAGGCTCAACCAGGCAATGTGGGTGGAGTTAGTGTAAAATAGACAAGACCAACTATTTGCACTTAGTGTGAACAGACACTCCAAATGGTTTTTGGTTTTTAACCACTCTCAGGCAACATGGTCAAAAATGGTCATGTTGCTTTTTTTTCTTAATTTCTCTTGAGTCAAGCTAACTGAAGTCAGCTTGATGGAAGACGCACCCCAATTGGGACTATTAAGCAATATAATCTGCTCATGTCCATTAATGCCTACACAAATCTTTGAGCAGATGAAGCATGCCGTGGATGTGAGCTGACAGTAATTGATTCCAGCACTGTGCAGAGAACAGCTAGCACTGCCTTTGGGCTGTTATCAATTCTCTGCAATCATAATTTCTCTGTTGAAGGTTAGCAAAGCCTACTTTACTGAATATGCGCTGCACCTGCTGCCTACTTATACTCACGCTGTGATCAGCAGCAGCTGGATGCAATAATCGCATGCCAATGTGCATTGGCTCGTTTAGTTTACACTCGAAGTAGATTGGTCCCTCTAAGCGAGATCCCAATTCGTCGGTCCTCCGACGTGACGTCTCCGTTCCCTCCTTCAGGGAACGAGGGTTACATACGTAACCGAGACGATATCTCAAGAGCCAAGAACACAAAATAAAAGTCAGGTGTTTGACCCCCCAACCCAACGCAAAATGTCTGCAAAATAGTCTCAATCATTTGTGCTCTGTTTGTGCAGTAATTTTTTTTTGTTTGTGCTGCTTTGGTTTTTTAGATGACGTCATTGCCTATAATGTAATGTCTAATATTTTAAAAACCAAAGCAGCACAAACACAACTTTTACAGGCACAAACCAGCACAAGTGAAGCACAAACAAACGAGTCTACTAGGGTGAATTTGGAGTATGTGGGGGGCCTGAGTGCCGAAGTTTTGCATTGGGTGGGGGGCCAACTTCATGGAGGTAAGTGTTTGTGGAGGGATGGAGTGATGACTCAAATGTGGCACAAAGTTAAAGAGGAGGATAAATAGAGAACCAAAGATAATACCAAATAAAATTAAGACATACAATGTTAACAATGAATGTTAAACATGGTCAAAAGAGTACAGAACAGAGTACCTCTGGATATGATAATAATGACTGTGCGGTAGTTTTGTTTGAAATGTTGTCAAGAATAGCATTAGAATAGGGTTTCCACAGGTGTGTTTGATCTTCAAATGCACTGGTATTTGTAACAGTGTTATATAACAAATCTCTCAGTGCTAAAGACAGAAACCAACAGTATTAGATTAGAGCTGGATATAAATGAAGGATTGTGAAGCAATAACATCAGGATGACGGCTAAACCAGGGCTCTGATCCACTGTAGACTTGTACTTCAGCCCTGAAATTTACACATAGAGACATATCCGTACACTCACACTGGCACATTCAAGCATAAAAAAATGCTCTACCACATAAACACAGTTTCTTGTTTATATGTTCACCTGATAAAGGACTGAAAGACTTAATCGCTAGGATAATTACCGTAATGACAGATGTGACAGATAACAGATGTTTTTTTACATAAAAGGCGAGAACATTCAGCATTATGCTACAAATTTATTTTGTCTGCTGTTTATCAATGGTCATATCAGCTCTTTGCTCTGGCGTAATAAAGACAATATGTATGGAACATCAATGCAGTCACCAACTGCAACACGGAAAATGTAAATAAAACAGTATTTCGTTTAAAACATCTGTAATACATTTACAATGTTTAATTTTCTCTTTTGTGATAAAGGTAAAAACCAAGATGAAAAAAGAGCCCTGATTCAGACAGGGTTTGTTTAATTGTCTATTCCCTGAGAGAATTAAACTATATAGGCCTTGATTTTTATCCTTAAGTAACATACCAACCAGACTTCAACAAATCCAAACAACTATCACTTTCAAAGCCCCCTAAGCTTTTCGTCTGGCCTACAAAATCAATATGTCCTGTTCTTGGTTATTCTTCTTCATCATAAAACATTAGAGGTCTTTATATTATATTTTGACCAGTGTGCCAGGTGAGTTTACATATGAATTGTGAAGAATTAAAGAAATGTAGATAATGTAAACCTACAGGATGTTTGGCGCGTCACCTGGCAGAAGTGTCACATTTTGGTTTGTTTACACTACCGTTTAAAAGTTTGTGGACGTTAAGATTTTTTAAAAATATTTTTGATAGTCTCTTATGCTCATTTGAAAACATAAATGTTTTCTATTTTATTACATTTTAGAATGTTATTTATTTCTGTGATGGCAACCATTACTACAGTCTTCAGTGTCACATGATCCTTCAGTAAAAACAGTTTTATTGCTTAATATTATTGCGGCAACCATAATAACTTTTTTTCAGTATTCTTTGAGAAATAAGTATTTGGTAATGTCTTAGTGGTTTGTTTGTTATAGTTTACACAACAGTCCGTTTTGGTCGCCAAATTTAAATGGTTGAGTGGTGCTACAAGGGCGCTGATATACAGTCATACAGAGAATTTTATAATTTTCAAACTTCTGTGTTTGCATGTTCCAATCAAGCTGTCTGTTAATGTACAAGAGGTGGGGTTTATTCAATGGCCCCCATCTGCAGGTTACACAGATACGCTAACAGGTGGCTGAAAGGGACTGTCTTTTTAAGTGAGTCATTGAATCATTCACTCAACCTATTCATTAACAACACTGATCATTCAAGATGGAAACCTGACTACTGTGTGTTGCTCAATTGTTCATTCTGCTTTGACATTGTTTGGAAACTGACAGAGCAAAAACAAGGTATCTGGTAATATTGTCTATGAAATGTTAGCTTTTTTGGAGAGTTAGATTTTTGAGTGTGTTGAAACCCAATGCTTATATTTAAAAGTGTAATGCAGCATTTTCGCTCAAAAAAATTGTCTATTGATGTCTATTAGAATTAATAGTTTACAGATGAGGTTTATATTTCCTTTGTATGAATTGAGTCATGAAATCATTGCGTCTGTTAATCTGAGGCTTCTGAGCCCATTCATTTTGTAGTTAAGTGAGTCATATCTATATGCATATCCTTTTTGTACATGCTTATGCAAGCCTATGCAAGTGTGTCAGAGTCACAATACCTGTTACATCATTTTAAGCTTTATTTAAAATGTAGCTGCTTCAAACTACCATTATATTTACAAAACAGTCAGGATGTAATACAATCATAGAATACAAACAGGATTTTTTTTTATTCACTGTGCATTCATTCATTCCTCTCTCTATTTTGATTTGCTTCCCCTAAAGCAATTGCAAATTCATAGTCGCATAATAAAAAAATAAATGACACATCATCTGCAGGACATACTAGGTTCTGTGGTATGTACATTGCCACAGAGTGATTTACAGAACCACCAGTAGTCTCCAGCTCTCACAGCGAATGTTAGGTTCTAGGGGTCTTAATAGTAATCATAATTGACATTGGCCCCGTGTCTGTAGGAACTGGGGTCCTGTTGGCTCATAGGTGCATTCTCATCATGATGATGCTGCCGGCCCTGGTCATTTGATCTGGCCTGGTCCATCCAATAGGAGATATCAGTCTCAAGTCTCTGGAAGTACATAACAGTGAAATGAAAGCGGATATATGACGCTGTATGGAAAAGGATTTAGGTTACATTTCGGCTCTTTTTTGTGCAGAGAATGATAGACAATTACTGTGGAAACAGAGTGAATGAAATCAATGCACATTGCAGACCAGACTCTAACTCAGTTTCACAAGTGTCACGACGAATCATGCCAGGAACTTAATGAAATGTATTGATGAAAGAAATTTAAAATATTAATAATAATAATAATAACAATAACCAAAATTACAGTTCACCCAAAAATGAAAATTCACCATACATTCTTTCATCATTTACTCATCTAACCCATCTGACCTTTTTTCTTGCATGGAACACAAAAAGAGAAATAAGTACTAGTACATAAGTACTGGTAATTACTGTATAAGTGGATGCAACAATAAAGTTAGGCCACGGTTCAATCAACCACAATTTTTGGTTTTGATGGCTTGGCACATCAGAGTGTTTTTTTTTGTGTGATTTGCTATTTAAAATGTGATTTGTAAAACAATTTAAAAGATAAGGCACCTGTACACCTATGTACATTGGAGAAAAACATGGATTATCATATATAGATATACTTAAAATTTCTTTTGAGAAAAGAATTATTTTTCCTATTTTTACCCAAAATAGGATGGATCGACCATTATTGAGCTATATAAACAGGTAACATCTGTTTCATTCATACTGGAAGCCATAAATGCCCCTTGTGCAGAAACGCCACATATGCATCACAGAAGTAATATAACTCATGATGCAGGACATCCCTAATATGGATAAAGGCATCCAGCTATCGCTGTGACTGAATAAAAAGAAGATAGAAACTTTTTGAATGATGAAACATGAAGACAATAAACACTCAACTGCAGCAATATATGGTTTATCTGTGTTCTTCAAGCCATCTCATAATAATTAAGAATATTTGCTAATCGACATAGCCTTTATTACAGTGTATAATAGATTTTCTGCCTCATGCTGTGATAAGAAGCCACATCATATCACAAAAGGAAGTTATTTCAAACGTTCGACTGATGTCGTGGAGTAAAAACATGTTATAATGTTGTTGGACAACAGGTTTAGAAACGCTTCTCATTGCAAGTCATTACAACGAAAGATGTCTGTGTGTTGCTTTTTCAAATGGACGTTATTTGAGAATTGTGACATCCATAATATGTACTGTAATATATATATGTAATGTTACTAATATTTTTTTCTCCATTTATTTGCAAAGAATATGGACTGAAGCTTCAAATAGGACACAAAAGCACCATAAAGGTACCATGAAAGTAGTCAACAAGACTTAATTCCAGGTCTAATGAATTAGTATGATAGCTTTTTGTGAGGAATTCTAAAATAAAATAAAATAAATTAAATAGCACATTTTTTTTTAAAATTACTGTGTTAGGCCACCAACAGGAATGTTCAGTGCAAATTGTTTTTCACATGGATTTGTCTGTTCAGATCAATGTGTGAAAAATGGCAGATAGGCTGAATGAAAATGCAAATTCAGGTTCTGACAGTATAGGTAGAGCGGCACTTACTTGTTACGGAGAAGAAAGGGAGTAAAACAGTAATTACATGTTTTCAGACAAGCATTCAGATTTTAGTAATCGCTATGGTGTTTATCAAACAACAAATACAAGAGTACAGAGACAAGAGAGTCGGTGTCATGAGAAATCAGGGTCTCCTTTAGGACCCCAAGCGATTCCGACTTACAATTTGCATATGTTTACTTTAAATTTTGAAATAAGTATTATTTGTCCTATATTTACTCAAAATAGGGCGTTCTGAGCATTATGGAGCACTATAAACACATATAATGCATGTTTCATTCATACAGAAAGCCAGAAGGCACCTGTGCGCAGAAACTCCAAGTCAGGGAAAATCTCAGTTTTTAAGTTTCATTACATGCTGTTATATATTAGCAATAAAAAAGCGATTAATTCATGAAAATTCTTACACATAATTAATGTCATTTTTGTGCTTTTAGAATAACTATTAACTGATAGTTGATGGATACCTAATTTCAAGGGAGGACCCATTTTCTCACAAGGCCAGTTCTAGAATCTTCCTCTTCTAGTCACATAGTCACGTAGCAAAATAGACTGTTGGTGAGTGCCTCCAAGTTGTAGTTTTATGTAACAGCAGTTGTACTCAGCATGTGACCAAAATGCAAATCTTATTGGTTGGTCATATTTACTTGCAGTGCAATAATAAAAGGGACTAGAACACCTCTTCGATTGTTTACACTTTTCAAGCAATAAAAAAAAAGTAGTCTAAACAAACCATTAAATCTCATCCATTCAAATTAAAATGTTTATCACACTGAACATTCGTTTTGGTGTGAACAGGCCTTTTAAACAGAAGAAAGTAAAACGTACTGTACATACACATAAGAGCAGCTGTATCCAGCAGTTGAACTACCCTTACGGAAAAGAAGCTTATTCAAGTGTGCTATTAGTATATTTCTTTTAAACTAAAAAAATAGGAAAGTATACTTTTAGTCTACTTTTAATGTACTTCTCAAAAATGGGCTTTGTGTACTTCTCAGAAATATACTTAAAATGACATTTAAGTATACTTGACTTATAGCCTACTTAGAAAAAGTCTGAATATATTCGAGCTATTCTTGTGTTCCTAGAATCCGTGTTTTCATTGTTATACGGTACGGGGCGCTAGTACACATTTTCTGTACAGAATTTTCAAAAAACACAAGTGAAGTAGAAACCGAAACAACAGATGCTTCCACATGTAATCTAACACGATCATTAGACATAAAACAGCATCAAAACTGTGTAAAGTTGATGTAATGTTGACCAATGAAGAGTTAATAATGACTGTAAAGCTTTGGGGTGTTGATCAACGCTATCTACGTTTTGATTATCGTTCTGAATCCAATTAATAGTCTTTTTTCAGCTTTTTGTTCAAAATGTTGTTTCTTTCTTTCTTTTTTCTTTTTTTTTATGAAACTTACACACATTCAAGTGTTTAAAAAAAGAATGCATGAAGCTAGAATAAAATGTTTTTGTTTACAAGCAGATACCCTGTTCTTTCTTTTGGTGTTTTGTATGTTCAGATATTTATATAACAAAATGTATACAAATTAATACCTAAATAGGGACATAGTAGTATACTTAAAGTATAATGTAAAGTTCACTTAAAGAAAACTTACGAGTATACTTGCAGTATACAACTACTAAACTAGTAATTTACTAAGACTATACTTCAAAGTGTACTAAAAATGCTACTACAAGTATTTAATTAGAAAACTATCAGTGTTCATATGTTCACTTTTAGTATAGTTGCAGTACAAGCTAAACATATTGTTGTAAACTAGTTGTGTACTTAAAGTTTACTACTGTTATACTTAAAGTATACTTAAAATTATAATTGTATATACTAGAAATGGGGCCAATTTAGTCCCAGTGAGTATTGAAATAGTACACTTACAAGTATACTACTAGTACACTGATATGTGTATACTTGTTACATAAAATATACTTAAACATATACTTGAACTTTACTTAAGTATACTTAATAAAATAAACTTGAAGTATACTACTTTTTGGTAAGGGTAGTGTTATGATATGCATCAATAGTCAGCTGCACAGCACTAATTACATAGTGAAATCTTCGAAGCATTCTAGATTTAACTGAGTCAAGACATTACCTCGTCCTCATTGTAACTATATCTAGGCTCAGCTTCATTTGACTTTGCTGATAACTACTTGACATCCAACGGTTATATCAAAATTTAATTCAGTGTGAATTTTTAATGCACTTAAAAATAAAATGATGAGGCAGACTGCATGATAACACAGTCAATGTGAGTGCAAATGTACTTTTTGGATATGTTAGATATGGATATTACATACAGTAATTGACACTACTGTTTTACTCACTGCCTCATCGTAGCCCATGTACATGAACTGCTGGATCCACTGCTGGACATCAGGACGGCTCCGGTCCCATACGTTTCTCTTAGACCTGTGAAAAACTGACAGAAACTCTTTAGCCTTGGACTGCGACACTGCGATCTGTGCTTTAGGCCTGGCTTCCAGCTCCTTTGCTGTGGAAAGAGAATAGGAAAAAATCAAAGCCAGAGTCAGAGATTATATGCTTATGTATGATTAGATGCTTCCTATCTAATTCAAAACTAGATTTACTATTTTAACAGACCAGGAGAGTTTGAAAGAGCAGGCCCCAGATCAGTGTAAAAGAAAAACGTGCTTTAGCGCAAAGGATGATAACAGCCTAAAGGGACAGAACCGCTGCCCAATTATCTCACTCTGATGATGACACACAGAGACTCTGACCTGATCTATAGCCCAAAGCTTCCACACCTCCATGTTATAAATATCAGCAATGTCTTTTGTTTATAATCATCCATGTTATCTTCCCTTGGAACATATCAGCCATCAAACTCTGTAAGCTTTGGAGGTCAGAAGCTGATGGGGAATTCTGGACAAGTTTGAAGAATTGATGGAGGAAAAGATGGAGGGCATCAGGCTATAATTAAAGGATTTAGAGTAAATGACTAAACTATTGGCATGATGGCCAGGATGGGTGATTAGGTGGAATATGGACTGGTAGAAAGAGAGTTATAAACCATAGATCACTAAAATCTGTAAAATATATATTATACTGTATATATATATATATATATATATATATATACATCTGACATCATCTCACCATCTTGTTTCATTAGGATCCTCTGTAGTCTACTCCCAGATGAACCACCTAAAATAAGCAAACCGATAAAGTTATCTGCAATATCCATATCAGTCGGGAACACCCATATGGAAATTATAGTTGACTGAAACTTACTGCATTTCCCCCCCCCCAGATTTTCCTTATTATTTTATTAGTTTTATTTACATTAGTCTCTTTGTCAGAATAATGTACATTTTTGAGGAATGCTACAAAATGCTTACAGACAAGTCATACCCACATAAATTAAGCATTCACATTTTCAAATGTGACCCCCAATGATTAATTAACCTATATATTCCGAAGTCCAAACTTCAGGACACTTGGACACACCCCTGGTATATAGACAATAGGACATTCTGAGGATGCAGGCCAAATTATGTCACATTTTGCCTACAGGGAGCGCTACGAAAAAGGTTTTATCAAAAGTTTAAATTTATCATGCATATTCGGATACAAGATCTTTCATGTCCTAATATTATCAAGCAAGAAAAAAATGACTGCCAATCATGACTCAAAAGCCAGTACATTATTTTGTGACAGGACAATGGTCACACAACTTAACTGAAACAATCTCAAATCAGAAACATGCCAAATTTGTAATGCAAGGGGTGTTATATCTGCATCAAAGATATGCAACTGTGATTAAGTTTAAACTTGCCAACAAAACAACTGTATATACAGCATTTACTATATATATATATATATATATATTTTTTTTTTTTTTTTTTTTTTGCTGCTTCCACATATGCCTTAACTGTAGCTTGTGCTATTTTAATGTTTCTGGTTGTGTTGATTAGATTTCAAAAGAAATATTTTTGCATTTTGAAAAAAATATATTTTAAAAGAAAACTCATATTCTAAATAATACACTGTAAAACAGGTTATTTTATGCACAGTGAAATGCGGTTGGAAATGTAATTTCAAATTGGTTTAAAAAATAAAATGTTCAATACTAAAACGTAATGCAATTCAACCATGTTTTTTCCTGTATAAATTAAACTAATGATGACGAATAACTAATTGAAATATTTTAAAATATAAAAATATTTGTCTTTATTATTTATTTTTTTATTTTTTTACTCATACTGAAACCATGAGTCACTGTTACACATGCATTGAAACATTTTAAAGTTGAGTTAAAAGTTAAAACACTTTACAGAGTTTCATGTCACACTTAATAAAACTCATTTACAAGGCTTGTAAGTTCACTACACCCTCATTAACTAATGAAGCCACTTTAATATGTGGTGTCTGAAAGCCCCAAAATGGTATGGAAATCTTTAAATGACATACCTGAGGGTGAGCAGAGAGACAGGATGCTGATGAGAAGGACGGCTTGAACACAGAGGCTGTGGAGTGACATGCTGTTGTTCTATCAGCTGTGGCTGCACTGTGTGCTGGGAAAGGATTTGGTTAGGGATGAGATGAATGATGAGGCACCATCCTGGACGAACAGGCAAACATTCCTACAGGCAACCTGTTAGCGCTTGTGGAGGAATGTGTACAGGAGGCCAACAGAAACCCCCTACCTCTATAAGTACCACAGTGTGATGTTTGAAGTGTGCTTTATGTGGTTTGGTTGCTTGTACGGTTGTTTCAGGGTCTCAGGGTTTTAGTTAAATTAAGTTTTGATCAACTTTTTGAAACAAAAAGTATTTTCATCATAAAGTTAGTCTGTCAACACCTTCTTGCTGAAAGAACGATTATCATAAGCAGTAAAAAGCATTATTTATTAATATCAGGAATATTCAGCAATCACTGACTGGTTTCTAAATTGCCATTGCCCAGTAACAGCAAACAGACTGAATATTAAATATTTAATTTATGAGTTTAGTAATCCTATTTTATGCTCATTTTTATTTACAGTTTTCCTAGAGGGTATATTTTCAGACAGAAGCAGCAAAACAACTTGGGAGGGGGACAGATGTTTTTCCTGATGTAATAAACATATTTCTTTTTCTTTCTAACTCAATTTCCTGCTGCAGCTTTGAAGTGCCTGCATGCTGTAGGACATCCGCTAAGGCTTATGGCTATTTCATAGGGTGCTTGAGTTCTGAAACAAATAAAACATTTTGATCACAAAAAAAAAAAAAATTCCTGAACTCTTGACAAGAGTCAGAGCAGAGTTCTCATGCCACACAATGCACCAGATGCTAGTCATTTAATGCAGTTAGTGGAACTCACAGAAGATTTCCATTCTTTATCAAATTATTCTTCGGATCTTTTTTCATGTAAAACATATGGATGAAAGGTAAAAGCTCTGCCCCTTACTTTGAAGCATCAAAGTCAGTAACAATTTACAATAATGCACAATAAAAGTAATCTCTGCATATTCTACTACATGCATTTTTAACATTTCAAACATTAACCTGGATTAATAAATGCTGTAAAAATGTTGTTGATGATACCTAACGCATTAAAAGAATAGTTCACCCCAAAGTGAAAATTCACAGAAAATGTACCCTCAAATCGTCCAAGATTAAGTTTGCGCTTTGCATCAGAACAGATTTGGATTATTTTAGTATTGCATCACTTGCTCACCAATGGATCCTCTGCAGTGAATGGGTGCCGTCAGAATGAGAGTCCAGAAAGATGATAAATACATTACAATAAACCACAAGTAATCCACACGACTCCAGTCCATCAATTAATGTCTTACGAAGGGAAAAGTTAAGTGTTTATAAGAAACAAATCCATAATTAAGCCATTTAAAAAAAATTGCAATAAACAAATCCATCCATGTCTGTGGATTTTGATGTGAGAGGACAACAGGTGGTGGACTGTTGGAGGAAACTTTATTTTGGATTATGGACTGGTATTTTGGCCAGAAGCGAAGTTGTAAAGTTAACTATTGTCAATGGATTGAACCGTATTGTAAAATGTTACCACAAAATCAATTAATATCCAAACAAGCCAAAATAAAGTTAAAATTAAAAAGAGAATCACTGAAACACTTGTTTTTATATGTGTTTAAATTTCTTTGTATTTTCTAAAATCTTACACTCATGATAGTAAACAGTACACATCATATTATACTGGAGTGATTTTGCTGCAGTCAAACACATAAGGACCATGTTCCTGCATGTACTGTATTTGTCCTGAGGGGGATGACTCTCACTTAGAGGTCATCTCTATGCACCTGGACTGCATTCCCACCTGATAACAGCACACCTGGCGAGCTCTGTTGTGCTGCTCAAGCTATTTGCCCTTCTACCATACCTGTGTGTAGCGTACATTTATAATGTTATATTTGATTTATTTTGTAGCAAGTAAAAATCCAGAGTGTGCATTTATTTTAAAGAAGAACCAGGAGGAGTAATTATTTTGTCCAAGCAATAAAAGACAGTTTGTGAGGAAGACACTTTTACTGGATTTTGGATGCTGTTACATAAGGGATTTTATGTAACTTTTAACCAAAAAATAAATAAAATGAACCTTTCTCAAGATATCTTGTCTTAAATCAAGTTAAGCTAAATAATAAAGACTGTTTGTCTCTTTGTCCAAGAGCTGTGCCATAATGAAAGGGGCAAATAGCCTCCACAACACAGACTCCATCTCAGGCGGCATTATTCTTCTGGAGCGGGAGGGTCATAACCCAGGCGGCTGGCGGAAGGGAAGCGACCCCAGAAGGTTCTGGCCAATTCCTCAATCTTGTCATAGCCAGCGTGAGAACGCAGCTCTTCAATCCAGGCGAAAAAGTCTGAAGATGCCTGCGCCCAGTTAGGCACACTCCTTTTTCCCCTTGATTCAGCTACAAGCCAAGCAGAAAGGCAAAAAAAAAAAGGTCAGCAGGACAGATTCAAGAACAGATCCTTTCATAGAACATCAATATTCAGATCTACAGTAAATCATGCACTTTCCTAAACATCTGTTTGTCTTTATTCACTGTGTCCAGGTTGTCTTGATTCATGAGGCTATAATGTGCATTGAAAAAAGTCTTATTTTGGAGTAATTTGATTTAATATATGACTGGCCCCCCGACTGAGCCTGGTTTCTCCCAAGGTTTTTTCTCCATTCTGTCACCGATGGAGTTTTGGTTCCTTGCCGCTGTCGCCTCTGGCTTGCTTAGTTGGGGACACTTAATTTCCAGCGATATCGTTGACTTGATTGCACAGATACTATTTAAACTGAGCTGGATGTTGACATCACTGAATTCAATGAACTGTCTTTAACTGAAAAATGAGTGTTTACTATTGTCATTTTGCATTATTGACACACTATCTTCCTAATTAACGCTGTTCAGTTGCTTTGACACAATCTGTATTGTTAAAAGCGCTATATAAATAAAGGTGACTTGACTTGACTTGACAAACAAAATAGTCAAAATGCTTAGTCATGTTGTCAATATAACTGTGCACTTTGTTAGTATTACCTAAAGTAAACTATGGCAGCATTTTGGATGACAGTTACTGTATTGAACAGTATGCAATATGCTTATGTATGCCATATATCCATTTAAAAATGTACAAATGTACTCATTATTGTATGTGGGATATTGATTGAAAGAGACTGGATAGAATTCCACTTATACTTTTAAAAGTGGTCTGACCAAAAAAAAAAAAAAAACATTACAATGTCATTGTGATATAGAAAAGGAAAAAGAAATATGGGCACAAAGATGAAAATAAAAAAAATGAGAAAGTCCATTGTTAGAATTTGTAACTCTTGGGTTGTCCACTGTCTAGTATGTGGGATATTGATTGAAAGAGACTGGATAGAATTCCACTTACACTTTTAAAAGTGGTCTGACCAAAAAAAAAAAAAAACATTACAATGTCATTGTGATATAGAAAAGGAAAAAGAAATATGGGCACAAAGATGAAAATAAAAAAAATGAGAAAGTCCATTGTTAGAATTTGTAACTCTTGGGTTGTCCACTGTCTATACAGTAAATTTATGCTTTCCAACTGAAGATTCATGAGATGAACCTTTGAGCTATTTCAGAGAAATGGTTTATCAGTTCTCTTCATTTTTGAAAGTCAAGATTCACTTGCACAATTCATGCTAAATTTACAAAAAAGTCTAATTATAATGTGTAAAAAATGTGCTTGACACTTTATGACAAGCAGTTCAACAATTTTGCATTTATTGACTTATACAATGAATTAAAGACTGGATGTTTTGAGGGGTAAGACTATTGCACAGAAAACTATATAATACATTTTGAGCAACATGACATTAGCAACTGATCATGTAGATAAATGCAATCGCAGACAAATGTACATAATCAATTGCATGAATGTACCAAAGCAATCGCAGCTTGTTCAAAAGAATGAGAAACTGCTTTTATGATGTGTACAAATGACTAGATGATGTGGAAGTTGTACAAGTAGTTTTGAGAATTTCATTTCTGATTTGAGAAATGCACCAAAGCGACTGAGAAAAACTGTAATATTTAAATTGCTGCAGATTCATGTAACAAATTAGAATGATCACACATACAATATATATATATACACACACACACACACACACACATATATATATATATATATATATATATATATATAGCATGTGTGATCATTCTAAGAATTCTAAAAGTAATTTTTTTCTTGAAAGAAATAACTTTTAGACTTTTTTTTTTTTTTACATTTTTAGTTTTGTTTAATATGATTAAATCGATAGACTTTCAGAAACTATGTAACACAAATAGGTCATATAACTATACATTTTATATATATATTTTTATTTTCAATTATCATATTAAGAGACATTGTAGGACCCCATTGCACAGGAGTGCACTATACAAGTGAAATTTATAAAGAGGATTTAAAACTCACCTTGGTTTTCCACTGCCTCTGTAGGGGATTCAAATAGAGGGATATTGAGTATATAATTAATTGAATAAATATAAAAATGTATAGATGTAAAGACAGTATAGATGCAACTCTTTCAAGGCTAGTAGAAACCAATAAATGTGAATGAGATGTAATTACTAAGTAATGTGTAAGTAAACAAATGCAGACAGTAGCTGCATGACTTTTTAAATTGCATCACTGTTCTTAATTTAAGACTAATCATGTTATTTATTCGTGCCCTGCTTCTGAATAAAAAGCAAATAAGTAATTTTATTCTGAAAACTGAATATTTAAACTAAATGATATCTACATAGAGAGTAGTAGTTCATGTATCTATACAGTGCTTAGAGTGCTTCTGAAGGTCTTGATTTAATGCCAAGGATATCACATTATTCATAAGCTTCCATTCAGGGCTGGACTTGGGTTAAAATTCAGCTCTGGGCAAATCCCATCCAGTCCACAAGTTTCCCCATGAATGTTTTGCTGGATTATATAGGGCCTTAAATTGGAGTAAATAAATGAATAAATAAAACAGGACGGAAACAAATATTGATAGATATTACTGAATTCACAGCAAATGCAACAAACTTAATCATGCATTTTTGTCACGCAGAAATGCACTTGACAGTAAAGCACTGATTTTGAATTAGAATGCAGAAAATTTACGAACATTTAAACAAAACTTTAATAAAATAAACACAAAATAAATGTAAAGCGGCAGCTCCTCACGGACGACTGCTACACACAAAACACAAAATAAAATCCAGGCCTGGACCTTCTCCTCCAGCACTGTTGTCACTCCTCCTTTTATCCTTCCGGAGCTCCTCCGTGGGACTCGAGACCGGTGAGTGGTGCAGGTGTCGTGCATTAGCATTTACTCCACCGGCCTCGCTCCGTTCCCACGGCTCTCGGCCCCGCCCCTCTGGTCACAATTATCCTTTGCCCTAATGAAATTTACTATAGGCTAGTTCTAGCATAGAATCCAGCATTTAACTGACTAGTATTATAGTGGTCACAACAAGTAAAACCATGGTCCTCATTACCATGGTTATATGGTTTTTAAAACAAATAATGAGTAATAAAAAACTATGGAATTTAAAAAATAAATAAATAAACTTAACATGGTGCTACTATGGTGCATAATATGGTGCTGAATTGACAAGCTTGTATAACTAATTATGTATTGGCGTTTTTCAATTTACCTAGTTATGCGTTTTACATGCGTTTTCAGCTAGCATACAGGACCTTTAATGTTCTCATATCACATCTGAATGGATCAAGCGACTTGCGCATAACTGACTGTGTTTAGTGCAAACTCACTAAGACGGACATTTTGACATAGGCCTATACACAGCGCAAAGGAGTCTATATTTGTTCGTGTTTCACTCCGTCTCGAATTGCGCACATGGAAAGCACTTGGGAAACAGTGTCTCTTCTGCAGGTCAGTATGATTTCAACTTTTTTTTAGTAGGCTATCGAGCAAGAACCGCAGGAGACCGCACACAGCAGTCACGTTACATGATTCGACTGATTTGGATGTTATGTAGAAAGGGCGACAGCGCACTGCATTAAGAAAAGAACATTCATATTTTCATAACCGCTGGCCAAAATCAAAAACTAAACTAAAATTAAATAATCATTGAGAGCAACATGTGTTCTTTGCATATAGGGAGGATCGACTCTGGAATTACAGGTGAAGATGTATGAAAAATGTCAAAAATTACAATACATCATTATTCAAAGGTTTGGGTTCAATAAGAATGTTTAAGAAAAGAAGCAAGGATGCATTAAATTGACCAAAAGTGACAGTAAAGACTTTAACATCCTTAGAAAAAAATCTATTTGAAATTAATGTTATTTAGAATTTTCTATTCATCAAAGAATCCTGACAAATTTGTCATACTTCCTTCAAAAATATTAAGCAGTTAAGTTAAGTTAAGTTTTCAACACTGATAATAGCAAGAAATGTTTCTTGAACACCAATTCAGCACATTAGAGTAATTTCTGAAGGATCATGTGATGGAATGAAGAATGGAATAATGGCTTCTGAAAATTCAGCTATTTTAAAGGGGTCATATGATGCAGTTTCAAGTTTTCCTTTCTCTTTGGAGTGTTACAAGCTGTTTGTGCATAGATAAGATCCCTAAAGTTGCAAAGACTAAAGTCTCAAACCCAAAGAGATATTCTTTATAAAAGTTAAGACTTGCCCACACCCTCCTAAAATGCCTCGTTTAAACACACCCCCACATGTCTACGTCACAATGTGGGAAGATTTGCATAACACCGCCCAAATGTTCACGCAAAGAAAGAAGGCGTAACTTTTATTCTCGCTGTAGTATTGTTGTTTTGCCGCCGCCGCCATGTTGTGGAGACACTGTGTGTTTCGTTGTGAAAGCGAAACTACTTTGTTTGGCCTTCCAAAAGAGAAGGATATCCGTTTCGTCATGCCTAGAGCTGATCCGTGCTGGCAGCTGAGGAAATACAATTGCCGGATCGGCTTTCACCATGGTCGAAGCGGAGTCCAGCCCAGGGTCGTCACATGTGGTTGCCGCAAGCCCTGTGAAAGCGAAACTACTTTGTTTGGCCTTCCAAAAGAGGACACAACTAGAAATCAGTGGTTACGTTGTATTTACAACACTGTTCCAGAACAGTTCAACCCAAATATTCAGATGTGTGCAACACATTTTACGGAGGACTGTTTCCTGAACCTGCAGAGTAGCCTACAATGCTGTGCACAAAGGCTGTTTCTATAAAGTGGGGCAGTTCCAAATTTGCAAGGACAGTCTGGCGCTTCTGACTCACAGCCTGTAAGTACGTTTTTTATATTTAAAGAATTTGCCAATGACAATTCAAACGCGAGTTTTGAACAGTGTAGAGTAGTGCTTGTTGTTTGTCGTTTGTCCGATCACAAATGCAGACATGGTTTTATGTTTACACGGCGCGATATGCAACGCAACACGTAAAAATACAGTATAAGTCATTATAATCAGTAATTATGTCCCCACTGGATGCAACAAATGCCTAGTTTGTAATGGGTTTTATTGGTGTTTTCTCATGGCGCCGGTGTTCCGGTGAATTCAGTTCCCCTGTTTCCCCTTTGGCGCGCATGCGTGAAATCCACATGGCATCACAATATGGTAAGGGGCGTAACATTTTCGTCACACGCTTGTGGTATTCAGCCAATCACAATGCACTGGATAGCTGGCAAATCAGCGTACACCTCGCTTTTCAGAACGATGAGCTTTGTAAAAATCGATGCGTTTCAGAAAGGTGGGGCATAGAGGAGAAACAATAATGTACATTATGTGGAAAATAATGTTTTTTTTTACCTTAAATTGCATAAACACATTGCATTACACCAAATACACAACATAATGTTCTTTTTAGCAACGTCTAATTTTAATTTTTACTATTTCACAGTTTTACTGTTTTTACTGTATTTTTAATTAATGAAGCCTTAGTGAACATGAGATAATAATATAGACATAAAAAATCACACTGACCCCAAACATTTGAAAGGTAGTGCACATCCCCAAATTGTCAGCTTCTCTTATCTGTGAGACAGAGCAGTCCAAGCCAAAGCAAACACAGGAAGAGTGAGAAACACAGGCAGAACATGGTCACCCACTGAAAGTAACACAGCAACAGACTCAATATAAGGCTCTACAGTTATTTTTCTACCCATTTTCAAACTTCAAAGAGATTCAAACATAAAACACTTAGAGAGAAAAAAACATGATTGTATTAAAGGAACCACAGAAAAGAATCTTGCATCATTTGTCTGCTTAAGATTACCTGCAGCAGCTATTCCTGGAGACTGTGGTGTGTAACGGTGCCCAGACCTTTAAGAAGTCAGGGTTGGAATGGTCTTGTTTACCCTTCACATGGACCTTTCATATGTCATACCCTTCAATTCTTTGCTTGTTTACTCTGTACCTCTTTGTGTACATGGGATTCTCACACTTCTGTCCACAGTTGAAAGAATCCCTTGTTAAAGTGGAGGCCTTACTGTGCAAAAATTCACAGACTTAAGAGATCTCAGAGAAGTCTTTCTCAGGGTTTCCACCTCTCTTTTATAGAATGTAATGTCGTCTGTATGTGTGTCAGTTTCAAAGAAACATTTAATGTCTCCAAACTAACACATTGTAACACATTCCAGGACAGATCTGTTGTAAATTAAGTTTTGTGTTGCACATAAAAATTAAATTAATATTAAATGTAAAAAAAAAATTAATTCTCTTAAAATAATTAATCACTTAGGGGAAAAAAACAGGGCCGATATTTTGATCAAGAAATGTTTACTATACTGTAGCTGTGTGTTTTTTAATGCATCTCCCTATGAGTGAGAGACAAAAACAGAATGAAAGTACATGACTGTGTGTGTTATATCTGATATATAACAGTCATTGCTTCATTGCTTTAAATAAAAATAAAAAAAGTTTAAAAATTGCTTTAAAAAAATATATATATATATTGTAAATATGTATGTGTATATATATCTATATATATTTCCAAACAGGCCTTTTATAAATGTATAGGTATATATACATATAAAAATGTGTGTGTGTGTGTGTGTATACAGTGTGTGTATATATATATTTGCTGCATTTGGCTGAATCTGTGCAGACAGTATATCCCTATAGACTTCAGAACTCATACGGCTGCTTCTGTCTTCTGTCACATCATAAATAAACACCAGTAACCCAGTGCCACTGGAAGCCATGCATGCCCATGCCATCACACTGCCTCCACTATGTTTCACAGATGATGTTGTATGCTTTGGATCATGAGCTGTTCCAAGCCTTCTTCATACTTTTTTCTTCCCGTCATTCTGGTACAGGTTGATCTTAACTTCAGCCATCCAAAGAATGCTATTCCAGAAGTGGTCTGACTTTTTTAGATGTTTTTTGGCAAAGTCTAATCTGGCCTTTCAATTCTTGAGGCTTATAAATGGTTTGCACCTTGTGGTGAACCCTCTGTATTTGCTCTCATGAATTCTTCTCTTGATTGTTGACTTTGACAATTACACACCTACCTTCTGGAGAGTGTTCTTCACTTGGCTGGATGTTGTGAAAGGGTTTTTCTTTACCATGGAGAGGACCCTCCGACCATCCACCACTGTTGTCCTCCGTGGACATCCAGGCCTTTTTATGTTGCTGAGCTCACCAGTGCATTCTTTACCAAACTGTTGATTTGGCCACTCCTAATGTTCCTGCTATCTCTCTGATGGATTTGTTTTGTTTTTGAAGCCTAACAATTGTCTGTTTCACTTGCATGGAGAGCTCCTTTGACCACATGATGTGGGTTCACAGCAACAGCTTCCAAATTCAAATGGCACACTTCATATCAAATCCAGAACTTTTACCTGCTTAATTGATGTAGAAATAGCAAAGGAATAGCCCAATCCAGTCCACGAAACAGCTTTTGAGTCAATTGTCCAATTACCTTGAAAAAGGGGGAGGTACATATTAAACAGCTGTAATTCCTTAACCTTTCCTCCAATTTTGATGAGAATACCCTCAAATTAAAGCTCAGAGTGTACACTTTAAGCCCATATTCATTATATAACTGCAACTCGAATATGTTTTGGTCAACAGCTAAAATAATAAAAATTGTGCCTGTGTCCAAATAAACATGGGCCTAACTGTATATACTGTACATGCAGTGATGGACAAAAATATTGGCACCCTGCATTTCTCCCAGCAAATTGTTGCAATTAATGCTTTGGTATTCTCATGTTTATTTATTTATTTATTTTTGCATTGGAGCAACATAAATAAGCAGAGAAAAAAAGGCAAATCTGAGACATTATACACAGAACTCCAAAAATGCACTGGACAAAATTATTGGCACCTTTTCTGTCTTAGTTAAAATGGGGAAAAGTTGACTCAACCTTTGTGTTGTGTGTCTACTGCATGTGTACCACACTGAGCATGGAGAAAATAAAGAAGAGTAAAGAATTGTCTGAGGATTTGAGTACCAAAGTTGTGGAAAGCATGGACTGTCTCAAGGCTACAAGTCCATCTCCAGACATCTTAACGTTCCTGTGTCCACTGTGCACAACACTGTCAATAAGTTTAATATTTTAGTTTAATTAGTTTGATTTTAGTTTAGTTTAAAGAAGTTTAATAGTTTCAAATAAAAGAACACTGTCAAACATTGTGGAGGTGTTACTGATATTTTGGGGTTGCTTTGCTGCCTCAGGCACTGGATTTCTGAATCAGTGTCAGAAAGCTGGGTCTCTGTCAGAGGTCATGGGTCTTACAGTAGGACAATAACCCAAAGCATGTTTCAAAAATAACCCATAAATGGTTTTTAGACAAAGCACTGGAGAGTTCAGAAGTGGCCAGCAATGAGCCCAGATCTGAATCCCATAGAGCACCTGTGGAGAGATCTCAAAACAGCAGTTGGGAGAAGAAACACTTCAAATTTGAAAGACCTGGAGCAGTTAACAAAAGAACAGGGGTCCAAAATGCCAGAGCTGTAAGAAACTCATTGATGGTTAAAGGAAGCGATTGATTTCCATAATTTTTTTTCCAAAGGGTGTACTACCAAATATTAAGTTGAGGGTGTCAATAATTTTTTCCAATACATTTTTGGAGTTATGTGTAGAATGTCTCAGATTTGTCTTTTTGTGTGTGTGTGTGTGTTGTTCCAATACAAACAAAAGAAATAAACATGAGATTATCAAAGCATTTGTAATTGCAACAATTTTCTGGGAGAAGTACCTGACAGAAATGCAGGGGTGCCAATATTTTTGTCCATGACTGTGTGTGTGTGTGTGTATATATATATATATATTGCTTGTTAACGTTATTAACGAAATGTCTGCTTATGTTATGCTAGCATTTTCATATTAGAGGTCCCTGGATTGGCAGAGAGTCTGAGTGGGCATCCCTGGGTTCCAAAATGTTGCCAACCACTGATGAACCTGTTATAGCATATAGTTTTACAATGGCAAAATACTTCCGCGCTCTCTAGTGACCAGTACATGTAAACACAAAGTTTTCTTTTTCCCTGGAGGCTACACTCATTATAGCATACTACTAGTAGTGATAGTGTGCTAGTGGTGTACTGTTCACAATATGCAAATCATTTTCATTAATATATATATTTATATAAATGGATGGCCTACTACATTTGGAAAAACTTACAGTATACAATCAAAGCATACTGCACATTGACTAATTTATCCCACAATGCAACAAAC
Organism: Sinocyclocheilus grahami; assembly: GCF_001515645.1. Classification (NCBI taxonomy): domain Eukaryota; kingdom Metazoa; phylum Chordata; class Actinopteri; order Cypriniformes; family Cyprinidae; genus Sinocyclocheilus; species Sinocyclocheilus grahami. The sequence goes on along the minus strand of NW_015505396.1, from coordinate 807,046 downwards.
CCGTCCTGACTTACCATTTGAAACATATCCAAATTTCTACAAACATCTACATTCTGCAAACATCTACTCTGACTCATTAATTGATTGACCTGCCAAAAGTAAACATTTTCCACTGCAAAAAAAAGTTAAATAAAGGGGTCATATGACGTTGCTAAAAATAACATTATTTTGTGTATTTGGTGTAATGAAATGTGTTTATGCGGTTTAAGGTTAAAAAAACACATTATATTCCACATACTGTACATTATTGTTTCTCCTCTATGCCCTGCCTTTCTGAAACTCGTAGATTTTTACAAAGCTCATCATTCTGAAGAGCGAGGTGTGCTCTGATTGGCCAGATATCCAGTGCGTTTGTGATTGGCCGAATACCTCAAGCGTGTGATGAAAATGTTAGGTCCCTTCCCATGATGCCGTGTCCCGGTGTGACGAGACAAAACCAATAAAACCCATTACAAACAAGGCATTTGTAGCATCCAGTGGGGACATAATTACTGATTATAATGACTTATACTGTCTTTTTAAATGTTGCGCTGCATCGCACCGCGTAAACATAAAACCATGTCTGCATCTGTGATAGGAGAAATAACAAACAACAAGCGCTACTCTACACTGCTCAAAACTCGCGTTTGAATCGTCATTGGCAAATTCTTTAAATATGAAAACGTACTTACGGGCTGTGAGTCAGCATTATTTGTCAGAACACCGGCATTGTAGACTACTCTCCCAGGAAACAGTCATCATACTCCGTAAAATGTTCTGCACACATCTTAATATTTAGGTTGAACTGTTCTGGAACAGTGTTGTAAATACAACTTAACCACTGATTTCTAGTCGTGTCCTCTTTTGGAAGGCCAAACAAAGTAGTTTCACTTTCACAACAAAACACAGCGTCGGCGGCAGCAACAGTACTACAGCGAGAATCAAAGTTACGCCTTTCTTTGTGTAAACATTTGGGCGGTGTTCTGCAAATCTTCCCACACAGTGACGTAGACATGTGGGGTTGTGTTTAAACGTGGCGTTTTAGGAGGGCGTGGACCAGTCTTAACTTTTATAAAGAATATCTCTTTGGGTTTGAGACTTTAGTCTTTGCAACTTTAGGGATCTTATCTATTCACGAACAGCTTGTAACACTCCAAAGAGAAAGGAAAACTTGAAATCGCATAAGACCCCTTTAAATAATTGTATCTAATTCTGAGATAATTTTTCCTTTTGTTCTATATTGCATGTTATTTCTCAAATGTTTAATTGTATGCAGTATATGCAGAGCAGAATTCAATACAATTGTATTTCTTTTTTTGCTTGTTTGTTTTGAAAGATTTTCTTTTTTTTTTTGTTTTGTTCAGCAAGGATGCGTTAAAGGGGTCATATGATGCGATTTCAAGTTTTCCTTTCTCTTTGGAGTGCTACAAGCTGATTGTGCATAGATAAGATCCCTGAAGTTGCAAAGACTAAAGTCTCAAAACCAAAGAGATATTCTTTATCAAAGTTAAGACTCTGCCACGCCCCCCTAAAACGGCTCGTTCTAACACGCCCCCACATATCTACCTCACTATGTGGAAATTTTAGCATAATCCCGCCCAAATGCGCACGCAAAGAAAGAAGGCGTGGTTTCAGTAACCGCAGTTAGTTTTGAAGCAGCCATGTCAGGGAGACGCTGTGTGTTTCTAGGCGAAAGCAAAGGCACTTTATTTGGCCTTCCGAAAGTAGATGCATTTAGGAATCTTTAAGATCACTTACAACAGAACAGCAATGCATTTTATGGACGACCGTTTCGTGAACCTAGGAGAGGAGGTAATTCTGACTTTGCTATGACAATCTGGCGCTTCTGAATCAGCTACTGTTTTGTTATTAGTTTAAGTATTTGCTATTGACTGTTCAAATGCGGAGTATTGTGCATCGTGTGTGTGTGTGTGTGTGTGTGCGAGAGAGAGAGCGAGACACATCAGTGGAGTCAGCTGTCTTAAAAATAATGTGTTTTTTGAACATTAAAGCATGTCAACATATTCTGTTACACCAAATACACAAAATAATGATCTTTAAAAAAGCATCATATGACCCCTTTAAATTGATCAAACATGACAGTAAAGACATTTATAACATTATGAAAGATTTCCATTTCAAATAAATACTGTTCTTAGTAAGTTCCTACAAAAAAGCAAAATTGTTTTCAATAAGAAATAATGTTTCTTAAATACCAAATCAACACATTAGAATGATTTCTAAAGGAACATGTGACACTGAAGACTGGAGTAATGCTAAGTGATGTGTGGCCAAGTATGGTGACCCATACTTTGCAGATCACTTGGTTCAGTGTGAGGTCAGATCTGGTCTGGTCCAGTCAGGTCTGGTTGTAAGGCTCATTTGTGTGTGGAAGGTCACAGGAGGGGTTTGATAAGGTAAATCTTCTCTCCATGTTCGCTAGTGAAGATGGGAGCTTTCTTGTAGTGCTCTAACAGTTCATCCATAGCATTGAAGCGGCGTTGACCGATACAGTAAACTCCATTCGACAGCTGCACTTTGAAGTGTTTGTTCTTCCCAACTGCTTTTAGAGACACTGAGAAATCACTCGGCTAGAGAGGAGAGAGAAAGAAACAGAATTTCCATTTAGTGAATTTCAGCCTAGAGATGGCGCCATAAGCCCTAGATTCCTGGCGCCTCCCCAGCATTGCACATTTTTGATGTCTTTCTTATTTAACATTAAACTGTAAATGTCAAGCTTTTAAAAATGTACTCTTTGCAATTATGCTGGTTTCATATGGTTTTGAAAAACTTTTTAAAGAAAAGTTTAAACATTTTCCTCATACACAGGAATGTACACATCACAATCATTTGTTTTTATTTGCAAATGTTAAAATGTACTTTTTACAAACATCATTAATTTATAAATATTAAACTTTTAGGTCATACCACATGACAATTTTACAACAAACTAATCTTGACTTGTCAAAGTATCTGACATTTTAAGTTGTCCACAAAATGATGTCTAATGTCTAATAAATAACATATAAATGAAACAATTAGAATAAATGACTAAAAGCCAGGCAATTTTATCTTTAAAACTCTTTTAACTGTGAAGTGACCTTTAATTTGAAACAAAAGAAACCAGGGGAGTGGGGACTGACTTTATTGCATTAGCGATGCCACATTGCTCACAAATGATTGGTCCAATTTCAGTGGCGGCGTTGACCGATACAGTAAACTCCATTCGACAGCTGCACTTTGAAGTGTTTGTTCTTCCCAACTGCTTTCAGAGACACTGAGAAATCACTCGGCTAGAGAGGAGAGAGAAAGAAACAGAATTTCCATTTAGTGAATTTCAGCCTAGAGATGGCGCCATAAGCCCTAGATTCCTGGCGCCTCCCCAGCATTGCACATTTTTGATGTCTTTCTTATTTAACATAGCTGAATTAACTCATCAGCTGATTGACTTGAGCTGTATATATATATATATATATATACAGTAACAGTTTGAAAACAACTGCTCTAGATTGAAAAGCATGTTAATTTCAATGACATATGTCCACGATAAAGGAATGCATTAAACTGTAAATATCAACCTTTTAAAAATGTACCCTTTGCAATTATGCTGGTTTCATATGGTTTTGAAAAACTTTTTAAAGAAAAGTTTAAACATTTTCCTTATACACAGGAATGTACACATCACAATCATTTGTTTTTATTTGCAAATGTTAAAATGTACTTTTTACAAACATCATTAATTTATAAATATTAAACTTTTGGGTCATACCACATGACAATTTTACTGACCGTTATAGCTGCCCCTCCACCAGCCGTCACTGCATTTCTCCATCACCATCAGCCGGGCTCCCTTCACCAGGCTGAGCTCATCCTCCCGTTCTGCATTGTAGGTAAACTTCACCACCGCTGGTGTGTTCAGGTCATATATTCGTTCTACTCCGCCCCCATTAGACGAGTACTCATCTGTGCTCGGTGTTGGAGAGGCTTCCCGTGTGCTCGTTTTGCGTTTAGTTTTTCCCAAGCCTGAGAAAGAGAAAGAGAGAGGTAATTAGACATCAGACAAAGTCATTATGTAAAACGCAAGCCTCTGAGCTCTGCTAATTAGAAGTAGAGAAGAAAAGGGCAGGGATATTGATTAACGCTGTAAATTCATCAATACTAATAATTTCCTGCTGAAAGAAGACATGTGATATCATTACTGCAGCCCACCACATTTCCTCTTGGTGTCCTCTTTCTATCTTTCTCACATTCTTAAAACTCATCCATCACATCTCCAGTTGCTGCCAGCCATAAAAAAAATTGCATATATAGCGAAAATTTTCAGTTGGGTATGCATGTGTACTATTTTTTTTTTAAATAATATTGCGATTTAATATGCAATTATTTTTAAAGCTCTTTATGTTCTGTATTATTCAACAAAGACAAGCTATAAATCATTGTATAGTATGACCAACACAATATTAGATAGATTAAATGTTCGTTTCTGTAGGCCAGGCCTATATGTTACGATGAAAGTAGGTGATGCATGAATTGATATGAATTATATTTTTATTTAACAACTACAATCACAGTATATTGACTGATTTGTTGAATTTCCAACCTTGTAAGCATGTAATAATTATGACAACATAAAGCACTGACAAATAAGCCTGGTGTAAACATTAATATGAAAGTCAGTAACAAATCACACAAACTAAAATAGATTGCAGAAATATAAAAACAAATCTCTTGCTTTACCACACTACATTAGGTAATTCAAAGTCACTGTAATAAACATATGTAAACATGTGGACTGCACTTTTTAAACACTGTCTGTTAACTTTAGACCAGTGGTTCTCAAACTTTTTTGGTTGCGCCCCCCTTTAAACCTATAAAAAAAATTTTTTAAAAATCACAGAATCAGTTTTTGAACAGTAAGATTTTTAATGGTTTTTAAAGAAGTCTCTTCTGCTCACCAAGCCTGTATTTATTTGATCCAAAATATAGCAAAAGCAGTAATATTGTGAAATATTTTTACTATTTTAACTGTTTTCTATTTGAATATATTTTAAAATGTAATTTATTCCTGCGATTTCAAAGCTGAAAAATTATACTGACTCCAAGCTTTTGAATGGTATATGTATAATCATACAAAAGCTTTTTATTTCAGATAAATGCTGATCTTTGGATCTATTGGATCTTTCTTACTGTTAAAATTTTTTTGACTGGTAGTGTATGTATGTAGCCTATATATCACTCATATTAGGCTACATCTTGTTTTGGATACGAATAAAACGTCAGGTCCGACAATATCATGTCTTTTTTTATTTAAATCTAGCTTTATTCGCATTGGCCCATGGAAACCTCTATGAACACACTTGACTTGGCCAAAAAATCGTGGGGATGAATTTACGTTTTATTGAAAAGTGTTTACATATTCTACTCTCATGGCGCGAGCAAACATTAGGATAGGTTAGATGCCTGCCTCCGTTGCGAGTCCCTATCAAACACTTTACCGATTCAACTACTCTCTTCTTCTCCTCCTGCCTGGCTCTTTGGCCCGCATCACTCACCACAGAGCAAGCCTGTTCTTTATAATGCTGCTGTGAAAACGTGGGAATGTTTTCACAGCCGACGAGGAAGAAGTTGGGGTGATGCGATCTTTATATAGGCGGAGCAAAATACTTTATCGCTCCGTCTATAGCGCATTGTGATTGGGTGGTTTACGCTGTCAATACAGGAGACAAACCAATGGGCCACTGGCTGCTCCCTGTCCCTGCGTGATGGTCCTCTGCAAAAAAATAAACAAAAAAACATTTTGTCGGCCCCTTAAGTGCGTCGGCCTACCGGGAAAATGCCTGGTATGCCCGATTACCAATCCAGCCCTGGCGCGGACGTCTCCTTATGCTTTCTCTCACCGTATTTTGATGTTATACACTGATCGATCTTTAAGTCGAACACACCTCTTTACTCTCACATGTCATGTGACCGAGTGTAATCGCAGCCTCTGCGATTGAAAAATCTTGTTTTTTCATGTCGCGATATTATCCCAAATGCAATTAATCGTTCAGCCCTAATGTTTACCAAACAAATACAGTGTTGGTTTAACCACTGCATGTGCGTAACTTCATTGGAAACTTCCGGTTTTATATATTGTTGCTTTTGATAATAAACAGTCTCTTCTTTCAAATTCGGTTGCTTTCTTTTCAGGAAATTCAAACAGTAAATGCCGTTTTGACGCTCTTTGATGTAGCGCAACAGATCGCTGTATAAATGCCTCAGTTCAAACGGCAGCGCGAGCATCCCTTCCTCTTTACTACTAGTTTTAACACGAAATAAACATGAATGAACATCTCACGCCTAATGTAATCGCTTAATCAGTGTTTCAATCACGGAAAGACTTCAATAAAACAGCTTATAAACAAAGAGTTTATTTCAAAAACTGCATTGTGTGCAGTTTACAAGTTTGCATAAAATTTTTTTATTTGATTGTTGATTATAATTAAAAATAAACAGTAATTGAATTTAAGTTTGGGCTCTGTTGTTAATTGTAACCTTATAGTAATGTAGAGGTAGATTTTTTATCCCTAAGGACATTTTAATTATAATTTAATTTCTTTAAAGAGGGTGATTTTGCTGTACCGAAACTGTACGGAACCGTGACATCAAAACCGAGGTACTTACTGAACCATCATGTTTGTGTACCATTACACCCCTAAAATATATTTGTAATATATTTAAAAAAAAATTTCTGTGATCATGAAGCTGAATTTTCAATAGCCATTACTCGAGTCTTCAGTGTAGTTTATTTCAAAAACTGCATTGTGTGCAGTTTACAAGTTTGCATAAAATTTTTTTATTTGATTGTTGATTATAATTAAAAATAAACAGTAATTGAATTTAAGTTTGGGCTCTGTTGTTAATTGTAACCTTATAGTAATGTAGAGGTAGATTTTTTATCCCTAAGGACATTTTAATTATAATTTAATTTAATTTCTTTAAAGAGGGTGATTTTGCTGTACTGAAACTGTACGGAACCGTGACATCAAAACCGAGGTACTTACTGAACCATCATGTTTGTGTACCATTACACCCCTAAAATATATTTGTAATATATTTAAAAAAAATTTTCTGTGATCATGAAGCTGAATTTTCAATAGCCATTACTCGAGTCTTCAGTGTCACATGATCCTTCAGAAATCATTCCAATATGCTGATTATGCTGAAGGAAAACATTTCTTATTATTATAAAAAGTGAAAATAGCTATGCTGGTTCAAGAAAGTGTGGAAAAACAGATACAGTGTTTTTTTCCCCCAGGAACAAAATTTGAAGAGCAGCATTTATCCGGTGAATATTTTGTACCCTTCTAAATGTAATATTTGATCAATTTAATGCACTCTTGCTGAATAAAAGTATACATTTATTTTTAAAAAGTTCAAATATCTCATTGACTTTAAACTTCTAAATTTATAGTTTATACTGTGTTATTACACGGCTCTGTGGAATACTTGATTCTGATTGGTCAGTCACGACATTCCAAGGTATGTTATCCCTCGATAACAACCGGTAAAAAACGAATAACACAGGCTCATCCGGGTAATTGAAGTCGGCGCTATACGCTTGCTAGGAACTGTTTTTTCTTGGTGGAAGCTTTGCGTTTGTTTAGCTAATAAAATATTAAAACTCAATTTGAAATTGTGTACAATTATTTAATTATGTCATCCTGATATCGCAGACTTGCGCTCTCGTTTCATACAAATGCAGCTGCTGCCATTTTAAATTAAATTAAAATTATGAATTTAGCAGACGCTTTTATCCAAAGCAACTACAGTGCATTTAGACTATACATTTTTTATCAATATGTGTATTCCCTGTGAATTGACCTTTGCGCTGCTAAATCAATGCTCTACCACTGAGCCACAGGAACATTTTGCGACAATTGTTTTGTACGCTGTAACAAACTGGTCAGATTATAAAACATGTTCGTCTTAAATCTTTTATCGCCATAATTATTTATGTGGTGAAACGTTGTGTAATAAGTGGTTTGACAGCATCGTATCGTTTGAACTTGCCGCTTGCTCGCAACTGCTGTTCACGGAAGCTTTGCATTCAAATATTTCAACTCAAATAAATATTTCTTGTCTAATTGTTTACCTATGTTGCAAGCAGCCATGTAATAAGCGGGATAATGTGCATCCAGCCGGTTGTTGTTGCAGAATGACCCCCTTCAGGGTGATACAAGACTCTTCCGCTGTATTCTGCGATAACAACTGGCTGGATGTACATTATCCCTTACTTAAGACAATGTTGTCTAAATTTCATATAACCCTTGATAGCCCTAAAAATAGATTTAGTCTTTTTCTCTTAAAATTTCCAAGGAAAAGGCAGTCCACCCATATTTTTTTCTTTCTTTATTTCTCAGTTAAATCACAGCGTAAGAGGAAAACTGCTTTTAGTACAGAAAATAATGCACTAAAACAATGCTCTTTCTAAAACAGAGTGCAGGAGAGCCGTAATATTTAGGCCCATTTCACACAACACACATCCTTTAATAACGGCCACAATGAGAAGGCGGACCACATTTACACATCTAAACAATGAATAATTTACACAGAAAGGAACCCCAAACTGAAATGTAGATTTATACAGCTTAAATCACCTGGATTCAGTCAGACATGAACAGAAGGTGTTTGTGTGCCTATCACTGCATGTAAAACTTGCCCGATACATGTATTTTTTTCAAACAATAGGTGAGCAGTCCAATATTTTATGTTGCTGCATAAAAGCCTACATTGCAAAATATTGTGTTGATAAATAGGCTTGCAGTGCATTTTCAATTTGTTTTTTAAAGCACCAAATGCTTGCACCAATGCTATGCAGAGCTATGCAGATAAGTCCTGCTTATCTGGACATTCTGAATACTGCAACCTGTTAATATGGGCAGTGAAATAATGTATGTGATAGAGACCTCACCTCCGTGTTGCTTGGAGTATAAACACAATAAAATAAAACAAAACAGCAGAGACACTTAGCATAGTGACCCACCTGGAATTCACTAAAACAGAGCACACACGTAACACAATTAAAACACAACAGTACCCAGCAGTTTCCTTCCTGCAACAGCAGATCCACACACCTGATTGCACACACTCATCTCACCACTGCTTTCCTCACTCAGTAAACAACACACACACTTGCTCTACCTCCACCCCTAAGATCCCCCTCCATCTCAATGCACACCTGCAGCGCATACTAAATGACAATAACTCCCTCTCTATAATATGAAAGAATAAGAGGAAAGAGAGAAAGAGTGCAGGTGTTCACATGTCCACTCAACTGAGAAGAGAGAGTAGAGGTGGCCTAGTTTTAGAAGCAAAAAGGAGCATGATATAGTAAATGTGTATTTTTAAGTGTGTGTTGCAAGACAGGGATGCCAAGGAGGATGGTGTACATTCACACATGGTGCATTTCCATTCAACTGACGAGGAAATGTGTCTGGTATTGAACATTTCTAATGACTAGAATGGAGCTAAATTCTAAACATATCCCCCCCCCCCCAAAACTGATTCTAAAAATACATTTTGATTATTAAAACAAAACTGTCAACTTAAAACTTTAGTACTTTTTAACTTACAGATCCACAAAAATGACGATGTGTACTCTTCTACCTCATCTCATACTGCTTATCTATACTGTATAAATATAATAAACAAGAACTCACACAGACAGACATCACGTCAGTGACACTGTGTGAGAAAATGGACGTGTGGTGTGACACTGAGAGCGTGAGAACTGTCAGTTGTGTGAGTCTCACGCTGAATGCATGAGAGTTGGCAGAAGCCCTGTAAATAAGAAAGGGAATTAAATATTCAAGAGACAATGACATGAGTCTAGTACTTTATACATTAAACATATCGCATGTTTTTAATTTCTGAATTAACTAGGGCTGGACCAGAATATTCAATTATTCGAATATTCGTTCAGTGGGTTGGCATTCGATTTTCAATTTTGAGATTCGAATATTCTTTTCTTTTTTTCCAAACACCTGGCAACCCCCGCAAAACGGTTCTCATTCGCGCATGAATATGAATCGCTGAGTGAACGTCATGATTCAGTTAATCTGGAAGAGAAGACAAAAGTGCCGAAGACCTCAGCTGTTAGGGAGCACTTTAAATTGAGTGAGGACAAGACAAAGGCAGTAAAGCCCTGCACGGACCTCAAATTTAGGCCCCAGCCCGGCCCTGGCCCGAGAAGCTCAGGCCCCGGCCCTTGTCCGACAGCTTATCAGAATTACCGGCCCGAGCCCGAGCTCCACCCCGACCCAAGCCCATCTTTTTTTCCCCCTTTTCTCCCAAAACAGCTTATACTACTCTTTCAGATATTAAAATAGATAAATGATTATATTTCGTTTAGTTTTTTTATTAAGTTAATTTGGAAAAACGTTTGGAGCATTTTCGTTCGTTAAATATAAGTTTTTGTTTTTTAAAGTAGCCTAACGACCAAGCGCCAGACAGTGAGCTGGTCGCCTATGTTTGATCAATGTAGCCTTCTCAAATCATCACGACTTGCCTAAAATAAAATCTAGATATACTAAAACAGTTCAAGCATATACAAATGTTTAAACGTTAACCTGCACTATAATAAATGTGCGCTATAGGCTATCCAAGTTTGTGCGAAGAGTGGAAGCTGAAGCTCACTTTGCAGGACATAAAGGCGCCAGCGCAATCACTTGCATTTTTTTTTCAGTGGAAACAAATTAAAATAGCCTACGCTGTCATTTTTGCTCATAAAGGTATAATGAATAATGCATCATTATTCATTATACCTGGGGAATAGATCATTATAGATCACGGGGAAGTCATGGCCTAATGGTTAGAGAGTCGGACTCATAACCCAAAGGTTGTGGGTTTGAGTCTCGTACCGGCAGGAATTGTAGGTGGGGGGAGTGAATGTACAGCGCTCTCTCACCTTCAATACCACGACTGAGGTGCCCTTGAGCAAGGCACCGAACCCCCAACTGCTCCCCGGGCGCCGCAGCATAAATGGCTGCCCACTGCTCCGGGTGTGTGTTCACGGTGTGTGTGTTCACTGCTGTGTGTGTGCACTTTGGATGGGTAAATGCAGAGCACTAATTCCGAGTATGGGTCACCATACTTGGCCACATGTCACGTCACATCATTCGGAACTGTAAAGGGTATACTTGTATTTGTGTGCACTCACAATATCAACAAAACATTGTGCTTTTTTAAAATAAAGAAAACAAACATGATGCGCTTTCTGCCGTCTAGTCTTGAACAGGAGCGCTTCACAAAAATGAATCGAAACTCAGCGAATACATGCCTCACAGACATGATAAATAAATCTATAGAAAGCTTTAAATTACCACTTAACAAAATAAAACAAATCGAAAACAAAAACTCTTTCATTATAATCATAATCCGTAAAGATGCACTTCTCTCTAAAGGTGTGTCTAATGAAGAGATGGGAGTCAGGATCGTCATCTTCATCTTTGCGACATGGACTCAGAAAACACTAGTTTATTAGTAAATAATTCAAATATCTCCTTACTATTTCCCCCTGACACATTCATGGCATTTACTTTTGATGGGGCTTTGCGGCAAGCTTTGCGTGCATTTGAACGCAGAACTCTTCAGCTGCGCTGACGGCACGCATGCTGCTGCTGCTGCTGGCAGGACACTAAACAGAGCCGCTCTTGACAGCACGGTCTGTGTTGTTTCCACCAGCGCAGCTATTTTTTCATCACTAATTGATGGATGTCTAAAATATAAAAACTAGGAGAAGCCTAAAACAGGCCCAAGGCCCGGCCCGCGTCTAAACTATGACATGAAAATTGGCCTGAAGCCCGGCCCGAGGGGCGTAAAAAAGTCAGGGCCGTCGGGCCCTGGCTGAAATGCAGGGCTCCAGTGTGCCAAATATGCGATTTTAAACTGGCCTACCACAACAACACATCAAGTTTGAAAAATCACCTGAGTTCTGTAAGTACGCCTATAGTATATTGTTGGTGTAAAAAAACGTGCTGCTTTTATCTGCCATGTTAATCAGTAATTTTACACATGATAAAAACATGCACTTAATTTGCCTGGAAAATACTTACGAATACGGCAGTCATAAAAAACGTACAGTAGCCCAGCCTAATAATAATTTGTCTATATTAAAAGTTTTGCTCTTAACAGACCTGTGTGTTTTGTATCACTAGTGCAGTGTCCGTTTTCGAAGCATATAAGCCCTGCCCGCGTGAGGTGCACCGCTTCCGGTTCGCGCTGTTCTGTAGTTTATTAAAAGTGTATTAATTCTGAACGTGTCGCGTGTCCATATTGCACCAAAATGCGACACTGCACTCCCTTGGGTCCGCAGCAACACACCCGCCACGTGTGAAGTCGACTGGATGAACGGTTCTTGACATAATAAAAATGCAAACAGACACACAGAAATTCCTGCCTTTATTAGAGAGAAGATGTTCAGCCCCTGACCTTCGAATATTCGGTGTTGATTACTACCGAAGCTTCGAAGCTTAAAAAATGGTATTCGGACCAGCCCTAGAATTACAATTAATTTTTATATTTTGGGGGAGTACTCAGTGCTCCAAGTGGGCCGGTACTCACCGGTATCTTTTTCATTTCATTTTTTTCTTGCATACCGCCACTTATCACATGTTGCCGATAGTTTGTTAACTATCAAGAGTTAAATCATCAGTGTCTGGGTTATTAGTAATGGCAATATATAAATTGAAAGTATTGGAAGTTTGAACCGATTTGACATAAGCCATCGATAATGATGTAATCTGAGATTATTTACTAAAATAAAAAGGAAAACCTTTTAAATATGTAGATTTCATTTTTCTGTGCAAACATATTTTAATTATCCCTTATTTTTCAAAAGTATAACAAATAATTTGTGTATTTATACTTGGATATAAAAGCTGCAGTCGGTTAATTAAGGAAATCGTGCCTCGACTGAACCTTTGTCAAGTCAAATCATGATAAAACACATGGTTTGGACACGGCCATCTTTGATATTTACTTTAGTCACTGTCGCTATGGTTACAGCTAACAGTCACAAACAGAATTCCTACATTCTGCTACTTTTATGATGTCATGGACTTGAACAATAACTTTGGATCGTATGTTTGATTAGTGTGAACAAGATATATTTTTATTTATGAAGGTAAATCTATATAAAAAATTACATTAATACAGCAAAAATTATCGACTTGTTCAATTCCATAAAAACATTTTTCTTAAAGGAATCTCTTAAACATGTTCTGCTTTGTTTCTTTCCAACTTCATGTCACTGCCATGAATGTTAAGAGTGGCAAGAAAGACAGACAGAGTAAAGGTTAGCTAATTCTGAATTTATAAAAAAATCTGAATGTGTAGTATATACAGTAAATACATTAAAAACTGTATTACTTGTGTTAAAGTGCAGCATGAATCTTACATGTGGAAAATGTCACTGTATTTCTGAAAATGTTCTTCGCTTCTTTCTTTGCATGGTTCTTTCTATCTACATGTCATGGTTTGAGCCGTCACAATAGCAAACTTGGTGGTCAATGTCATATGACAATAAAAGGTAAGTCAAATCTCAAAGTTTTATGAATACATCAAAATACTCTTATATTCTGAAAAATCATTATATTTCTAAGCATATTTCCTGTTTCTTTCTTTCTATTTCCAACTAAATGCCACGGTTTGAGCCGTCACAATGGCAAACACAAAGAGAGCTGAGACAGCAAAAAAAGGCAAGTCCATTCTTAAAGTTTTTTCATATGAATAAATTAAAAACTGTAATAACTCTCAATCTTATGTTTTTTTAAATCTCTGTATTTTTGAAAATGTTTTTCTGTTTTTCTTTCTTTGCATTACTCGTTCTGTCTACATGCCATGGTTTGAGGTGCCACAATGGTAATTATGCTAAGAAAGATCATGTGACAGCATGAAAAACCTGTATTAACTTGTGTTAAACTGCAACATGAATCTTTTATTATTATTATTATTATTATAGAAAATCAGTATATTTCTGAGCATATTCTTCTCTGTTTCTTTGTTTGCATGACTCTTTCCAACTACATGCCACAGTTTGATCTGGCACAGTGATGTGGTAAAGTAAATCATCTTACAGCAATATAAGATAAATCCAATCTGAATGTTTTGTGTATGAATACAAAAAAAAAAGTATTAACTTATTTCATTACATTTCTGAACATTTTCTTCTGTTCTTTGCATACCTCTTTCCAACTACATGCCACGGTTTGAGCCGTCACAATGTCAAACATGGTAATACATCAAAATACTGTTAATTTGTGTTAAAGTGCAGCATGATTTATTATTCTAAAAAAATCACTGTATATCTGAACATGTTCTTCGCCGTTTCTTTTTTTGCTTGATTCTTTCTACATGCCATGTTTGAGCCATCACAATGGCAGACTTGGTAAAAAATGTCATATGGCAGCAATAAAAGATAAGTCAAATCTCAAAGTTTATTGGAATACATCAAAAAACTCTTATATTCTGGAAAATCATTATATTTCTGACCATATTCTTCTGTTTCTTTCTTTGCATGACACTTTCTAACTACATGCCACGGTTTGAGCCATCAAAATGGGAAACATGATAAGAAAGACGTGATGGCAACAAAAGGTAAGTCCAGTCTGAATGTTTTACATACTGAATATTATACATACATACAAATTTTTTATTAACTATCAATCTTATATTCTGGACCAGTGGTGGCGAACTCCGGTCCTGGAGAGCCGCAGCCCTGCAGAGTTCAGCTCCAACCCTAATTAAAACTCACCTGCCTGTAGCTTTCTAGTAACCCTTCAGACTTTGATTAGCTTGTTCAGGTGTGTTTAATTAGGGTTGAAGCAAAACTCTGCGGGGCTGTGGCTCTCCAGGACTGACGTTCGCCACCCCTGTTCTCAGGGCCGTTTCTAGGCATAGGCGAGCTAGGCGGTCGCCTAGGGCGCCACCAGCTGAAGGGGCGCCAATGAGCGCACGTACTGGCACTTTTAGCAGGGTTGTGATAAAGAGTGGCACGGTCACCCTGAAATATGACTGCCGCCCCCACTGGATCCCCCAACATTATTGGGCTAGAGTACTGTCAATCTGACGATGCCTGTATGCCACTAGATCAGAGTGCTGTCAATTGCTGCCTGATTGTTGCATGCAAAGTTTGCATTTGGAGCGCTCAACAACGCCATTAGATCAGTGGGCTCTGCCAGTGCTTTGGCAAGGTAACACTTTTTTTTTACCATGCAATAAAGCTCAAAGGCCAATTTAAAATATTGGTACAGTAAATGGTAACACTTTACTTGAAGGGGTGTGCATAAGACTAACATGACACCTAAACAGATAAAGACAAAAAAGTAGCCATTGATAATATCTAAACAATATGTAGTAGTATAGTATATAGTATCCAAATCAAAATGTAATCAAATTAATTTATGTGTGATTTATGTGTAAATTATGTGCAATGTCTTAGCCACTAGGGATTGTTACATAGGGCTATACAGGCATCTAGTGGCAACACAATGATATTACAGATACTAAATTGTGCAAAATGTTTATCTTAACAGTCAATTTACAAATAATGCATTCAGATTTGTGTAACTCAATGCACTGAATCTCCACAAATTAAGAGTCGTTACTATGACAACCAATTTTAATGTGACAAGCAACTGGTGTCTGAAAATAATTATATATATTTGATGCCTAGGGCATCAAATTGGCTAGAAACGGCCCTGCCTGTTCTGGACAATCGCTGTATTTCTGAACAGGTTCTTCGCTTTTCCTTTCTTTGCATGACTCTTTCCAACTACATGACTTGTTTTGTGTACATGACGTGTTCATCACAATGGCAAAAATGGTAAGAAATATCATGTGACAACATCAAAAACCTGTCTTAGCTTGCAACATAAATCTTTCATTGTGAAAATCAATGTATTTCTGAGCATGTTCTTTAGTTTCTTTATTTTCATGACTCTTTCCATCTACATGCCACGGTCTGGGGCATCACAGTGGTGAATATGGTAAGACAGATCACCTGACAGCAATAAAAGTTAAGTAAAACCTGAATATGAATAAATTAAACAAAAAAACAAAAAATACACCAAATGCATCAAAACCTGTAATAACTTATATTAAAGTGTGGCATGATTTTTTTTTATTTTATTCTGATAATCACTATTTCCAAGCATGTTATTTAGTTTCTTTCTTTGCATGATAGTGCCATCTACATGCCACGGGTTGAGTCGTCACAATGGTGAATATGTTAAGATAGATCACATGACAGCAACAAACAGTACTCGAAGTGGGCCGGTACTCAACATTACACAGTAGCGGCACTTCTATATTTTAATCTATATATTAATCTATATAGAATTGTGCGCCCTTTATCTATATAGATATAGACAATATATAAAACACACTACCCAGGAGAGGGAACTATATGAATTATCTCTCTTCTCGACAATGCACGTGAAAGCAAGCAGAGTAAGAGTCTTCCCTATTGCCAGACCAGTTTTTCCCCTCAGGTACGATGATCCCAATGCTTCATTAAAATAGTGATGTTCTCTATTAGCATAATACTGTGAAATGAGAAAGTACTGAACCGAAAAAGAAGAAAAAAAGTGAGTGGGAATCCTCTAAAGACAGCAGCTCTGAGGCTTTAAGGTCAAAGTTTTCCATGGAAACAGTTTCTCAGGACAGCAGGATGCAACTCTAGCAGCTGCACTAAAACCAGTGTGAAACATATGTGATTAATGCAAAACCAAACTCTCAAATACATAGTCTGTCGAGCTTTAAGTTAAAAATTAGGAAAGGTGTTTCAGTTACACTAAGTGTCATGCATCATCTTAACACTCCTGGTAACAAACATTAGTCTGTCTGTTTAAGGTTGGTTGGGGAAACTGAGTCATTCTACTGCTGTTTACAGGCAAAACAATGATCAAGCCTTTCATTCAGGCCTGTCTGTGATTTCATTGGCTACACATTCAAACTTGAAATAACAGCATGTCTTGTTTTCTCAACTCACATCATCTGGTAGGCTTTTCCAAACAGGTGAACTACTCACAATTCTGCCACACCAGAAACATTTAACACTTATCACACAAGATTCAATGGTTTTGATCAGCACAACTAATACATTTTTCGACAAATCTTAGTGCCAAGTGTTAAGGTAGTGTGTCACACATAATGTTAAAGGGTGTGTTTAGGGGAAGAGAGGCAAGCCACCACAAACCTCTCTTGCAAAAGAAGAGAACATGGGTGGGAAAATTAACCTTCACTTCAGGCTGTTTTTGCAACACTTTGTAGCGTCTGGACCACTCCAACACACAATATATATTTTGTTAGCTAGATTTCACAAATACTTTGTAACACCCCAGGACGCCGAACAAGACCCTGGTTTCATGGTAACCCGATACATTTACAACCTTGTGGAATGCGAGCCGGCTCTCAGCTGCTTTCTCCAGAGCTAAGGGGTACAAATGCACAGGAGAAATGGACTGTTCTACTAATTAATTCATAGGAAAACCTTTATTTGATTGAATACACATATCCTTCAGGCCATTGTGTATATTATTGCTGTTTTGTATTAATCTGTTGTATTATAGACTATTTTTATTCATGCTTACGATAAACCACTCATTCATAGAAGTAACTCTACCATGTCTAGTATCTATGAATTCATCTTCGGATGATCTAACTGAGAGTGCATATTACCCGCCGAGACTGGCTAAGTATCAAACTTAGTCTTATTAATTGATACATTAAGTATCAGTTACACCTTTTTACAAAGGTGTGTTTGAACTCAGTATCTGACGTATCCCTGAAGGCTTTGATCTGTTGATTATACATGCAATAAAATTATAAAATTCATTCTTTATGCCTCTTTCTATGCTGAGTTAAACTTTAACCCTTTTCTATACCAACTGTATGTGTGTGTGTGTGTGTGTGTGTGTGTGTGTGTGTATGTGTATGTTAGACCAGTTTATGTGTTTATGTAGTATGTTAGACTAGTTTGAGTGTTTATGTAGTTAATAAAACCTTACTTGTATCACACTTGACGTGTTCAGTGTTTACTCATAACCGGAGTCAATAATCATGCAGATTTACGTTACAAGCTTATAGAATTGTACAGTAAGAAAGTTATTTCCTTTAACCAGGAAATTAACGTTCTTAGAATTGACAAGACAGTTGACCCTGAGTGGTCAGCTAAATATCTACAGTGGATCTAAAATATGAATAGTTAATTATAACTAGTTATGGTTAATTATTCATATTTCCCCATGAGCTGATTCGCTACAACTTTTAATTGTGATGTTATGACAAAGTGCACCCTATTTCATCAAGAATGTGCATAAAAACATTGGAGCTTATTCAAACATGCTAAATTTAAACGAAAACCAGATTTTGACTCCAAGGCCACACATTGTTACAGTATATAACTTTTCACTTTTGACTTCCACAAACATCCAGGTGTTTCAAGATGGAAAGTGGGTTTCAAGTGGGAAACCTGGTTCTTCAAAAATAAAAGAGTTGTTGAATACAAGTGAAGTGAATACAACAAGTTTTTTTTAAATGTTCTTACTAAGTTTTTAGTTGTTTTGGCTTATTTTTGTTTTGTCCTTTTCAAAAACGTTTTAAGTCAATTTGAGCCCCTCTTGGAAGTTTGCTGAAGCCCCCTAGTGGGCCTGGGACCCCGGTTAAGAACCACAGATCTAACCAAACATTTAAATATGACATCAAGATGTCATACAGCCTTAGAATACATTACATATGGTAGTGATTTTTAATTTTTTTTTGGAAGCTGACATTGTCCGCCCCCTTTCACTGTAACTGCATTGGAAAGGGCTGCACAAACATTCTTCAAAATGTATTTATTGCTTCATGGAAGAAAGCAAGTCATACAGATTTGGAACAACATGGTGGTGAATAGTGATGACAGAATTTTCATCTTTAACTTCTCATCTCTAAAGAGCTCACTGAGTTTTCTCATTCAGAGAAAATACAATCTTTTCTACACTGATAAGAAAAAAAAGACCTGGAAAAGACAGAGGAAAAGAGCAAAAAACAGGGAGAGAGAGACCGATGAAGGCTGCCAGAGAAAGGGTAACCTCGTCACAATGGATGAGCAGAGGGGAGGTAACCTTGACAACAACAAATCAGGTGCAGGGATGAAGGCAGGAGCTGTATGCATGAGCGGCATTGACTGAATGACCTCAGACATGAGCAGAAATGAGATTATGAGACCAGCAGGAGAAAAACACCAATACACCAGCACATCTGTGTGTGTGTGTGTGTGTGTGTGTGTGTGTGTGTGTGTGTGTGTGTGTGTGCGTGTGTGTGTATGAGATGAGCAATAGAGAAACACACACACACACAGCTCATTTATGTAGCCCATAAACACACCTGAGTCTCACTTCACAGACAGCAAATGAGCACATTTATCAAAGCACAATGAAAGAACAAAGAGCCTGTGAGAGAGCTGTCCTCGCTCTGTCCACAGAGGATCGATAGGCCAACAGACTAGAGAAGAGGATGAGCTTTTCAAACATGACACCAGTGGTCAAGCATTGAGGCTGCCTGTATGGTCATGACACAGCTTTTGACTAATCTAAACCTTTAATTTATTTAATTATTTATTTTATTTTTGTGTACTCAGGCAGCACTTTTTTAAATTGACAGTTAATTTGAAAGAGACCATGACAAAGTGCTCAAAAAACAAGAAAACAACA
The DNA here is from genome assembly GCF_001515645.1 of Sinocyclocheilus grahami. NCBI lineage: Eukaryota > Metazoa > Chordata > Actinopteri > Cypriniformes > Cyprinidae > Sinocyclocheilus > Sinocyclocheilus grahami. The sequence goes on along the minus strand of NW_015505396.1, from coordinate 787,331 downwards.
ACCAAAAATAAAGGTAGCCCGGCTTATTGAGTCAGTGAGATTAACTCAAAAACCAGATGAATGAATCCTTCTCTTTACAGTTCATCTGGTTCAAAAATCTGGTTCTGAACAGTTTATTCACAAATCTGACTGGCTCCCCCCAAATCAAAGTTCATCTCAGTTTCTCACACACCACCTGTTCCACTGAAATGGTGTGAGTTCTTAGTGCTATGCCCGGTTCTCTGCTAATGGTTGAGTGGAACTATTTTTTTTCTGGCCTGGATCCTTGATTTCCAGAACAGTTTGAAAATTTACATCAACCAGGCATCATGCCTTTGCACAAGGGACTTCAGTGATCTGGTCTTAAAGATTCTACAGTTGAAAGCTTACTGGTTGTAAAGATCATCATTGAATAATGAATATGATCATTGTGAATAAATAAATCATAGTGACTGCTTTTATGGTGTTTTTGTGAGCTTAAAAGGATAGTTTACCAAAAAATTTAACTGCTGTCATCATTTGCTTACTCTCATGTTGTTATAAACCTGTATGGCTTTCTTTCTTCAGCTGAACAAACACACAAAAATGACCTGGTGACCATAGACTTCAACTGTATGGACCAAAACAAACACACACACACACTTCTCAAAGTATCTTCTTTTAATGTACCACAGAAGTCAGTCAGTCATGCAGGAACATCATGAGTGTGAGTAAATCATGACAATTTTCATTTTTAGTGGACTATCTCTTTAACAGTTGACTCTATGAGCTGTAGTTATATGGAAAATAGCCCTGTTAATGCACTCAGCTGCAATTCTTTTTTTTTTTTTTTACAGATGCTTATACCCCAAGTAACTCACAATACACTTATTACAAGGTCAGCCAATCTTCATATGAGAATAACAAACTCCACACTACAGCTATAATAATGACATGAGGAACGATATCACTGGAAACATTTTCAGAATTATTTTGAGCTGATGAACGATAAAAACGTTGACAGTAGTACTGGGCGGTATGACCAAAAATGTATATCACGGTATTTTTCTAAATTATACCGGTTTCACGGTACATGACGGTGTATTTTTTTTCATGCATGACCGGGTGTTAACCATATTTTCTACTGATTGAGAGAGGAAATACTGCAGTATATTGACTTAGAATGCCCTATTTTACTGACATGATATTGTCAAAAAATACCACACTAAATAGTGACTAAACACAACCCCTTTTAATACATGTTAACCAGGAGTCACTCTCATTTATAATCGCGGCATCGTCTGATAAAATCAACATGCATCTACACTAAAGAGCGGCTATGCGGTTGTTTTGGCTATATTACTTTTTTGTCTCATGCAGCGCACTGCCTGCGTCTAAGTAACAAACTAAAAAAAGCAACAAACAAAAAAGTGCATGTGATATTAACAGACGAACTACGCTCATATTTATAATTCCAAACAATCAGTAAGCGACAGGTGCTAGGAAATGCGGTTTTGTACTCATTTATTGACGAATCGGCTACGGTGCGGCCAACTGAATGCGCTGCTTCTCTGCCGCTCACTGCACAGAACAGACGCCGAGAGAGGTGACACTTCTCCGGGAAAGTCAGACCTCGCGTTCGCGGGACAGCACTGGCGAAATCTTCCCACTGAACCATAGCTAAGGTTTATCCAAAAAGGTCGCTAGGATTGTCAGTATGAATATTCTATGGGGAAAAAAAACGCTAAAAGGGTCTGAAAGTTGCTAAATCTAGTGCTAAAGTCGCGCTCGTGTGTGTGTGTGAGATGCGGGAGCTGATGGCAGGGGGCGGTGGATATTTGTGGAGGTCAATGTGAATATTGTGGATGAGTTCTTCTGTGTCATCACGTTCTATTAGTTCTTCAGCTTCAGTTTCGGAACGTACACGCTTAGTAATACATACAGCTGTTCCCTCACCACAGAGCAACAGTGAAAAAGGACCCCTTTTCAAAAAAATGTTGCGTTCCGAACATTGTTTTGTGCAAGCGACATATTACGGTATTTTAAAAAATCATATCATAACAAAAATAAACACCGGTATTCGGTATGAACCGGTATACCGCCCAGCACTAGTTGACAGCCAATCAGAATCCACTCAACTTTTAATGAGCTTGAGCATTTAAATTATATGTTGGTGTGGATGCTAATACAGTTAGGCCTATCATTAGTTACCATTATCATGAACAAGCATTAATCTGGGATTAAGTATCTTGCTCAATATCAAATTTGTGATAATCTTGGGGTTCATATCTTGTGTGATTCGAACCCATAACTTTAGTTACTAACCCAGACCTTTAATTACAACACCATACTACCTATACCGTGCTACAGTTAGCTTCATGTAAATCTCTCTAAAAAAACAACAACTATTTAATAATGACCTTAACTGTACAAGAAACAGTGAAACAGAGTCTCACTGCAGAGGTTCTCGCCTCCAACCTCCCATTTACTCTCTTCAATTCATGTGTCAGTAATTAAAGGGGTCCTATTATTTTTCACTTTTTCAACTTTAGATAGTCTGTAATGTTGCTGTTTGAGCATAAAAAAGATCTGCAAAGTTGCAAAGCTCAAAGTCCATTTCAAAAGAAGATATTTTATTTAACAGAAATCACTTTTCAAAAACAACAACAAATGACTCGTTTGGACTACAACGCATATTTTCCGGGATTTGTGATATCACAAATACCGACGAATGGGACGAGACCTGATTGAGCTGCACTAGAGAAGGTAACGAGTGTTATTACCATGTCGGAGACACGCTAGCTTTCCCAAGGCAGATGAACTTAGAGTGGTTACAATCATCCGGGTTTAAATGGTGCTCAAATTGATTTGATTTTGACGCAATATTTACACTGAAGCTCGCAGGCGGCTATGGTAAGGGGCGTGACATTTCCCGACCAGGCGCCGAGTGGAGCCAATCACAACACACACTGGCCCAGCTAACCAATCACAGCACATTTCGTATTTCAGAAGGCGGGCTTTCATTTGATACAGGAACTATTCGAGCCGTTCATGCCAGACTGGGGAGAGAGGTGTTGTAATAATGTAAAATATGTGAAAAATAATGTTTTTCGAACAACCTAGTATGAGAGCCTGTTCTAATACACCCCCAAAACAAAATCAAGACTTTGTAAAAGAGCATAATAGGACCCCTTTAAACATAGTATGTAACATACTTTTTAAGGAAAGTGAGGGAGGGGGGGAAAGGATGTTCTAGAGATAAGGTCAAAGGGTCAGAGAGCTGGGGCCCCTTTACCCTGACAGGGAAGGGGTGGTGCAGTGTGTGTGTGTGTGTGTGTGGACATCTTATAAATAGCTGTCAGCAAGAAAGCAAAATGGAGAGGAGGATCCTAATTGCTCTGTCTGTCTCTGAAAGTGATGATTTTACACTGAACAAACATCGCTCTCTTTGTGTAGATATCTTGAAGGCTGCCAATTCCCCCACCTCTATGAATTCTACCTGTGTACATGTAGAAAGCCATGTATGCTATCAGTCAAATGTTTGGAATCATTAATATTTTTAAAATAAGTCTTTAATGTTCACTAAGGCTGCATCTATTTGATCAAAATACAGTAAAATTGTGAAATTACAATGAACTATTAATTATTTATTTTTAACTATTAACTATTAATTATTACAATTTAAAAGAACAGTTCTTTTTGAATATATTTTAAAACATAATTTATTCTTGTGTGTTCAGCACCGATGCATTAAATTGATCATGTTACATATCATATTTATAATGTTACAAAATATTTCTATTTTAAATAAATGCTGTTTTTTTTTTAATTTCTCAAATAATCCCCAAACTTTTTCTTGAGCACCAAATCATCATATTAGAATGATTTAAAAGGGATCATATGACAATGAAAAAACAGGAGTAATGACTGCTGAAAACTTTGTAATAATAAATAATAACTTATATTACCACATAAAACAGTTTTTTTGTAATAATAATGTTTTACAATATTACTATTTTACTGCATTTCAGATCAAATAAATATAATACATAAAAAACTTATGACCAGTAGTGTACATGAGCTTTTAAACACAAATTAAATCAATAGTCTCTCCATTTCAATTTAATTTACCCATGAAATGTGCTTACTTAAACCCCCATATTGTTGATAGGAAGATTAAACAGGCCGTCGAGGAAAAGCACAGCTCATTAGCTGCCATTAGCACGGCTCATTTCCTACCATCTGCATATCAAATGCCTTTAGCTTGTTCATCCCAGGTGGTTAAACCATAACCATAAGTGTAACACAGAAGAATCTCCACCACAATAACAATAATAACCAACCATGCTACTATAAAAACAAAACTACAGTGTGGAACAAAGCATCATGAGTGAGGTTTCTGAGGGGCTGACACCTCTTGGATATCAACATATGATTCTGCAAAAAACAGCATAACAGCTCTGTGGCAAACCACCATTAAACGGTTAAAAAGAAGTCAATGTTGTATGTTCGGCACTGGGAATTTGGGACACATTGGTCTCCACTTCACAGCCAGGAGAGTTGAGGCTGACTACTCTGAACATACACACTCAATATGCCCCAAGACACAGCTGATCGATCAGTTCACCGCTCTCCCCGGTGTGATTAACGGCAGGGCAACTAATTAGGTTTTACAATGAAAACCTTTAGATTAGTGCTTCCTGCTTACACATCCTTCATGTTGAATATTTTTTCTTTTTTCATTTCTGAAGGCTTTGGATTTCTCACATGAAAATAGGGAATAAGTAAAAAATACCAGAGGGATGGCAGACTCTCATGACTGCATGTCAAGGTCAATAAATATTTTCAAATATTAACCTTTTCATGGCAAGGTAAGTTTAGCCGATATTTCTGATGATGTTTTTAATAATTTATTAAATCTGTAAAAAAAAAACAATATCTTTTACCTTGGAAAATACACTAATTCTGTACCACAGAAGTCAGTCAGTCATGCAGGAACATCATGAGGGTGAGTAAATCATGACAATTTTCATTTTTAGGTGAACTATCTCTTTAACAGTTGACGCTATGAACTGTAGTTATATGGAAAATAGCCCTGTTAATGCACTCAGCTGCAATTCTTTTTATTTTTACAGATGCTTATACCCCAAGTAACTCCAGGTAGTTCCAAGTAACTACCGTTTAAAAGTTTGTGGTCAGTAAAATAGTTTTTAATGTTTTTGGAAGAAGTGCTAACCAAGGCTGCATTTATTTGATCAAAAAGACAGTAAAAAACACAATAATGGGAAATATTTCAGAGAAATGTTTTCTATAAATCATTCTAATATGCTGATTTGGTGCCAAGATAACATTTCTTAGTTTAATCAATATTGATAGGTTCAATGTTGCGCTGCTTAATATTTTTTTGGGGGGAAAAAATGACACTTTTAAGGATTCTTTGACTAATAGGAAGTTCAAAGGAACAGTTTATTTTTTGAAATATAAATCTTTTGTAACATTATAAATGTGTGTACTGTCACTCCTGATCAATTGTGATGTATCCGTATGGAATAAAAGTATTAATTTCTTAATTTTAAATAGCAGTGCATATTTTGGAATATAATGATTAGATGTGTACACTCACATTTATTTAAGCTGAAAAGAAAATATTACGTTTCATTTAAAATGTTTAGTATCCTTGAGAATAGTTTTTCAAAACCATAAGAAACTGATATGAATCCAGAGAATCTGACACAAATAAGAGTATTTCTAAGCATGTGCTTTAAACTGGACATTCTTATTTGTCAATTTCAGGATATTACAAAATCTTACACAGCCATCATCCTGACATTACTGGCTAACCCCTTTATTAAAAGAAATCAAAATATACAAGTCTCTTACCAAGTGTATCTTTGATATTTTTCACCAGAGAGCCTTTCTTTAGACTGTTCTTGCGTTCGACGTAATTGGAAGGAACGTAGCCTGTTCTGTTGGATGCATTTCGTACACGCCACCATGTTTTTGAGTCATCCAGGAGCCACAAGCGCTCATTTTTCCTAATGTCAAGTTCCTGGTCTTGCTGTGACGTATAGTCCCACTTGGCAATAACAATCGCCTCCTCTGACATCTTTCATGGAGTCCCTCTGCAATATAAATAAAAGAAGAAATTAGAATCCTCGTCTATCCCAAAAGACAAAGTACAAAATAATGCATAAATGCCGTAAAAACAGCAGAATGACAAGAGTCAAGCCGAATAACTTTTTAATAGGCTGAAGGAGATCCTGGACTCCTGAACACCCATGTAGATAGTCTTCCTCTTGTGAAAACTAGCATGCACCTCTGGTCTAGTCTATCTCTAGACGCTGAGCAGCAACCGCAGGAGTGACAGGACGGATCAACAGCCCAGCAAACCTGGAGGTAAAGCCGGTTTCTGAACGAACAGCTCTAAATGTGTGAGTCTCTCTCTCTCTCTCACACACACACAACAGAAGGGCTACATTTACACACTACCCACAAACAAACAGCTTTTAAAGACTCTCCTTTTCATGTTCCCATCTTAAACACAGTAAATTATTCAGCAGATACACTAAAGGAGAGAGAAAGAGAGACAGATATTGAAAGAAAAGAAGAAAATGAACAAAAATGTTCATAATATCCCACAACATGAAACAAGTAAAAGAAAAAAAACAAGAGACAAGGAAATACAGCTTTAAAGCATTTGTTCACCCAAAAATGAAAATCCTGTCATCATTTACTCACCCTCATGTTGTTCCAAAGTTATAAAAGTTATCCATATGTGAATGAAGCCTGAAAATGCATGTTGGATACGCAAGGAGAAAAACCTCACTTGTTCTTGAGCATCAAGCATGCATGTTTAAGGTAAATGATTGACAAAATTGAGAGTAAGTAAATGACAATCTTCATTTTTGGGTTAACTATCCATTTAAAGGAAAAAATACATTATATCAAAATTAAGATTTCTGTGACCTTTAGTCTGTATGTGTGGCTGTTAGCCCTAAGGACTTAAAAAAATTATTACACAATAGATTACATAAAGAGTAGTTTGTAACATACTCTATTAAATTACTAAGCAACATAACCAAAATATCAAACAGTGTTACTTCTGTTAATTTATCCTCCATCTAAGGATTCTTTTACTGCAAAAAAATTGGTTGGAAGTTGAAACTCATAAATTATAATCATGCCTAGTAACAGGGCTATAACAAGTACCTTTAAGGCAAGCCATTTCACTCAGTGGCCATCTTTGAAATACCTCTTGGGCATTCAAGTGCAGCTCCTATCTCTTTGAATGGGGAAACATTAAATTCTCCAAAATTGTTCGCAAATCTTACGAATACATTTCAAATTTGAAATCACCAATGAAATCTGACAACAACTGTCTCGTAAATGTTGTTTCTTAAAAAAGCTTATTTTTCAGGCTTGACCAGTCAGTGCGTATGTACAGTCCTAAGCACACGTCTCCAGAACATGCTCCAGAACGTTGACTGTTTCTATAACAACCGGGACTTCTAATGGCAGCTGCAGTGATGCGATGACTTTACCGATTAGTGATTGGCTCTTTTATTCAGAAGGCGGGGCTTCCTTCGATAGAGCGGCCATATTGAGCGTTGCATTTTTCCCCATTCAAAACTATATGAGTGACATGTCTTGTGTATTCTATAGTCTTTGGCTATAAATAGCATTTTAGCTTAGCAATGAAAACTGCATAATTTTCAAGTTTCCAGTTTAATAAATGAAGTTTCGCAACAAGAAGCAAATCATGCTAAGTCATGGTCCATGACTTTAATAAGCCTACTGGCCCAAACTTCCTCTTTCAATAATATACACAAACTCAAGACAAAAATCTGTGCTTGTTTAGCTGTTTCATGTGGTCTTTAAAACAAGCGCTTATATATGGCATTCCCTGAAACCTCCCTGTCTATCTGTCTGTGTGTGTGTGTGTGTGTGTGTGTGTGTGTGTGTGTGTGTGTGTGTGTGTGTGTGTGTGTGTGTGTGTGTGTGTGTGTGAGTGAGCGGGGGGGGGGGGGTGTGG
>NW_015505396.1:774158-779331 GCF_001515645.1 Sinocyclocheilus grahami | reverse complement strand
GTGAGTGAGTGTGTGAGTGTGTGTGTGTGTGTGTGTGTGTGTGTGTGTGTGTGTGTGTGTGTGTGTGTGTGTGTGAGTGAGCGTGAGGGAGGGAGTGTGTCAGTGAAAGGGGCTTTGTTTAACTGACTATGATATAGGGCTGCACGATTAATTGAATGCGATTAATCGCGATTATCATGCACATTTTGTCAGTAAAGCCGGTTCTGTGATTAGTAGTAAATCTCCATCACCTGCTTTCAGGTGGAGCAGCATTTACTACACAGAGCCATAGTTCTCTGACAAGCTATGCAAAATCGCGTTCATAATCGCAGACGATATAATCATAGGATTATGAAATCGACTAAATCGTTCGCGATAATGACAGCTGTTTGCATATCTTCTCAGTGAACTACGGCTCTGTGTAGTAAATGCTGCTCCATCTGAGAGCACCTGAAAATACCACATTTGATAACATGTTTTTACTTCAAACTCAATTCATAACGTCAGTCGAGTGTTTGAAATAAATCCTTCTGTGAGATGATGTGGCTTCTTAAACAGAATAATTAAGGCACACAATATTTAATTGAATTCTAAGCAGTGATAATGGCTATGTCGATTAGCATTTTATTATAGATATACTTTATTATGATGAAAATTTTAATAATAAAAACTCCGATAAACCATATATTGCCGCAGTCGTGTGTTTATTAGTCACGTTGAATCAATGAAAGCAGTATAACTGGATTTTCAGCGCGGGTGCGCCCTCTGGTCTTCGGATGGAGATTTACTACTGATCACAGAACTGTGCTTCACTGAAAGATACGCATGACAATCGCAGCTTCTGCCTAATCGCGATTTATTGCCTTTGCGATTTAATTTGGATTAATTGTGCAGCCCTACTATGATGGTGCTGTGACAGAGCTGCTCCCTGCTCCAGGGACATTCAGTATGCTGTTGTCCAATGACAGCTGCCACACACAAACACACATGCAGGCTGAATGCCAGACAGCAGGGAGCAGCGGGACCAGCCTTCCTAACACATGGGGTCTGGGTAAATAGAGGACATTCATTGCTTACAATGCTACGCTATATCCCTCTTACTTAACCATGGCGCTAAGCTCATAAAGCCGCATTGTCTAAACTAATAATCTGGTTATGCAACACGATTATGGATCCAAAATCCCATTTTAAAAGCATTCATATTGAGGTGGAGTGGTTAAAAATCAATCTCCATTACCACTAAATATAGCGCTAATGACTGACTATAGGAAGGGCAGGGCTAAGCAGATGATTTCAAATGATATTACGACACAAGTACCATGGCCATCAGTTAACACACATGCTTAGTTCAGACACAGTGAATCATGACTGAAACTACTGAATAATCCCTGTCAATATCACTAGGAAATTCTTTGTGGCAAGATGTACACGTCATCTTTTCTTTAAGTATTTATAGCCGGAAACCAAAACGGTTGAGTTGTATACAAACATTTAAACTTAACGTAATGCAGTTTTTATATGAACTTTTTAAAGATATAATTATGTTTCTACTCCAATTCACTGCTGAAATATAAATATTCAAATGGTGGCTGTAATAAAGACTTGCTTTTTATTACAGATTTATTCAAGCATACATAAAATAATGAAGACATGACTAACAGGTTAAATAAAAATATAATGAATATAATGTAGTGCATATATATTTAGCAAAATACTAGATGTATTTTTTTCTAGCTAACTAACAAGCTATGGAAATAGCTGTGTCCCATTTAAGGGGCTGCAAAGACTTTAAAGGCCACAAAGGTCAAATCAAGCGTTGTTAACATAACATCTAAACATTTGTTAACATAATGGTTGTACCAAAACCATTTAGGCCAAAACCGAAAATGTATTTATTGCTGTTCCGGTCGCATATTTTCATTGCTGAAATTTCTGTGCATCACTGTTGCAGACTGTAGCAGATCAAGAGACACTATATGGGAGCTTTGGTTTCACTCTCGTTTTCAGCAGATGTCCCTCAAAGTGGCAGCTGGAAAATGAAATCAGCTGAACAACTCAAGAGTAATTTCCTCTAACAAAAGGGTGTGCCAGTCCCAGAGCTTCAGAAATCAAAGAAGCTCTTCAACAAAGGACCTTGGGCATCTCATTCTTCTCTAAACACCTGTTCTCGTGTCAATACCTTCATAGTGTACAACTGCTGAACACACAATATAGCACTCTACCTTGAACTGTGAAATATATCATGTGAAAACGAATTAAAAGATGAAAGAATGAGATGAAATTAAGATGGAGAGTGAGTTTCACTGTCATTATCCATTTGGTTAGTCAAATCCCATGTGTGCTGTGGAGTATGTATTGAATAGCAGCCAAATTTTGCTTTAGAAGAGAGTGAGGGATAGATAAAGGAAAGATACTCAGAAAGATGCTTTTCAGTTGCCAGTGCTCTCAAATCCCATCTACATCTGCAATACTCTCACACAAACATGAACCACACATCTAATAACACAGTAATCCAGCTCTTAGAGCCACCGTCTTCATTTCCATTACTATTATTCTAAACATGAGTCGATTTAAGGCTCTCAATCTCTTTATCTCGTTTGTTATGACATGAAGTACAGAAAGACTAAACAGGACTAAGGTTATAAGCTAGGGTTATTACATACAAAAAGTTCAGGAGCTGATACCAGCAGGTGACATTTCAGAATTTGAGACAACTATTCCGATATCAGAGCAAACTACTATAAATACTATAAAAATATATAATAATAATACACTTTAATATAAAAACCTACAACAGGGTCAGTAAAATTGTTTAAGGCTGCATTTATTTGATCCAGAATAAAGTAAAAAAATACTGTATATATATATATATATATATATATATTTAATTCAATTTATTCCTGGAATGGCAAAGCTGAATTTTCAGCAGCCATTACTTCAGACTTCGGTGTCACATGATCCTTCAGATCTAATTTGCTGATTTGGTGCTCAAGAAACATTTGTGTGCTGCAGTGGTGTGCCGACTTTTCCCACTTTTTACTGTTTGCATTAGCTGAGCACCCTCACTGAGGTTTTTGTTGCCCGTCAGATGTGCATTTTTTAAAATAAATTAAATTATCAATTAAATCATCACAGCTTCTCAGGAACCAAAATAAATTAAGAGCAGTGTTTTTCTAGTTAATGTTGTTTGGGTAATTTTAAAAATCAAAAAAATTAAAATTGCCTTTAAAGTTGTCCAAATTAAGTTCTTAGCAATGCATATTACTAATCAAAAAATAAGTTTTGATATATTTACGGTAGGAAATTTACAAAATATCTTCATGGAACATGATCTTTACCTAATATCCTAATGATTTTTGGCATAAAAGAAAAATCGATAATTTTGACCCATTCAATGTTTTTTTTGGCTATTGTTACAAATATACCCAAGCGACTTAAGACTGGTTTTGTGGTCCAGGGTCACATATGTGTTCATGCATGGCTGTGTTCAAAAATAGCCTGCGACCAGTCAGATAACACTGGAGTACTGAGACTACTAAAAGTACCAGTACTAACGCACTGAGGACTAAACAGAACTAAAAATAAAGAATAAAACCAGAGCATGAGGAATAACGAAGCTTCTCGATCTGTGTATTGTGTCTCAAGTATGAAAAAGAGAGGTATTAAATGTGGTCTATTAAACACACATGGACGGGCGTGCTGTAAAACATTTGCTTTGTGCTTGTTATGGGCATGTCTGATAATAATTTGATAACAATAATTTGCATAAATGTTGCATTATGGGTTGTGCAGGAGATGAAGGATAGTGACTGGGGCAGTGAATGGATTTGTTGTGGATTTTTGCCAGTAGTGTTTAATTCTCACTGCAGCCGTGTGTGTGTGTGTGTGTGAGCTTGTTTATGTATGTTTGACCCCTTTATTCATATGTGTATTTGTGTGTTTTAATGACTGTAACTTGCGTCTCTGGATATTCTTATTTTTTCAGCGCTCAGGCGGTCAAGCTGAACCATGTGACTGTACACTCTTGTAACCCAGTTTCTGGGAAAGCCTTGACCCTGAGGGGAAGAAGGGATCAAGAGAGAGGAAAACAGAGAAAGGAGGGGAAGAGTGAGGCCACACTGGCCAGCTGTGGCACACAGGAAGTCAGAAAAGTAACCTTAAAGTTATAGTTCACCCAAGAATGAAAATTCGGTCATGCTTTACTCACCCTTGACAACCCGTTTGACTTCCTTATTTCCATCAAACATGAAAGAAGATGTTCTGAAAAATGCTCAGGTTACTCTAAATGAAAGGGAATGAGGACTAGGCTGTCAAGCTCTTAAAACAGAAAAAGCTAGATAAAATACAAAAAAAAAGTAGTCCAAAAGACATGTTGTGCTTTACATTCTGAGTCTTCTGAAACCAATGTCTTTGTGCAAAAAAAAGACTGAACATTAAAACATTATTAAATGAAAATCTGCCCCTCTGCTGTAGCTCTCAAAAACTACTTTGGGCATTGTGAATATTTTCAAATAGTGACTTTGTATGACTTTAAAAGGAATATAGTGCACAAGTCATATGGGCCACTTTTACACTCCTGTTTGGAGTCAGTAAGATTTTCTTTCTTTATGTTTTTGATAAAAGTCTCTTATACTCACCTAGGGATGGAACGATTACCGGTTTCACGATAAATCACGATAAAATGCCCTGACGGTTAGTATTACCGTTTAAAATGTAATTATCATCAAAACAGTGTTTGATTATCGCGCTTTTGAAAACTTGCGGTAAATCCTGTCCAGCCAGCATCAGTCTGCAGTCTGCATCAGAAGCAGCATGCAATGTTGTTGTTGTTGTTGTTTTTTGCACGAGACGAAATGGCGGAAGGCAGTGACAGCGCTCTGGAGATTTTTCAGCCATTTAAGAGGACCAAATCGGTGGTCTGGTCGTATTTTGGCTTTTACAAGAGTCCTGAAGGAAATTTAATCGAGGACGATCATCCTGTCTCTGCTGATCTTGCAAGAAGAAAGTAGCTGCAAAAGGGGGAAACGCATCAAATTTGCTCAGTCATCTTCGTGACCACCACCCACTGATATATAGCGAATGCAAGGTAACTTTTACCTCAATACCAAAACTAACTGGGCAAATAATTGGACAAAAAATATTGATTAGAGATTAAATATTTCGTTATCTCACTTGTTTAACGCAAAGCTTCCGC
>NW_015505396.1:773689-774043 GCF_001515645.1 Sinocyclocheilus grahami | reverse complement strand
ACATGGATTTTTTTTTTGTTTACCTAAAATAATATATAAATACGGGGATATGAAATATTGAATTGAGATTAATGTTTTAAAATCTTATAAATCCATTATGAACAGTGTACAAAACAATCGTCAGGACAATATGATCACTACAGCAAAATTATAGTAGTATTAATACTAAATATTAGTAGTATTAATACTACCTCTGATTTCATTTTCAATCAAAAACTGAGACACAAGCTGCATTTGAATGAAACGAGAGAGCGCGTCTGCGGTGATAAAAGAGACATAGGGCGACTTCCAAACAGAAGTGAGCATCCCTATGCCCTACTCCCTTCGAAGGGCAGAGCCCTTGAAGTGTGTTCT
>NW_015505396.1:772802-773171 GCF_001515645.1 Sinocyclocheilus grahami | reverse complement strand
TTATTATTATTATTATTTTATTCAAATATTGTCTAATTGTGTCTTATTTACTATTAAACGTTTTCAAACTAAACTTGCTTACACTACCGTCTTAAATCATATTTCTATCACTGACGAAAAATATGTTGTCTTACATTAAAATAGACAAATTTAATTAGCCTATGCTATTTATGTTTGTATGTGAACTCGAAATCAACCCCAACTTTGCTTTAAAAAGCATCACAAGATCTCCTAATCGAAGTTCACATGATCACAAACGGAAATTACATTGTGTGTGTGTGTTTGTGTGTATATATATATGTATATATATATATATATATATATATATATATATATATATATATATTTATATATATATAAGTGATTTAT
>NW_015505396.1:745920-772540 GCF_001515645.1 Sinocyclocheilus grahami | reverse complement strand
ATAAGTGATTTATTATTATTATTATTATTATTAGGGCTTCATGTTCATGTTAATTTAATGTTTATGCTAAAAAAAAGTGCATATAGCTGCTAATTGTATTTGTTGTTTGTTGATTTTCAAATATAAAACTTATTGAAATGTTTTCAGTGTGTGTATCAGTTCTTTTTGAACGTTTTCATCTAATTTGAACAAAACCGATAACTTTGGTCACTATAATCGTGATATGAAATTTTCATACCGTTACATCCCTATACTCACCATAAATATATTTATTTGATAAATGATCAGTAATATTATAAAATAGTATTACAATTTAACTGTTTTCTATTTTAATATTATATAGAAACATTTCAAGAAACATTTCCTATTTTTATCAAGTTTTTGCTTTATATTTTTGTGGAAACAGCGATACTTTTTTCAGGATTCTTTGATGAAATAGAAATAGAATATAGAAATAGAAGTATTTTGTAGCATTATAAACATCTAAAGTCACATTTGATTAATGCATCCTTGCTGAATAAAAATATTAATGTCTTTAAAAAAAAAATTGTATCCCAAACTTTTGAACAGTGTATCGTAATTTTTCATCTTTTTTAAGCTTGATATCCTCTGGTCACTGTGCTGTATATAAAAGAGCAGCATGAACATTCTTTAAAACATCTACTTTCTTGTCCCATGGAATAAAATAATCATATAGAAAATGATGACAACAATTTTCATTCTTGGGTGAACTATCCTAGAAGTAGAGAAAGAGAGAGATCAGCAAGTATATTTGGCTCAGCACTGCAGTTTTCCTTGTTCGCAGAAAGGAAATTTTGACTCTACATCACGTAGAATGAATGGAAAAGGATGACAGCAAAAAGCATTTCCCTGATCTCCAATTTTAACTACCAAGTGCAGCCTGTTCGCACAAACACAACAGATAAAGCAGAAGAAATTACCACTGGCAAGATCAATATCTTCGACAAACACAAGCTGGAGTGCTCTGGTTTGCCCTGACACATTATCACAGCTGAGGGGGGAGATACAGTAGATGAGGCTTAATACTGCATTTAAAGACCACAATAGCACATTTTAGGGTGAAAGAGTCACATGATCTGTAAGCTTCATATTCTATTTCAAGTCTAATATGACAACATAATCACAATCTGAGGTTTCCTTCTCTAAAGTCTATTTCTATGTCTTTGGATTCTATGATCAGCAGCCATAACACCCTGCAGCCCAAGACTGGCTGCCCACTAAAGCTAAGCAGGGTTGAGCCTGGTCAGTACCTGGATGGGAGATCTCCTGGGAAAACTAGGTTGCTGCTGGAAGAGGTGTTAGTGAGGCCAGCAGGGGGTGCTCACCCTGTGGTCTGTGTGGGTCCTAACACCCCAGTGTGGTGACGGGGACACTACACTGACAAAAAACACCGTCTTTCGGATGAGACGTTTAACCGAGGTCCTGACTCTCTGTGGTCATTAAAAATACCAGGATGTCTTTCGAAAAAGAGTAGGGGTGAAACCCCGGCATCCTGGCCAAATTCGCCCATTGGCCTCTGATCATCATGGCCTCCTAACCATCCCCATATCTGCTGATTGGCTTCATCACTCTGTCTCCTCTCCACCAATAAGCTGGTGTGTGGTGGGCGTTCTGGCGCAATATGGCTGCCGTCGCATCATCCAGGTGGATGCTGCACACTGGTGGTGGTTGAGGAGATTCCCCCTTCTATGTAAAGCACTTTGAGTGCCCAGAAAAGTGCTATGTAAATGTAAGGAATTATTATAATATTTCTTGACTTGGTTTGGTTTTCATACGTCACATCCACACCGTTAGCGTTCGCTAACCTGATGCATATAGGCACAATAAACTGCAAATGGTTTTTCAAAGCAGACTAAATATGATTGCTTGACATGTACAGGATTACAACACAACAAAGCCAAGTTTTGAAGTTCAACGACTACAGCAATGAGCACTTCAGAGAAGCAACTAAACGTAGTATTTGGAAAAAGTGAAGTTCACAGCAAAGAAACTTTAAAAACATTTTTGTCTGAGGCAATTTGTTGAATTTCCTGTAAAATAAAAAGTATTTTCCAATCTTTTGGATTACGTCTGTTTCATTCTGTTCTATTCTGTTTCAACAGTAAGTGATGTTTTAAAATCACGAGTATGATTTTATTTGATTTAATGGTCAAAAGCTATAGCCTACATGATTTGTAAAAATCGCAAGCATATACCTGTAAATAAAATTATACATATATATATATATATATATATATACAACTTGTTGCATCTTTCCCAAAAAGACTCATGGCTGTATTAGTTCAAAAGGGTGCTTCTACTAAATACTGAGCAAAGGGTCTGAATACTTAGGACCATGTGATATTTCAGTTTTTCTTTTTTAATAAATCTGCAAAAATGTCAACAATTCTGTGTTTTTCTGTCAATATGGTGTGCTGTGTGTACATTAATGAGGAAAAAAAATTAACTTTTAGCAAATTAGCAAATGGCTGCAATATAACAAAGAGTGAAAAATTTAAGGGGGTCTGAATACTTTCCGTACCCACTGTATATATATATATATATATAAACACACACACACACAGTTTATTATTGCGTAATATAATTTTTAGGGTTAGGCCTAACAATTTAAGGTATTCATTTGATGCAATTCACTTTTTTTCATTTTTAATTAATTATGTATGCAACTGCAGTGTAAAAAGTGACTTTTTTCATAAGCAAACTCAAACCACACATTATTTAGCATTCCAAACTTTTGCTGCATGTGAAAATAGCCTTTGTGACATCAAAAGCTAGTTGAGAAATCACTGGTCTCTGACAGTATCTATCTTAGTCTCTATCTCACCCTGTCTTTTTCTTCTCATCTCTTTCTGACTGCATAGTATCTCTCTGCCACTGTTCTCTTTCCAGATTCCCACGGTTTTAATGCACAAGGGATGAAAAATATGTTTCCCCAGTTTAATACTTGACTGCCAATTTGGTAGCTCAAACCGCAGATCCCATAAGGTCCAGCTGCAGCATCTTAGTGCCAAATGTCATTCCCATCCTGATCTATCACAGGTGCAGACAACATCCTCACAGCACTGTTGCAACAGGAAACTAAAAAGCTAACAAATTTGACTGACACCACAATACCATCCATAACGCTACGCTGAGTGGCATTAAACAGCTTGAAAGATCAAATACAATTTTTAATATAACTGGATTCGTCTGAAAGAAGAAAGTCATATACACCTAGGATGCCTCGGGGGTGAGTAAAACACAGCCTAATTTTCATTTTTGGGTGAACTAACCCTTTAATTGATCTGCCACTGAATGCTTTTAATCCAAAACTACTAAATGCAAGAACATTCCAATGAAGCAATCTGGGGTGACATGCCTCACTTGAGGGCAAAATAGAGAAAGAGGATCTTAGTAAATCTACAATTCCTGCAAACGTTTGTTAATAAGTGAATGAATAACTCTCATTCTAAATCGCCTCTCCCTTTTGAAAACATGTGACTGCTTTTCAGTCTTTATAGAATGGCAATAGCATGAGATATAGTCGTTCTTGACCAAACTGAATAAATTATGACAACTCAGTTGCGAAGGAGGATCTGTTGACCGACTTAATGTTGGTTCAGTTCGGCATGTGAATCAGTGTGCTTCACTGGTGTAGAAGAATTACAAATGTGAAAAAAATAAATAATGCAATTAAAACTTTTCTTCTATAGTTGGATTAAAGTCATGTTCAAGAGATCACACAAAGTGGAAAAACGATAAATGATCATTCTGCTTTCATTTGTGTAAAAACACTTATAATGCTTAAACGCTCCTTTTTTTTTCTTGACAGATTATTTTGTTTGCTCATTTTTAGCATGCTGCCCATGAGGCTATCTTCGCCAACTTCTCTTAGCAGACTTGTCAGCAGCCAAATTTTAATAATCAGTGCTTCGGTCATCTGTTTGACTAAAGGATTCAATGACTCAATCAAAACACACACACCTACCGATGTAACAATGCAACCTACAGAAATGACCGAATCTGTGAATGAATCTTTTTGTGAAATGATTCAAAAGGTTCAAATGCACTGGTATGAATGAGTCAAAACACCAACCAACATGGAAACTTTCATAATTTAGCAGTGTAATTAAAAATAGAAAAATTTGAATGATTTCAGGCACTTGTTCATTGTTTATGTCAGCTTCATCAGCAGAATGTGTTCATGCATTGGAACTGACTGTCTTGTGCCTACATGGCAAATGGTGGTTTCCTCTAGGCAATAGCTTGTAAAGGACGAGTAAATTTGCTCATTTGAACAAATATGACCCATTTCGGTGTATCTTCAAGAGGGAATCATTTGCAATTTTCCTGACATTTGCATAAAAGACAAGCTAACGTGAACATTACAGCAACTACACTGAAAGAGACCAATCATGTCTTTGTTCAAATGTTTATCCCACGTTTGGCATTTTTAAGGTTCAAAAGCATCTGCTGCCATTCACTTTTTTGAAGAACATCCATTCCCTCCTTATATAAGATTTTATAATTAAAATCTAGAATTTTAGAATTTTAATTTTAGCATAATTTTCTAGTTCCTCAGGAACGTCTAGAACCAACAGATGAAACCGACAATCCCATATGAATCTGTTTATCATTCGATCATTCGTTTTTTGATTTAATATTGAAAGTAGAAAAATTAGAAAACGGCTCCTTTTTTGTTTTTTGGAAAAACTTAAATTAAATTCACCCAGTAAGTCTGTTTGTTTAATTAAGAAATTAATTAATTTGTTTCAAAATAAATATTTTAAACACTAAGACAAAAAGGAAAGAATAAAAAATTGGCTTGGGTTGACCTATGTTCACGCAAGAACTGTCATTCTGACTGACAACCGGAGAACAACAGATATTAAATAGCCTACTGTTAGAGTTATATAATGTAGTCTTGTGTTTTATTAAAATTGATTATAATTGATATCTCAAAAGGATATGCACTTGTGAGCTACTGCGAACTCGCACTGCAACGCAAGAGTTTCATAAAATATAATAACTTGCCATTTCGGTTTGTTTCTCACCAAACCCCCAGTATACCTTCAGAATGCTTGGAATATACGCCACGAGATGCATAGGATTATTTTACGACAGATATGCATCTGCTTGAAAAAAAAAAAGTCACCATTCTCTGCCATTAAATTGGCAAGTGCGAGCAGGACATTTTTGTGTTATTAAGTAATAAGCCTTTAGAACAACATTCCGTGTTGAGCATTCACTCTGCACACCGATGTGCAGGCCGGCAATGTGTTCCGAGCGCAGCGATCGTTTCCGCACTGAGTCTATTTTTGCTGTGCTGCACAAGCTGAATTAGTGACAGCGAGCGCATCACGGTAAAAATTAACATGCTGAATTAGTGACAGCGAGCGCATCACGGTAAAAATGAACATGGATTGATATGAAATGTATTAATTGCACTATAAATGCATATAATTAAAGTCTACTGTCTTTCACATATGGCTTTTTAGCTATAGGGGTAAAGCAAGGAAAAGTAGGCTACCCTTCACTTTTAGATAAACACAGCAAGATGGCACTCGTGGAGTTAGAAAAACAAAGTTATTTATGACCAGCAGGGTTAGCCTACTTGTAATTAGGATGTAAATGCAAAGAAAAGGCACGAGACAGCTGTTTCTGTCGATGGTAAGTTTTCATTTTAAATGTTTGTGATAACCTACTACTTTTAACGTAAGAAAAGTATAGACTTTAGGCTGTGTTTACATGTTTTGCCACTTGCTTGAGCATAAATCTATAGGCTACAGAAGTGAAATGCATTTAATAAAATATTGCGCTTAACCAATATGTCTATGAAAGATTGTATTACTGTGTAAAGATACTCACTATGCCGAGAAAAAAAAAACATTTTTAGTAACAACGTTCGGATTTGGTATCAAAATATTGGTGGTAAACAGCCGTGGATCATTTTCTGCTGGCTAAACATTTTTTGGTGGCCTAAGAATATAGAGTATCTGCATGAGTAAAGACTAAGTGTGAGTCAGAGATGTTGTGACTGTCGTCACAGCTCTCAGAGGGATGACTAAGAATAATATATTTTAAAGCCTGTCAGAGGGCCACTGCAAAACACGGCCATCCATTTCAGCCAATGCCACCTTCCTACAATACATTTTTACCATAAACACTGAAAGACAGTCAGATATTCAAACAAATTGTGGGCCTGATATTTAGAGCAGCACCTATTTTTTAATTCCTCAATCTTCAACCAACCAGCCCATATACAGGCCAACAAAGAGATGATGTTTAAAACAATGAATCACTAAAAAAATAATTAGGCAGGTACTGATGATTGTGGTCCTATATTGGAGTGATATGTTCAATAATTGTTTTGCCCTTTTCTTGAGCTGAGAGCTTGTACTGTCACATGAGAGTGGAAACTATAGCTAATGCACTATATTTGCATCCAAACAGCAAGTTCAAGCCCTGGAGCTTTTGAATAATCCAAACAGATACTGAAAGTGATGCTTTAGGCAACAAACAATCAAAAATCCCATCCTTTTTACATTGTTTAATACATCTTTCTCAATCAGCTTGATGTACAGTACCAAGCTTACAGACACAAAAACAAGCTAAACTTGTTTTTTTAGGCATTCCAGGCAAAATCTAAAAATGCTGTGTGTACCTGTCTCTCTCTGTGTGTGTGTGGTGAGAGCTAATGGAAATGTTAAACTTTTAACATAACATTAACATTTAATGAAAAATACCTAGTTTAAAACCTGTATAAATGTATACATTTAAACAAATGACTGTACCCTGCAAAAACAAATAACTGATAGTAAAAAAAAAACGAACAAACAAATAAATCTATTGACCAAAAACACAATATTTTGCCTTATATATAAATATAAATAATATTTTGGTTAATTTTCTTTAAAGGGGTGTTACTATGCTTTTTCACTTTTTCAACTTTAGTTAGTCTGTAATGTTGCTGTTTAAGCATAAAAAAGATCTGCAAAGTTACAAAGCTCAAAGTCCACTTCAAAAGGAGATATTTTTATTTAACAGAAATCACTTTTCAAAAACTACAACAAATGACTCGTTTGGACTACAACTAGCATATTTTCCGGGATTTGTGATATCACAAATATCAACAAATGGGATGAGACCTGGTTGAACTGCACTGGAGAAGGTAATGAGTGTTATCACCATGTCGGAGACACGCTAGCTTTCCCAAGGCAGATGAACTTAGAGTGGTTACAATCATCCAGGTTTAAATCACGCTCAAATTGATTTGATTTTGACGCAATATTTACACTGAAGCTCGCAGGCGGCTATGGTAAGGGGCGTGACATTTCCAGACCAGGCGCCGAGTGGAGCCAATCACAACACACACTGGCCCAGCTAACCAATCACAGCACATTTCGTATTTCAGAAGGTGGGCTTTCATTTGATACAGGAACTATTCGAGCCGTTCATGCCAGACTGGGGAGAGAGGTGCTGTAATAATGTAAAATTTGTGAAAAATACTGTTTGATGTATGAGAGCCTGTTCTAGTACACCCCCAAAACAAAATCAAGACTTTGTAAAAGAATCGTTGAACTTGATTGCATAATAGGACCCCTTTAACTGGGAAATATTTATCAATACTTTCAATTTATCAGTATTTCAGTAGCTTGGCACTAATGTAGATGGCCAGATTTAGCTATCCTATTTCATTTATGCTTAATGGGCAACCATGTTACACATTCTGTCATATATATTATTTTTATTATTATTATTATTATTTAACTTCACAAATGTATCCTATTTAATTATGTTTCTTCATAGAAAACCTGTATTTAGAACCAATTGTCTCAATTTTTGGTAAGAAGATTATTTATTTAGTTTATTAAAGTTTTTTTTTTTTACTTTATCCTATTCATGAAAAGTGCCACCAAATATCATTAGACTCCATATTGATTGTCTGCTCAACATCACACTCACATCATTTTAGTTTAGTGCTTATGTGCCACACACACACACACACACACACACACGTTTGTTGCACACACATTCTGATGACAAAACATAGTTTGCAGGCTTCCTCCTACTCCTCTGTTTCCTGTGTGATCAGAAAAGACACACGGTTTCATTATTAAGAAAGCTAATAACAGAACAATCGAAAAGAGCAAGTCATACTGGAACTCAGAGGAGCAGTTGAGCACAGGTTTAAGCATGTTTGTTCTGCAGCTGAAATTGATCTTTTTACTCACACTGGGCTGGCAATATATTACATTATGCTCTAAACAGTGATGAGATACTAGCCAAGAAACCCACTGGAAAATAAACCATATAGAACAGGGGAAAATAAACAACTGGCCTGAGATCATAGCACAAACTTAATATGTAGCATACACATGTAAACGTTTAAGAAACCATACAGCATGAGTCATGCAAGTATGAGTGTGACCCATGAACAAAATGGAACAAATTGATAAAAAAACGATGTATTACACACAATAAGATTGCTATTTTATTACATCTAGTGAATCCTTAATGTGAACTAATGAAGACATCAACTGCCTAAAATTAGATACAGAAAGGAAGAGAAGAATGATTCAAGAGGGTAAGAATTCTTCTCGCTCTAGTCTAGTCTAACACTTCACAAGTAGGTAAAAATAGAGCAACGCTGCCTGAGGGGGGAAATAGAGGGAAAAAAGAGGCTAGTCAAAAAAACTTCTGGAACTCTTCCAGTCACTGTGATCAGAACATCACACATCCATCAAGGTTCTTGCCTTTCACTGCCTGCTTCATTTTCATATCTTCATTCTCTCTACTTTGCGGAATCAAGACTCCAGCAAGTGTTTAGGCATTTGAGACAAAAAAAAACATATTGATTCTGTTATTTCAGAACATAACAGTGGCTGCAAACTTATTCAGAAGTCTTGGATTTTGAAGCATTTTTTCATTCATTTTTTTCTTTGGATAAAAAAATTAATAAATCAGAGAAAAAGCCAAAGGGAACAGGACAGTGTACTCAACATATGAGGAAAATCCCCACAATCCTGAAGCGAGAAATATGTACCAATCAGAGAAATATTACCGTTAAATGATTTTAGCAAATGGCTGCAATATAACAAAGAGTGAAAAATTTAAGGGGGTCTGAATACTTTCCGTACCCACTGTATGTACCAATCAGAGAAATATTACCGTAAAAAAAAAAGAACCATAGATAAATAACTCATCAGTGAACTACCACTACCAACATGATGTAATAAAATAAAAAGTGATAGCACAAAACTACTGATTTATGGACATTCACTATTTAGTGTAAAATGCAATATTTTGAACTTGATTACAAATCTGTCAAAATTACGTTTATAGGGACTGATTTCACAACTTTATTTGCAATTCTTCATGGAAGTGGGATTTTTCTGCTGAGCTTTTTGTTTTTTCATTTCATTTCTATGGTAATGGCATATTTCTTATTGGTAGATACAGTCGTGGTCAGAATTATTGGCACCCTTGGTAAATATGATCAAAGGCGGCTGTGAAAATAAATCTGCATTGTTAATCATTTTGATCTTTTATTAAAAAAATTCACATAAATCTAACCTTTCATTGGAGAATAATAATTTAAAATGGGGGGAAATATCATTATGACATAAATGTTTTTTCTCTAATACACAAATGGACACAATTAACGGCACCCTTTTATTCAAAAACCTCCATTTGGCATAATAACAGCTCTGAGTTTTCTCCTATAATGCCTGATGAGGTTAGAGAACACCTGACAAGAGATCAGAGACAATTTCTTCATCCAGAAACTCTCCAGACCCTTCAGATTCCCAGCTCCATGATGGTGCTTCTCCTCTTCAGTTCACCACACTCATTTTCTATACGGTTCAGGTCAGGTAACTGGAATGGCCATAGCAGAAGCTTGGTTTTGTGCCCAGTGACCCATTTTTGTGTTGTTTTTAAGGTTTGTTTCTGGATTATTGTCCAGTTGGAAGATCCAAACATTTAGCCTTTGTTTTCCCTCCTATTTATATTCCTGTGAAACAGGAAGCCATGGCTGGATAATTTCATGTTCATAATCACCCTGGTATGCTCAAAATTGTAAATATGAATGGGAATATACTTCACAGATATTTTACTCATAAGAATTTCTAGGAGTACCAATAATTGTGTCCAACGTGTATTTGGGAAAAACATTTATTTCATAATATTTCTCCCCATTTTATATTCTTATTCTCCAATGAAAGGTTAGATTTATGTGAATTTTTTAAATAAAAGATCAAAATGATTAACAATGCAGATTTATTTTCACAGCCTTCTTTGATCATATTTACCAAGGGTGCCAATAATTCTGACCACGACTGTATAAGTCACAAAGCTGGATAGTGGACAATAAGTATTGCAGACACTGTAGTTCTTCTCTACTATACACATATTTTTCAAATGAAAGCTGAAATCACACTCTCTTAAGGGCTTCAACATATAAAAAGAATTATGAAGTCCGACTCTCTAACCATTAGCAAGAATAAAGAAGCCACTCATGTTTGGGAGTACTCAAGTATCTTATTATTTTTTATATTTGTTTATTTTTTTTTTAATTCATTTATTTAATTGTGTTGAATCCAGCTCTTCTATAAACAAACAAACAATGTTTTCCAGCAATCGTATCCTCCATTATCTACAAAAATAAGGGGGCTCAATTAAATAAAAATGGTCATAATTATTTGGTTAGGGACTGCTATGTCTAATGAGGCTTTTGCACCACTTTTTAATTATGATGTTTTTCACATGCTATTTTAGACAGTTACGATGTGTTACATCTGCTGTAGTATTAAATAGAAAAAATATAAGTCTTGTCCTAGTTGAAATGATCATTTATGAAAAGCATATATTTCACTGACAATGGGGGAACTTGATTCATTTGAAAAGAGGCCACGTGAGAAATTGAGCCAGGACAGAAAAAGATGAATAGAAAACATTTATCGAAAATGAAAACATTTCCCCTTTTAATAAACAAAAACAAAGGGAAGACGATGTCCATAGAGAAAGTGAGACAAGTAAAACTCATGAAAACTCATTGGTGAATTGATGCTTGTATAGTCTCAACATGCTGTTGCTACAGTCAGGACACAATTTATTTCACACATTCCTCAAAAACAAACAGATTCTTTAGACTCCCTGTAAATATTTACCACAAGAGTATTACTACTATACAGTATCACCACTCAAAAATACTTTCTTAAAAAAGATAATTTCTACATATTAAAACATGATGAATACTTTCAAAACTGTCTTCTGTTTAAATCTCCTCTTTTTTTTCTTTCAGTGTTCCAGGAGATCCAACATTAAAATGATAGCATCATTTTGACGGATCAGGCCCCTACATATTCAAACTTTACCAAGAGAGGATGAGATATATTTGTAACTGAAAATTAGGTCCTTGCCTGTTTCACTGAAAGCAGCCAAGGTTATCTTACTTAAGTCATTTGGCAGCCTGCCAACACTTCACACCCAAGAGGGGGTGGGAAAAGAGTGAGAGAGCCAGTCAAGTAGACAAGCTGTAATTTTGTTTGACAAGCCGTTTTATGGTCAGACAGGATCTCTTTTTCAACTTCTTTTCTCATTTGTCTATCTTGCCATCCTCATATCTGAAAGAAAGTCTTATTTAAAGCAAAAGTTTATTCTGAGCCATCTCTGGCTGAGTGGTCACACAAACACATTTCTAGATTGGCAGCATCCAGCTGGGTGCAATACAGGTTAACTGAGCTGGTGACATCTCTAAAACGCAACAGAAGGGTGATGAAAATGTATCTTATAAAAAAAAAAAGATCTACAAGTCGAGATAATTCAGGATGGAACCAAAACACTATACTTTTAAAGTAGGCCTAATTAAAACACTAGCCTATATTTTAGAGTAATTAATTTATATTTATCCTCATTAAAGGGTAAGTTCACCCAAAAATGAAAATTAGGCTGCGTTTTACTCACCCCCGAGGCATCCTAGGTGTATATGACTTTCTTCTTTCAGACGAATCCAGTCGGAGTTATAATAAAACTAGCCTTTGATCTTTCAAGCTGTTTAATGCCACTCAGCAGGTGTTGCATTGCTTCAGTCCAAAAGAACTGAAATAAAAATCGCCCATTCATTAAAAAAAGTGTCTCACACAGCTCCGGAGGGTGAACAAAGGCCTTCTGTAGCGAATCGATGTGTTTTTGTAAGAAAAATATCCATATTCAAAACGTAATAATCAAAACGTTGTAAACAGAAGCAGTTCCGGGGGAATGACGTATGCGCCGGTGAGTCTCGTGAAAACCAACGTTTGTTAACAGGAGCAGTGTCTCACACGGCTCCGGGGGGTGAACAAAGGCTAGGGTTAGGTTAGGTTAGGTTAGGTAACGGCTCTGTAGCGAATTGATGCATTTTTGTTAGAAAAATATCCATATTCAAAATGTAATAATCACTTGAATCTAGCTTGCGCTCACTGTTGTAAACAGAAGCAGTTCCGGGGGAATGACATATTCTTTCATATATGCTTTGTGCATGCGCCGCTCAGAAGTGACGCACGCGGAAAGGCAGGGGAGAGATCAAAACAACGGTCAAGAATTAGAAGTACAAAACGAGGATTTGTAAAGAAGAATGTCGGAGGATTTCGATATAAGCCAAGAGGAGACTGGTTTTTTCCTTTGCTAAAGTAAGGAAACTTTGCTTCCTTTAATCCTGTTAACAAACGTTGGTTTTCACGAGACTCACCGGCGCATGCGCAGCACTGACCATCTCCCGGAACTGCTTCTGTTGGCGCAAACTACATTAAAGTGATTATCGTTTTGAATATGGATATTTTTCTTACTAAAACGCATCGATTCACTACAGAAGGCCTTTGTTCACCCCCCGGAGCAGTGTGAGACACTTTTTTATGGATGGGCGATTTTTTTTAAGTTCTTTTGGACTGAAGCAATGTAACACCCGCTGAGTGGCATTAAACAGCTTGAAAGATCAAAGACTATTTTTAATATAACTCCGACTGGATTCGTCTGAAAGAAAGTC
Source organism: Sinocyclocheilus grahami (assembly GCF_001515645.1). NCBI lineage: Eukaryota > Metazoa > Chordata > Actinopteri > Cypriniformes > Cyprinidae > Sinocyclocheilus > Sinocyclocheilus grahami. Next base: position 759,516 of record NW_015505396.1, on the reverse strand, counting down.
ATATACACCTGCCTCGGGGGTGAGTAAAACACAGTCTAATTTTCATATTTGGGTGAACTAACCCTTTAAGCCCTAATTGAGCATTAAAATAAAAAATTAGATGTCATGTAAACTGTACAGAAAAAGATGATTGATGAACCTTTCAAAATGAGGGTATTTTCACATCTAGTTTGGTTTAATTGATTAACAGTGCACAAACATTTAGACGAATGAGGGTACAATTTGTTCACGTGACTTCTTTTACATTTGTCATTGTTATATACTAAATGATTGGTATAATTAATTTTTATTACATTGTATTTAATTTGGTGCATTAAAAAATGCCTTAAATGTGAAGGCAAACAGAACTAATTAAATAAATAAATAAAGTAAGCAAAAAAAGCAACATTGTGAATGTCCTGAACATACGGCAGTAAATGTCATGATTATGAAGGTGTCATGCCAGTCTTATGCACACCCCTTCAAGTAAAGTGTTACCAAAAACGGCTCTCACCAGGCTGAGACTGTAACTGTTCTGGCCTCAGACATATCTCTGCAGTAGTCTGTCTTCTTCCTACAACAGCTTATTATGAAATATGAGAAATGGTCAATGTAATCACCATGAGATTACATGAAATAAAACCACAGGATAATGTATTGTCTATTAAACTAGACACGTCAACCAAGTTGCTAATGCTATTACAAGGAAAACTGACAGCTATGACAAGAGTAGCCATATTTCACACACAAACACAGTTCTATTAATATCTATATTAATCAATCAATTTATTCAGCTCACACTGCATGTTGCCAGGCTGGATAGACTGTTGTTCCTGTAAACTGATGCACCACACACCATTTGAACTCATGGGAAACAAACCCAAATGACAAAACACACAACTTTGAAAATCAGTATAGTATAAACTGCCATTTAGTTAACGGAGACACCGACAGGCTTGCTCCCATCAATGGGACATCAAGATTCAAGAGTTGGTTCAAGACTCAATAACAGCGTCAATGCCAAAGAGAAAGGAACAAATCTAAAAAGAGAAAGGAAAAATCATGACGGCTTCATATGAAAAGTATAGTATACAGTATATCTGGCCATGATTCTGGGAACTACATGTAGGCTATGTCTCTAGCTGAGATTTAAAATCTCACATAAATCCTATAATTTGTAGAGAATAATACCACTTCCTCACATCAAATACAAACACGTGTGGTGGTTTGGTTAACCAACATTAAGATATTTTTAAGCAGCAGCTTGAAGAACCACAGCAATTATGATTGTTTGTTTTTTAGAAAATCATGTTAACATGTAAGCATAAAATTATGATACATCAGGCTTTTGAGAAACATTTATTTGTACATCTCTCAATCATTTTATTGCATTGCATGTTTTGACCCCACAATTTAAAAAAAACTAGAGAGCTTTGATTATAAAACCAAGCATTTAAATATCATCTTAGTAAGATATTCGCTGAGAGAATTCTGTGTAAGTAGTCTGCTATTCTGTCATAAAGATCTCATTGACTTTACAAGCTATCAGAATTCCATCTTAAAAATATAAAGATAAAAATATAAAATGTTATAAATATCCTCAACTGCACCAAACTGTATATGTTTGCTCAGGTTGGGCTTCTAAATTAATTTGTTTTTCCCACTCCTTGAATATGAGCTCCATATTATCTTATATCATACTACATGAGCCATAAAATCTCAAATATGATTTAAAAAATCCGACTATTATTTCATATGTCAGGCTTTGCAGGGTTAAACAACTTTACTCCTAAAATTATATACAAGTTTTAATAGAAGAATTAATGTAAGTGGTAAATTTATAAGCTTCACATTTCTGCTGTTTAATCCTCCAAAAAAGGGTCCCATTTACTTCCATTGTAAGTGCCTCGCCGTAGCCTCCAAAGAAACAGAGACTTGAGTCAGAATATTTTTTGTGGTAATCAACATGCCACAAATGCTGTCAATTGAGCTTAACTTGTACTAAAACCAGAAAATTCCTTTAAGCCCCTGTCATCATTAGATAATGTTGCTACAGGGCAGGATTAATCACATGGCTAATTGGGCGCATATTCAGGGGCACAACGTCCACCGGACACCATGCAGGTTTGAATAAATATTTTCAAATAGTGGGAAATGAGGCAAAATAGCCTTGAATATCCGTTTTATAACATACTTTATAACATGCGCTGCCAGTCATGTTGGAACAGAGGATCGTGCACATTACATGAAGTCAGAACACACACACAATGTATCTGCCACATTAAGCAGTCGTCAATTTAACATTAGCATGAGATCAGAAAAAGTGCATCAACAATCCTTTCCTCCTTTGTTTCCTTAATGCTGTCTAATATTTTGAGCGGAACAAAAAGTGCCCAAAGTTAGTACCTTTCTCAAGGTCTTTACTGAGATCAGAGCTCAGCAGGGACTTATTCTGGAGATCCAGAGTTTTAATAATGCCCCGTCAGAAACAATGAGTCGGAACTCATGTAATTTGTCCTCCTCATGGTAATTTTTAACAGAGCCTATTTTTGGAGGGCTTCATACTTTTTCCTGGCACCGATGACAAGCTGTGCACTGATGAAATATTGAGATGCTACATTTTCCCAGACTGTTAATAAAATATGCATCATCCACGCTGAGCTGCAAATTGCACTGTTCCTGCGCTGCATGGGGGGAAGGATAAGCCAGTAAAGAAAAAAAAGTCTTAATGACGACAAAATGTATAGTTTACAATGTACACTAAACGCCTTGATATTATTCATTTTCTACTGCACTGAGTAATTTAATTCCAGGTCAAAAATCAGACCATCATAACTGCTCAATAAGGTCAGTAAGGCTCTGAAATCTGAAAACAAAAAATCATCAATGTTTGAAAAGATTTTGGGCAAACCTATTGAATATATGAATAATTTGGATGTTACATTGACTGAAAATGCTGATGTGATAATGTAAACCTTCTTTACCTTTACCTATTTGGGGGAAGTCGTGGCCTAATGGTTAGAGAGTCGGACTCATAACCCAAAGGTTGTGGGTTCGAGTCTCGTACCGGCAGGAATTGTAGGTGGGGAGGGAATGTACAGCACTCTCTCCCACCTTCAATACCACGACTGAGGTGCCCTTGAGCAAGGCACCGAACCCCCAACTGCTCCCCGGGCGCCGCAGCATAAATGGCTGCCCACTGCTCCGGGTGTGTGTTCACGGTTTGTGTGTGTTCACTGCTGTGTGTGTGCACTTTGGATGGGTAAATGCAGAGCACTAATTCCGAGTATGGGTCACCATACTTGGCCACATGTCACTTCACTTCACTTCATTTTGTTTTACCTATTTTACACATTAGCTCAATCCCTTGCAATAACGTAAATTTAAGTGTTCTGTCTAGTGAGGGGTGTAAGGGTGATTAAAAAAGTGTACTTGTATACTGAACTGATTCTTTAAATTGGTGATGTGAAAATAAAAAATAAATGTATTTTTAAAAAAAAGATAAATTCTTACTGGACTGAAGCAACTTATATTTAGCTACTTGCTTATTCATACATCACTTTTTAGAAAAATCATGTTAAAATGTGAGTATCAAATATGATACAACAGGCTTTTGATGAACGTTTATTTGTACATCTCTCAATCATCATTGTATTGCTTTACACTACAGCGCTTTGATCAAAACTAATCATTTAAATATCATCTTATTGGTGCATTTTAGGCAAACATTCTGCAATACCATTATTACAAGCTATCAAAATGTCATCTTAGTTGTTGGCCATATAAATATCAGCAACTGCACCAATCTGCATATTTTTTGCATTCTTTGGGCCTCTGAATAAAAAGTTGTACGAGTATGAGCTTCATATTCTCATAATATATGAGCCATAAAAGCCTTTTGACTAAAGGTTCAATAAACGGTTCCATTTTAAAAATTGTGATTTTTCTGATAATTATTTTATATGTTAGGCTTTACAGGGTAAATGTACCATTGCAAATTATACTGCTAACAAGCTATCAAAATGTCATCTTAGTTGTTGGCCATATAAATATCAGCAACTGCACCAATCTGCATATTTTTGCATTCTTTGGGCCTCTGAATAAAAAGTTGTACGAGTATGAGCTTCATATTCTCATAATATATGAGCCATAAAAGCCTTTTGACTAAAGGTTCAATAAACGGTTCCATTTAAAAAATTGTGATTTTTCTGATAATTATTTTATATGTTAGGCTTTACAGGGTAAATGTACCATTGCAAATTATACTGCTAAGAGCCTAATTCACTTGCTTAAGGGATCCAAATACAAAAAAAAAAACACTTCTCTAATACATTAGAAGCACTTTAAACTATGACATTTTTACACATCTGAATGAATTTAAATACAGCTTAAATCTCATCTCTCTTTGAGAGGGCTGGCAGTATCCTATACGGCATCTGACTCTGATGTCATGTGAGAGAAGGTAAATCTGATCCCCTAAAAGACGTAGCTGACCAATTTAGCACACTCACCATATGATATTGACATAATGCATGTAGTATAACCAACCGGATTTCCACTATCGACTGCAGCCCACAAATGAAAATGCGAAGGGAAACGGTGCCAGTTCATTATGCTTGACCTGTTCTTAGCAAATGAGAGACTTACAGGATTCAGAAAATGGTCCAATTCGGTTATCTCTAGCATGCACACTGTCTAGAACGCTGCAGAAAGAGCCAGGGATGCTCCCTTTCCACAGAAATACCACAGGAGGGTAGAAGGCGGAGTGACAGACACTGAAGAGAAAGACAGACAGAGATTATGGACCGATGCTGCAATCAAATATTGAAATTTTTCTACTTTAACTGTTAGGTCTACTGATCAATAACTTTTGGTTGGTCCCTAAACAACAACAACACCATGCAGGCAACAGCATTAACACAACAGTATGATCGACAGGGAACAATGGTGTTTGAGGTAAACGATTTTAATATCTTACTGTTGTTTACATGAATAGTTTGACTTTAGACATAACGGCCAATCACCCAAACATAGAAGTCATCATTTACCCACCCTTGTGTTCCATTCTTCTGTTGGACACATTTTTTTCATAAAATCAAAGTCTTTGGGGTCCAAACAATGTTTGAGCCCCAATGGTCTTGCAATGTCATCTTTTATGTTCCACAGAAGAAACGCAAACAGGTTTGAAATAATGGTGAAAGCGACAACAGAATTTTTTTTTTTAGGGGCGAACAGTTCCTTTAAGCATGAATAATTTTAAGATTTTTAGAATTGTTTTAAGCTTAACATTGACAATTTAATGACATCGTTTTGTAAGACTAAATACGTAATTGAATTGTAATATTTTTTATATTAATATTTTAACATAAAAAGTTTAGGCCACGCTGAAAATGTATGCAACCTTCATAACCAAACAGGTTAAGCCAAAATATCATTGAAATACTTATAAAAATGTATTTGTTTTATTGTTGTACCATAATAATTAGGCCTGCCTGGTTATAATAAATAAATAAATATCGTAGCATTGTCCACTTAATATCAGACACATTTAAAAAAAGTAATTGCTCCTTATAAAAATGCACTTTATTTTATAGTAATAAATAATAATAACAATAATAATAATAATTGCAACTGTGCCATGTGGTGTTGCACAGTGACACAGAAAAACAAACAATAACAATATCGTTAAAAAAAGTCAGCTCTGATTCGCAAAGAAAGAATCGAAGACTCGATTCTTATTGCCCTCGCTGCTATTGTATTGGTGTGGCCACACAAAAGCTTCATTCAGTATTTAACCAGCAGCACATTTAGAAGACAAAATCACTGTGTGTGACTTCACGAGTCTTATGTGGGGTTATAATAAGCCATTTAAAAAGGCTTTCGCTTCTCAGTTAGACTTTCTCTCGAAACGTCTATTAGTGAACCACGAAACACCGAATACACCTCCCGTGAAGCTGCCACAAAAGCTCACGCACCAAGTTTACGCGCTCGCTGTTGTTTACCTTTACAGGTTGCCTCTCAACAGTTTGGGGGGAACGAAGGGATGCGGATGGAAACGGCCTTTATCCCGATTAGCCTCGGCGTGGGTGCGTGCAGAAGAGATGGGAAATCCCGTTGAGCGTGCTTTTCGTTGTCCTCCCAGTGCTCCGTTCGCAGGCCCCCGTAGGAACTCCACCGCAGCGCTCTCGCGCTCTCGAGCTCTCTCTCTCTGCTGCTCAACCCAGTGCTCGATGACGTCACCGCTGCCAGGGCTGGACTGCCCCGGGCGAGCACTGTTCGTGACTCAAAGCGAAAGGCAATGTACAAGATCGCCATGTATTGTCAACTTAATTGTTTGCAATTTGTTTCTGTTTCCTAAAAAAAAAGGAAAATTGAGACCCCACCCAGACTCTCAACCAACCCAGAGACATCCCAGTATATAAAAACTACTTTTTCTTTTGTTACACTTTATAATAACTTTCATAACTAACATTGCGTAGCTGATAAAAAGTTAGGATTTAGTTAACGGTTTAATTGACTGAATTGTAATTGTACTAAGAATTTAAGTGCACTCTAACAGACCACAGAGTTTTACAGACCCTGGTATGCTACAATCATGGAAAGTGGATAAATATGAGGGTCTGAAAGACTGAAATATGAGAAATATGCATGTGAGAATGTTATCATGGCAATCATATGACATATTATATCAATAATTTTGAGATTCTTAATACTGTTTCAAAAAGAAATGCCATGTTACACTACAGAATCAGCTTTTCCTCTCTTTCTGTATGCTGTTTGATAATAAAAAATAAAAAAAAAACTTTTATTCATGTGCTTTGTTCATTTACATTTTAAAGGCTTAATTTTCCTAAAACAATATTGTGAACACAAAACCAAAACTGTGTTCAGGAATTGTTTAAAATCGTATTACTCTTTTTACATGAATATTTCTGCAATCAGTGTTGATTACACAAGTATTGTATTACAAAGTTCTTAGACGTTGTTCTAAAAATATGATTCATGTAAAAGGCAATGATCTACTGTTTTTAATCTCAGTGTGTAATGAGTGTTCAGTGCGCCTGTATGCATTTGATAGCAAAGTTCGAAAGATTATACAGTTTTAAAAATTAATTTTTTTTCAAAAAAAATCATAATTTTGAGTTGTGTTCATAAATGTTTTATGAAACTGTAAATGTGTCACAGATAATGTTGGTGAGAAAGAGGCCACATGATTAATGAGATGAGTGTTTTGCTTTTACATGACCATCTGTTTTATGTCATGTTGTTGGCATCTGTGTGAACATGATCATTCTTGGCCTTGACTCATTTTATGCAGGGATTCTCTCTGAACTGAAGTGTGTGTGTGTGTGTGTGTGTGTGTGTGTGTGGCAGCCCATATCCTCTCCTTGATCAGTTCATTGAGAGAGTGAACTAAAATGCTATTGACCGAGTGCAGCATTCCTACTGCTGGCTCATGAGGGATGCCACAGTCATCAGAGAGATGGCCTTTCAATATCATCTGAAGGACAGAAAACTGCTCTCTCTCTCACACACACACACACACACACACGCCAAAGTTGGCTAATGACAAGCCAAATGGCAAAATTTAGATGACAGGAAATCAATGAAAGCCAAATTATGCTTTGTGAATATATACCGGATGGAAACACTAAAAGGATTCATTCATGGCAGTCTAGGTTTGGCTCAACCATGCAAAAGACACACATCTTTTGTCTTAGATAGTCAGGAGTTACTTTTGAGAGGTTAGATTTAAAACATTTCCAAAGAGTATGCAATTTCAGTTGATTCTTTTGAAGCAATAAATCTACAAATATGTTCCTTGGAGTGAACTCTTTCTCTCTCTCTCTCTCTCTCTCTCTCTACATATATGCCAATTGTTTTGTTGCATTCATAAAGCTCAACAATTCAACCCTGTTACAAAAGTTATTACAAGAAGATGGGCAGTATTTCAGATCCATGCACAGTATTTAAAATACGTATTTGAAAATCAAAATACGCTTTTGTATGTTAAAGCCTTTGGCAAAAATCAAATGTAATTTGTATTTAAATGCATTTAAGATTAGTATTTTTGTATTTTCAAAATACATAAAATACTTTGTGCCAGTCAACCACTTTATCAGGGTGCTGATTTAGTCCAGACACGCCCCCTCCTCTCAACACCCAAGCAACATTCATTACATGAGCTGCAGCTGCACAACTCCATTCAGCATTGGGTGAGTGACTTTTCTGTAATAAGATAAGGTGAGGATGTCATGGTCAATTGTACATGTTCATTAAAGTTCAAATAGTGCATCATTCAGATTTGCCTTCAGTTAACATGAAAGAATAAAAGAGCACTGATAAGGGGAAAAATAGCGTTAGCCAATTAGTTTTTTAATAGTTAATCGGTTGTTGTTTTTTTATCAACTAGCTTGTCAAATGTGTTTAAAGCATCACTGCATGTTAGGGCTGGGTGATATGACAATACATATCGTGGCGATGATATAAAGTGATATAAACTTTTTCTAAATCGTTTACATAGGTAGGCCTGTCGGGGTAAGCATATAGTATATCCGTGCAGCTTTTAGTGGGCAGGAATTATTGGAACGCTGGCGTGGAAAAGGAAGCATGGATGAATGAGTGATAGAATGTGATGTGCTTGGTGCAATTGCACTTATTATAAGTGTATATATACTTCTATGGCTCTCAATAGATTGAGTGGTTGGAGTTGGGTTAATACTCCTTGACAAGTTCTGTTGCTACGTTCTGATTACGTTTCTGGCTACATTTAAAATCAAAATGTAAAACATATTGATCATTTAATAATTGCTGTAATGCTGAAATGTTTGTTTTCAACTTCCAAATAGGTGTCCAATGATTGATAAATAAATGTTTGATATATTGAATATACTGAATATTGTACCCTAATTGAAGTAGCTGTTTAGTAGGATCATGATTTTGCATACTATTGCATGAATGACTGACACATAATATATTATTATATTTATGATTAACAATCAAATGATTAATTAGCTAGAAACTAGTTGCTATGAATACAGGTGCCATCAGTTGTCTTCTTATGAATGACTTGTTTGTCATTGAGTCAGTGTTGCTGATGCAAAGTAGGCCCTTCGTTACCAAACACCAAGTAACTAAATTAGGATACAATTATGAGCCATTCGCAAACTGTTAAACATTAAACTGTTGGTTACTTTAAAACTAACCTTCATCTGGGAGATCACAGGGATGTCAGAATTATTGCATGGCTCGGGCAGAAAAAAGCTGTTGCTATCAAACATTGTTTACTTAATCAATGTAGTTAGTGTAATGGTGAAGAGATAGATCAAATAGGCCAGTTGATGGAAGGTTTGCGAAGAAATTTCATGCTCCCTTGTTAAAGTATTTTTTTAGTATACTTTTATAGTACTTTTTTATTTTATAAATACAGTAGTTTATTTTGATACTTGTGTGGCTGCTGTATTTGGAAGTTTATCTTGATACACTTAAAACTAAGGTATTTGGTATTTTATTTTAAAATACTTGTTGATGTATCTTTGCCCAACCCTGTGTATGGGAAGTATAATAACTACAAGCCATTTGTTACTGAGTTCTAGATTTAGGCTAGATTTGCAGTCATTTGGATTTACATTTGCATTATAAACAAATTCATACAAATTCTGTATTGGGTGTCATAACCTACAATTTGAAAATTCTTCTGTACATATTTTTACTTTTTTTTGTTGAAAAATAGCACCTCCTAGTGTCCAAAAGTAATGCCAAGAAGTAGACGTTGAAGAATTTGCTTCAGAGGTCATGCAGCTCAGGATGACATGTTGTAAATATATATATATTAACATTATATGGCTTTTTATCAATGGGTAAAGTTCTTTTGTTCTTTCCTTGAATTTTGTGTCTTCATTGTGTTGACTGTTCAATTCATGATTCATAGGTTTTTGGTTGAATTCAAAAGCAATTTTTGCAAATAGTTTACTTTGAATTAAATTCTATTAGATTTGAATAAAATACATTTAAAGGATTTTTCATTACTTTCTCTAATGCGTCTTGAGTAAGAAAAAGAAACTACTTTATTGCACCAAAAGTAATTTGAAAAGGCAATATTAAATACATACTGTTCAAGTCATAAGTTTACCTAAGTTGAGGTTACATGAGTTTAATATTTTAAATAAAAAATAAATAAATAAGAGGGATTATAAAAATTGCATGTTGTTTTTATTAGTACTGCTATTTTTAAAATAATATATTTCAAATGTTTACTTATACTGTATACCACAAGACAAAATAATTGAATTTACAGAAAGGACCCAGTGTTCAATTCTTAATACTGTGTGTTGTTGCCTGGATGATCAAAAGCTTCTTGAGCATCAATGAATGCTTGCACCTTTTGTATTAGTTGTGTGTGAGTCTCGATATCATTCAGTCACTGTTGGGAATGGTGTGTGAAGGATTTTTCTAAAGAAAAGTGGGCAATTTAACTATCATTGATCCAGTTTTAACATTCAGCTTGTGAACTGGTTCTTCTTTGTAAATTCAGCTACTCTTTTGTGGACTATATAAGCAACCATTAAGTAAGAAATTAATTTGAGGCAGTACCACATAAAAAACAAGCAATTTATGGTCCCTCTTATTTTTGTCTAAATTATTAACATTTCGCAAATTCTACATGGTATACGTAAGCTTATGACCTCAACTATATTTTGGAAACAAAAAAAAGAGTGCAATATGCTGATTTTAGTGCTGAGCTAGCCGAGCAAAACTATTCCATATTTTTCATGGCCTGGAAATTACTTATAAACATAGCATGCTATCCTGAAATATTATCCCACAGTGAGAGGAAGGGGTGGCAATGAGGAGAATCTCATATGAGGTATTGTAAGATATGCACTGATTTAAGTCATTCTTAGTTCTAAAAAAGGCTGAAAGGACAGACTTGGGGGAAAAAAGGTATAAAAGATATACATTATTTGTAAATATACAAATTCAGGAATAGCACCCAAACTACATAGAACCAAAAACCACCCCACTGACAAACGAAGAGATCATTGGAGTCTTTCAGTATTATTGTATATAATTCTTTATAAATATTAAAACATAATCAAACTCCAGATGTTCTCAATTCCTGAAAATATATTTTCTATTGAGAACATGGCATGTTTTTAAAAGTTTTTTTTTATTTTTATAAATAACTTAAACAGAATAGTAAATTGTGTGCAAAATCTTGGTGCTAAAAGTCTCGAGTCCATGTGATAATTTTTCTCACAAAAGATCTGCATATGTAGTGAGTAACTGTGAAATGGCAGATGTGCCCATGAAGTCTATTATCAGGGCAAAAGATCAGGTGAAAGAATCATGTCGATGTTTATGTCTCAACTCTGGGCCAGCTCCAGTTTGTTTTCTGATGTTTTTGGTGCTTCAATTACTTCTCCACACATAAACCTCTCCTACAACAACAAAAAGTGTGTATTTTAGGCTTTTAAATAAACTAACATGAATTTGAACACATTTCTCATAATTGAACCTTTAAAACAACTGAGGTCAAATGTTACGAGAAATCATTAAGTAGTCGCAGTAACAGAATACTCTAAGAAGGTATTTTTAAGCCCTTTCTACAGAAATGAAATGACTATATTTCCATGTATTGTAAATAGCTGTTCCGTTTCCCCCCACAATCATTTATGAATATTTATTAGCTGTAATCCCTAAGTTTTCAAATTCACTTCAGTGAATGTTTCAATTAATTTAAGAAGCTTTATTATTATTATTTTATCATTATACAAGAAAAATCAATACAGAGTGACCAAGACAGGCATTATTTCTACAATAAAACAAGAACATTAATACTCATATTATTACAAAATGGTTACCAGATAACAATATAACATATTTTTCGGTTATTCATTTATAAACAAGGCTATCAAACAAGAGGACTCTGATGTGATTGTTTATTAAATGATCCTTAATTTTTTGCAGTGCAACAACAAATAACCAAACTACGTTGTCTATACACAAATATCAGAACATACTAAACATCCTACCTTAACATAGATTACTTTTACTATAAGTGAGCAACTCGGACAGGTGGCCACTTCTTCACCATTCTCAAGATCCTCCTGAAAAACAGCAGTTTCCCCTTAATAAAATAGCATTTTGTTCACCTAAAAAGTATTTGCCACTTAGTTATACCCTGACACCTCTTGAGTCAATACACAGATGTATATTATTAGATCAATTAAATGTCAGTTTCTTTCTTTTTTTTCTGGGTTAATATCTTCTAGTTCTGCAGTAGTTATTTAAGCTATTCCAAAAAAATGTATTCATTAATTTACCCGCTAACATAACAACATTGTAAAAGTTACGACTACACAAATTCAAATAAAACTCTTTAATAAATGACATAAATATATACACGTTAACATTTAAGAAAGTGAAAATGTCAAGTTATGAATGTCATTCTGATGTTCCAGGAGAAACAAAACTTACCTTCGTTATCGCAAATCTGTCACCACATGGACAAGGAAAATAATATGTTTCTGTTTCTTCATCATATTCAAAATGTTCTATTTCAGCCTCGTCGTGAAACACTGTCATTTTAAATCAACTACTAGTTAAACGGTCCGTGTAACCCTTTGCAGTTCTTTGTTCAATTCGCACCATCAAAATGAACCAAATGAAACGGTGGCTTCAAACTTTCATTTTCAAATTTTTTTGGAGCAATTTACAAACGGATAATTGTCTCTCATTTTAATTTTCAATTTTAAGAGTTACGAATCTGATTTTTGAACTAACATAAAAAAAATTACTCATTATTCTGATTTTCCACTTCTCTGTTTTGTACGGTGGCCGAGAGGTGCAGAACAAATCACAATTCTGAAAACAAAATAACAAATTACAAACGCAAATGCAAGTCTAAAAAACTAAATAACAATTCAGAAAACACAACAACAATTCAGAAAACATTATAACAAGTCAGAAAACACAATGACAAAATCGAAAACAAATTAACAAGTCAGAAAACACAACGACAAATCCGAAAACAAATTAACAAGTCAGAAAACACAACGACAATTCAGACAAACCGGAAAAGGTAGGTATAGTTTGAGACAGCGCCATTGGTTTGGGATTACTCGCCGCTTACTGGACGAAATATCTGTCAATCAACGTATACATGAAGAACCAGCCGAAGAACAGCAGAGTCCTGGTAGAAAGTTCGGAGATGGTATTAAAGTACCTCAGTTTAACAACAAATACGCCTGTTTGTTTGATGAAAAAAGATTAAATGTAGTTGCAATAAATGTGTTAAGAATGCATACAACTGCAGCAGTGGAGGACTATTATTCTGCTGCGTGATACTGCAGAAGAACTGATGACGGCACAGTTTGATCTTCGGCTGACCAATCAGCAGAAAGGGGCGTTTAATTCCCGCCCACATGTAGAAATCGAATATTCAAGCTGTTTATTCATTTTTCCACCCATGAACGAAAAACGAAAATTTAAGCTGAATTCTCGTTTTTCATTTTTTGGAAAAAAAACAAAAAAACAAAAAAAGAGCTGTTTTCTCATTTTTCTATTTGCAATATTAAATCAAAAAACGAATGATCGAATGATACACGGATTTTA
>NW_015505396.1:739603-741509 GCF_001515645.1 Sinocyclocheilus grahami | reverse complement strand
CGAAAACAAATTAACAAGTCAGAAAACACAACGACAAATCCGAAAACAAATTAACAAGTCAGAAAACACAACGACAAATCCGAAAACAAATTAACAAGTCAGAAAACACAACGACAAATCCGAAAACAAATTAACAAGTCAGAAAACACAACGACAATTCAGACAAACCGGAAAAGGTAGGTATAGTTTGAGACAGCGCCATTGGTTTGGGATTACTCGCCGCTTACTGGACGAAATATCTGTCAATCAACGTATACATGAAGAACCAGCCGAAGAACAGCAGAGTCCTGGTAGAAAGTTCGGAGATGGTATTAAAGTACCTCAGTTTAACAACAAATACGCCTGTTTGTTTGATGAAAAAAGATTAAATGTAGTTGCAATAAATGTGTTAAGAATGCATACAACTGCAGCAGTGGAGGACTATTATTCTGCTGCGTGATACTGCAGAAGAACTGATGACGGCACAGTTTGATCTTCGGCTGACCAATCAGCAGAAAGGGGCGTTTAATTCCCGCCCACATGTAGAAATCGAATATTCAAGCTGTTTATTCATTTTTCCACCCATGAACGAAAAACGAAAATTTAAGCTGAATTCTCGTTTTTCATTTTTTGGAAAAAAAACAAAAAAACAAAAAAAGAGCTGTTTTCTCATTTTTCTATTTGCAATATTAAATCAAAAAACGAATGATCGAATGATACACGGATTTTACACGGACCTTAAACGGACTCGCCGCGGTGCTGATTCAACACATGCGCCCCCAGTGACATATATGTGGCGCACAATTTTGACGTTGTCAACTAGCGAATTACAACAAAAAGCTGTTTACAATTTAGCCACCAGGTGAATCAAGAATCCGGCTTAATTTTTCGTTTTTACATTCAGGGATAGAAAACGATTAAACAAATTGAATATTCGATCTCTACTTGTGGGCGGGAATGAAACGCCCCTCTCTGCTAATTGGTCAACCAAACATTACAACATAATAATAGTCCTAAAAAAAACTTAATAATAGTCCTCCGCTTCTATTGATTCTTAACATGTTTATTTCTACTACATTTTATCTCTTCATCAAACAGCCAGATTAATGAATGGCTTGACACAAACCATACTGAAGCAGAGCCTTTTGGCCCTAGGCATGCCTGTTTTATTATAGTTATCCACCCATTAAAATATGTGTGGAAAAGCTGCGCGACGCACTGCAGCACGGGGAGAATGTATTGTAGACAAGCGCAGACCACTATTAATTTATGTGAACACAGGTAGTTTTAGACAATAAACTGAGTTTATTTAATTAATATGGAGTATTGGCCAGCTAACTGATGGCATACACAATTGTTATTTTCTCTGCCAACTAAACCCAAGTCACAGAACCGTTGTGTACCTGACTGACTCGCAGTAGGCGCATAGAGTGGTGTATCATTCCTAAATGAATCAGTTTTTGAAAAACCCATTATTATAGACAACAATTCAATTACCAATTATTATAGACAGCCGCTTGATTTTATTCCTAAATGAATGAATTAAGCATTTTGAACCAATTGATTGAATAAAAGGATCCTTTATTAACACAATGACTTACAGCCACCTAGTGGCGATATTACTTTCATAATTCAAGTATTATTTAATTTTATTCATATTTCTATTAAAAATGTTGTATAAAACATTAATCTAATTTCATTATACATTTGTAAATGCACATACAGCCATCTTATCAGCATTAAACTGTAAATACATTTAAAAGCATCTTCAGACCCAGGTTCTATATCATTGAATACTGATTTGGTATGGATACTGAATTGGTAACAGCCTATTGTCATATTATTCTAATTTATTTAATGTAAGAATTTAACATTAAAAATGACATAAAAAAGGTAAAAGGTAAAAAAATAAAATAAAATAAATAAA
>NW_015505396.1:734044-737371 GCF_001515645.1 Sinocyclocheilus grahami | reverse complement strand
CGCAGCTTTTCCACACATATTTTAATGGGTGGATAACTATAATAAAACAGGCATGCCTAGGGCCAAAAGGCTCTGCTTCAGTATGGTTTGTGTCAAGCCATTCATTAATCTGGCTGTTTGATGAAGAGATAAAATGTAGTAGAAATAAACATGTTAAGAATCAATAGAAGCGGAGGACTATTATTAAGTTTTTTTTTAGGACTATTATTATGTTGTAATGTTTGGTTGACCAATTAGCAGAGAGGGGCGTTTCATTCCCGCCCACATGTAGAGATCGAATATTCAAGTTGTTTATTCGTTTTCTATCCCTGAATGTAAAAACGAAAAATTAAGCCGGATTCTTGATTTTTCATTTTGTTTGAATAATTGAAAAACGAAATATGTGCCCGTTTTTCATTTTTCTGATTTCAATATTAAAACAAAAATTGATTGGACGGAAGATACCCTGATTAACATTAGAGTTGACCGCACTGGGGGGTTTCAATGATGAAGTGGAATTCAGGTCCGTGTACGTTTTGATCATTTCATCTCCTATTTGGAATGCAATAACGAGAAATGGAAAAACGGCTCGTTTATTCGTTTTTCCATTTAGTTTAACATTTTTCGTTTGGGGTTTAAAAATCAGTTTATGGCTTCAATATTTAATTCGCACGTGTGGGCGGTGCTGAAACGCTCCTTTCATCTGATTGGTCGAATCGCTCCGCCTTCAGTACGGTGTAGATAGCTGCACGCATTTGTGAATCGTGTCCTGTGCACTTGTAGATAGCTGCACGCATTTGTGAATGGCGTCCTGTGCATTTGTAGATAGCTGCACACATTTGTGAATCGTGTCCTGTGCATTTGCGAATTGTGAAACATTTCTTGCGTCAAGACGTGCTGACAATCCACAAATACGTGGCCTCCACCCACCGTCTACTCAAGCCAGTCAGATAACAGCCACATTCGCTGACCAATCGTAGCATGATCTCGCTATAGCCAATCACGTTTTGCTTTACAATCAGGGCGGTCTCGTCCTGCGATAACTTCATGCATCTGCATTGGCTCAAATAGGTCATATAATGGCCATACAATGGGAACAGTAAAATATGTTTAAAACTGGATTTCGTTAGACCATTAGACTGTGTATAGACTGAACAGTTCCATGATAATAACATTTAACAGTCTCGTCTCATCTGGATTTTTCAAGAATACGTTATGTGGGGAGATTTTTTTGGTCATCTTCTCTTATGGGTAGGTTTAGGTATCAGGGTTACATTAGGGTTAGGGTTAGGATCTACAGTTAGGATACAGGATACAATGTGATGGCCACACTCATTCATCATAGACTAGCATTTAAAAACTGGAACCTGCTCCATATACTGAATATTTGAAAAAAATTTTTGATGATTTTTTTTTATACCTGAGTACACAAAGTGTCTAAAATCACCCTCCCTACAAACAAAACGCAAGTAAGAACAGAAGTCTACATATAACTTTTTTTTTTACTTATATTTTCTTTTAAGATTTGTCACATTCACTTCAATTGCGTTATTGTAACCCCAATTGTTTCAAGAAATGTTTTGAAGTAAGGAGGGGTAAGTGGAAATTATTTATGTGGTAATATAATTTTTTTTATAGTCGCAGAGATGCTGATCCCTCTGTTCTTCAGAACCTCAAATCGCAAATCGAGGAGCTGTTGGAGGCCTCTCATGGCTTGGAAAATGTTTCCAGACAGAGTCAGGAGATTGTTTCCAATACAGCCCTTTAATGCGAGTTACAGTATGCTGACAGATTATTTCTAGGTAGCCTATTAGTATTGTATGAATATTGTCCCATTGATAAATACAGTGCAAATAGTTCCGTCTCTTTGGATAAAAGTGAAGTGGAAATAAAAATCAATAATAGACTGAACAGTTCCATGATAATAACATTTAACAGTCTCGTCTCATCTGGATTTTTCAAGAATACGTTATGTGGGGAGATTTTTTTGGTCATCTTCTCTTATGGGTAGGTTTAGGTATCAGGGTTACATTAGGGTTAGGGTTAGGATCTACAGTTAGGATACAGGATACAATGTGATGGCCACACTCATTCATCATAGACTAGCATTTAAAAACTGGAACCTGCTCCATATACTGAATATTTGAAAAAAATTTTTGATGATTTTTTTTTATACCTGAGTACACAAAGTGTCTAAAATCACCCTCCCTACAAACAAAACGCAAGTAAGAACAGAAGTCTACATATAACTTTTTTTTTTACTTATATTTTCTTTTAAGATTTGTCACATTCACTTCAATTGCGTTATTGTAACCCCAATTGTTTCAAGAAATGTTTTGAAGTAAGGAGGGGTAAGTGGAAATTATTTATGTGGTAATATAATTTTTTTTATAGTCGCAGAGATGCTGATCCCTCTGTTCTTCAGAACCTCAAATCGCAAATCGAGGAGCTGTTGGAGGCCTCTCATGGCTTGGAAAATGTTTCCAGACAGAGTCAGGAGATTGTTTCCAATACAGGGAGCAGCACATAAGGCAAACCTAGTGACAATCTTAAAGGAAACATTCATGTGTCTTATCTGCAGAGATTTGCACACACACAAAAAAAACCTGCATCTTTAAATATCCTAACCAAAAGGATATGGTGCTAAAACAGTAACATGGGTATTGCTAATGTTCAGTCTATTCAATGCTACATTCAGTGCAAGTGTGTGGCCCCTATTCTACATTTGACTTGCTGTTTTCCAAAACATAATCATTTTTATTTGGCACCAGCTGCAGTTAATGTTGACTTTTTATATTATAAAAATACTTTTTATTACCAATGGATGGAGACCTCAAGGCAGTGCCCTAAATGCAGATCTGAAGATTTTGTCATCACAGAAGTCGCAGGCCTATCCAATGTTCTTGAAGCCACTAAGAGTTTTGTGTAATTCTGTGTAGAATAGTTAGCATTTTTTTCCACTTCCTACAGTAAAATTTGTTCAGTTAGTAAGGTTCAAGCAGGGTATGTGCAAATGTGATAGTTTTCTAAAACATTGCAGTTTTGTTTGCATGTTTTGTGAAGATTGAATAAAGTTTTTACAGATTACATTTTCCATTGTACTTACTGACGTACACCTCTGCATGCAGACACCCAACTGTGCAAATTAATTTATAGATTTATAATACTTATAGATATTTTACATAAAACCCAGTCCTGAACCTGAAGAACCATGTTCTGTGGAGTTCAGCTCCAACCAGTTCCAACACATTTGCTTGGACATTGCTGCTGATCCTGAAGATCTTGCTTGGCTTAGGTGTGTTTATTTGGGGTAGCTAAACTTTGCAGGACACTGGCCCTCCAGGAGCA
>NW_015505396.1:682484-733928 GCF_001515645.1 Sinocyclocheilus grahami | reverse complement strand
TTTTAAGATTTGTCACATTCACTTCAATTGCGTTATTGTAACCCCAATTGTTTCAAGAAATGTTTTGAAGTAAGGAGGGGTAAGTGGAAATTATTTATGTGGTAATATAATTTTTTTTATAGTCGCAGAGATGCTGATCCCTCTGTTCTTCAGAACCTCAAATCGCAAATCGAGGAGCTGTTGGAGGCCTCTCATGGCTTGGAAAATGTTTCCAGACAGAGTCAGGAGATTGTTTCCAATACAGGGAGCAGCACATAGGGCAAACCTAGTGACAATCTTAAAGGAAACATTCATGTGTCTTATCTGCAGAGATTTGCACACACACAAAAAAAACCTGCATCTTTAAATATCCTAACCAAAAGGATATGGTGCTAAAACAGTAACATGGGTATTGCTAATGTTCAGTCTATTCAATGCTACATTCAGTGCAAGTGTGTGGCCCCTATTCTACATTTGACTTGCTGTTTTCCAAAACATAATCATTTTTATTTGGCACCAGCTGCAGTTAATGTTGACTTTTTATATTATAAAAATACTTTTTATTACCAATGGATGGAGACCTCAAGGCAGTGCCCTAAATGCAGATCTGAAGATTTTGTCATCACAGAAGTCGCAGGCCTATCCAATGTTCTTGAAGCCACTAAGAGTTTTGTGTAACAGTATGCATTTTCCCACTTCCTGCAGTAACATCTAATGTTCTTGAAGCCACTAAGAGTTTTGTGTAATTCTTTGTAGAACAGTTTGCATTTTGTTTTCACTTCCTGCAGTAAAATGTGTTCAGTTAGTAAGGTTCAAGGTATGTGCAAATGTGATCGTTTTCTAAAACATTGCAGTTTTGTTTGCATGTTTTGTGAAGATTGAATAAAGTTTTTACAGATTACATTTTCCATTGTACTTACTGACGTACACCTCTGCATGCAGACACCCAACTGTGCAAATTAATTTATAGATTTATAATACTTATAGATATTTTACATAAAACCCAGTCCTGAACCTGAAGAACCATGTTCTGCGGAGTTCAGCTACAACCAGTTCCAACACACTTGCTTGGACATTGCTACTGATCCTGAAGACCTTGCTTAGCTTAGGTGTGTTTATTTGGGGTAGCTAAACTTTGCAGGACACTGGCCCTCCAGGAGCAAGACTGAGAGCCCTGACATTAGCTCTTTACATTCATTGCATGTGATTTATCAACACCTAGTACATCTTAAAATATAGAGCTCATGAAAAATAAAAGTTCCAGATGGACAAACATTAAATGCATAAACTAGTGTGAATAAACAATATCTTAAAAGAAACTTGGAGATGGTTTGAAAAAGTCAGAATGGGAAGTTTTAAGTAGTTGTACAGCTTGAAGTGTGAAGCTTGTTCTTGTACACAGATATGGCATATGCATGGCAGTACACATAAACTTCATGTACTTATTTGTCATTTAAACGGATGTAAACAGGAAAAAGTAGACTTAATTTTTTAAAATCCTGTCGCCCCCTCTAGTGGACATTAAGTATTAAAGCCTTCATTGCTCAGATAACGAAAGTCAATAGGATTTTTGGGAAGGTAAGTCCGACCAGTTAGAAAAGATACAGCAACACGAGTCAGACGAGTCTGAAGGTCTGAGCTGAATTTGGTGAAACATTAAAGTTCTAGTCGGTGTCAATTACTCTCATAATAAATAATAATAATAATGTTTAAATATATGTAAGCTTTCTCAAGCACAACAAAGAAGACTAAGAAGAGAAACATCAACCAATTTAGTATGTAATAAAACTAATACAATTCTAAGGCATGAAAAATAGGGATTTTATTTGCCCTTAACCCTGTTATTTTTTTTTGTCAGTATTAGGGTGCGTTCACTGATTCTACCTTCTCTCTTTTCTCATTCTTTTCTTTTGAACTGAGTTGGCTACACATGCTTA
This sequence comes from Sinocyclocheilus grahami, assembly GCF_001515645.1. Taxonomy (NCBI): domain Eukaryota; kingdom Metazoa; phylum Chordata; class Actinopteri; order Cypriniformes; family Cyprinidae; genus Sinocyclocheilus; species Sinocyclocheilus grahami. The sequence goes on along the minus strand of NW_015505396.1, from coordinate 732,012 downwards.
CATTCATAAATTTTAACTTTATTTCTAATTTATTTATTAACTTTATTAATTTTCACAATTATGTATTAATGCCACACACACACACCAACCTAGTGCCTTTTGATTTAAATAAAAGACGAGAGTGGTAAATGTTACGGACATATTATCATGGAACTGTTCAGTCTATTATTGATTTTTATTTCCACTTCACTTTTATCCAAAGAGACGGAACTATTTGCACTGTATTTATCAATGGGACAATATTCATACAATACTAATAGGCTACCTAGAAATAATCTGTCAGCATACTGTAACTCGCATTAAAGGGGTCACTTGCAAGTCGCAGCAGCACGAATTATGTGCCCAGCAAAATCTGATTAAAATATTATGCGTAATTAACAGTGAGTGGTGGTTTCAGACATTATAGTGCCGCACTCGTACTGACTCTTATTCTGCCTGAAAGAATGAAAAGGCCGTACTGAAGGCGGAGCGATTCGACCAATCAGATGAAAGGAGCGTTTCAGCGCCGCCCACATGTGCGAATTAAATATTGAAGCCATAGACCGATTTTTAAACCCCAAACGAAAAATGAGAAATCGAGCCAAAATCTAATTTTCCTTTTGTTAAACTAAACGGAAAAACGAATAAACGAGCCGTTTCCCCATTTCTCGTTATTGCGTTCCAAATAGGAGATGAAATGATCAAAACGCACACGGACCCAGACCTAACTTTCTCAACGCGAGTTGGTTTGATTTGCTTCCATTTGAGTCACTAAGTTAGGCTATATTGGAATAGCAGAATTATCATACTTAATACTTCTAAAGTTATATTGTGCAAAGAATGCAAATCTATATGCAAGAAACACCCAGAAGACATACTGTTTGCTAGAAGATTGAGTAAACGTAATGCACTGTAATGCATTATGCATTCAGTCTTGTATTTGAGATGTTAGAAATGAACGGTAAGCAATATCAGCCACAATCTTTTAACATGTTTTTCATTCATTATTTGACATAGCTACTATTATATAAAAATGTAATCCGTAAACTGCATTGCACATAATCCAGTAAGAATTAGGCCTACGCTAGTAGGCTTGAATGCAAGTCTTTGTACCTTGAATGTAAGTCTTAGTGCATTTCAACTCTTTAATGTTTTGTTGTATATTATGTGATATAAGATATTCTAATGCCATTGTATGTGTGTTTAATGACAATAAAAGGCATTCATTCGTACCCTACACAAGATTCTAAACCACATTTTTTTGCCATCAAACACTTACATACTTGGCAACATGTTTTCAACTTAGTTTAGTATTGAATTCAATTTTACGATTTCAAGCTTACAGTTGAGTGAGTCTATGACGTAACTGGAGTAAAGGGTCAGAGACAAGCATTCATTCTTGCAATGCAAATGGATTAATTGGTCAAATAGATTTGGGCTATTGAGGAGATAAAAGAGGAGAACAAGATTTTCCTAAGACCTGGTTTCATGAGGCATATACAAGGATTTTTTACAGTGCCATGAAAAGTGTTTGACATTAATACATAGATATTCGCTAATATTGCCTTTTCTGAGAACTAGTTGCATATTATCAAACAACATGCAGCATTATAGGGAAGTTAAGACACAGTGCAGCATTTTTATGCTTTATTTTCTTCTTTCAGTCAAAAAAAAAATAAATAAATTAACAGTGGCTCGTGTCACCTTTGTGAACAAGTAAATGCCTTTGTAAAAAAATGAAACTTTGCACAGCAGCAATAAATGCAACTAAACATTACCTGTACTTGAAATGAGCTTTACTTATTTTTCCAAAAGTAAATTTTGGCCTATTCATCTTTGCTAAACTGCCTGAGATTATGATAAGATATAGATTATGATAAATCTATGAACTGATATATTTGATAAAGAACACCAGTTTTGTTGTGTTTTCTTGTAGGGTTGCATAATTTAGCCAAAATTTTGTTTTTTATATATCAATATAAATAATAATAATTATGACAAAATAAGAAATATGACTATTGTAATGACACTATTTAACTATAATATAAAAAATAATAATATTTAAGAATACATATTATATTATTATATTATCATTATTATAAAAAAAAAATCTGTGACAGTAATTTCTTAAGTTTTGTCAGTAAATCTTATGCATCCACTGACAGAAAAATAAACTCCTGTACACTTCTCTATCTGGGAAAAACTTGTGGACTTGCATGAGAGAAATATTACTTTTCCTGTTTTTTTCTGTCTTTTTCCCCCCCAAAAATTGGGTGTTGTGAGCATTAGTGAGTACACACGTGATATGTTTCATTCATACTCCTGAGAGCCTGAGAGCACCCTCGTGCAGAAAGTCCACAAGTGAGACCTATAGAAGTCATAAAACTTATATAGGCATACTGACATTCCAGGAAATCCCTGCTATGGACAAAGATATCATGCTATCCCTGTACCTGAATAAAACAGATAGAGGCATTTTGATTGATGAAACTTGAAGACAATGAACATATAATTGTGACAATATATGGTTTATCTGTGTTCTTCTAGACATCTCGGGTATTTTAATAAGAATAAAGTAATGCAATGCTAATCGACATAGCCTTTATTACGGCACAGAATACTACAAAAATTGCTGTCATGTGATCTACCTTACCATATTCACCACTGTTACAGCTCAAACCGTGCGTGTAGTTGGAAAGAAGTCATGCAAGGTAAGAAACAGAATAACATGTTCAGAAATACAATGCTTTTCTAAAAATTCATAGTGCACTTTAACAAAGTTAACACAGTTTTTCTGATGTATGTTTGCTGGTGTGACAACTTAAACCATGGTATGAAGTTGGAAAGAGTCATGCAAAGAAATAAACAGAAGTTCAGAAATAGTCATTTTTGTGCTTTAAAATTTTTTTTGCTCTGTTGAGAATGTCTTGTGTGTTAACCGTGAACATAGACTACTCTGAGTTTACTGAACTTACTCCTGGACGTAGGCCCGTTTCTAGGCATAGGCAAACTAGGTGGTCGCCTAGGGCGCTACCAGCAGGAGGGGGTGCCAATGAGTGCAAGTACTTGAATACAATTTTATAAGGGTTGTGATAAAGGCCAAATCCCTATTCTATCCCTTCCCCTTCCCCTTCCCCTTCAATTCACGCATTCACGTGAAGGGGTAGGGGTGTCTTTTGGCTGGAGGGGTAGGGCTAGAAGTAGGGGGAGGGGCCAGATAGCCCTTCAAACGAAGATTTTTCGGGACCTCACTTCAAACGAAGGGGAATGATAAATTTCCCTGTATGCCCGAGCAAGCAGAGAGACCCATAAATGTAAGTATTTTTGGCATATATAAGGATTTTTATTACAAATAATAATTTGTTTTATGTTCCATTCAATCTTGTGTTCATATGTTCTCCGAAGAAACATTTGCAAAAAATCGCTATGATAAAAGTTTGCTAATGTTATTGACTGCACGAGAATTCCACAACATATTTTACCCGCTGATTTGACAACATAAATACTAGTCCGGTGGCAGGTAACTTATCTTTTAACGCACGTCTGATCAATGCATTATTGCCTGATCTTCCTAATGTTGTATAAATCAAATCTGCAGGACCGGGCAGTTTTAGCAATGTGGTCTGAGAAATTCAGCTTATCATCAATCACAACTCCAAGGTTTCTAGCTGTTTTTGAAGGAGTTATGGTTGAGGAAAATTCCATCTCCTTGAAATTTTGATAAAGTGATGGGTTTGTTGATACCACAACATTTTTTTTACGTACATAAATACATGAATACATGGAAGTTTGTGATAAACATCGGCGCATTTTCTTTGATGTAGGAGCTAGTGACGATGTATGATGACGTGTAACGGTGTAGTAGTGGTGTCCCATTTCTTACAGGAATATTTTCAGCCCTATCCCTTGACACTCTGTTTCAAGGGGGCGGGGCAAGGGGAAGGGGTAGGCGTATGTGTGGGGTAGGGGAAGGGGTATAAAATAGAATTGGGATTGGGCCAAAGAGTGGCACGGCCACCCTGAAATATGATTGCCGCCTCCACTGGATCATCCAACATCATTGGGCTAGAGTAGCCTACTGTCAATCTGACGATACCTGTTTGCCATTGGATCAGAGCGCTGTCAATTGCTGCCAGATTGTTGCATGCAAAATTTGCATTTGGAATGCTTAACAACACCATTAGATCAATGGGTTCTGTCAGTGCTTTGGTAAGGTAATGATTTTTATTTATTTTTTTGCCATGCAATAAAGCTAAGTTCAATGACCAGTTTCAAATATTGGTACAAGTAAAAAGTGCACACAATCAGTATTTTGTTAGGGCAGTATTTGTGGCAGTCGAGAAATCATGCTGCGAAATTGGTCCAAAAGGTGTGCGTTTTTGTGCCAATGCATTGTTAAAGGATGTGACGTGTGGCCAAGTATGGTGACCCATACTCGGAATTTGTGCTCTGTATTTCACCCATCCGAGTGCACACACACAGCAGTGACTAGTACACACAAACATGCACCGTGAACACACACCCAGTGGGCAGCCATTTTTGCTGTGCAATCAGAGATTTCGGGCGCAAACAAACAGAATCACACTGTTAATGCAGGCAGCAGGACTGAATGCAATTGTTAAATAACAATTGAGCTAAATGCCAATTAGAGCAGCCTCAGCCTCAAGTCACAAGCATTTCAAAAGTTTAAGGATAATAGACACCCATTTGTCCGGCGTCCCGCATACACAAAACAAACGAAATAGAGTTTAAATTTATTTTTATTTTTAATAGATGCTAACATGACTATCTGTCGAATAGTATGACTAAATAATGCAATTCCGTGATTATTTTGCAATATATATTTAACTTATTTTTAACATGTTGAAGTAGGCTTCTTCCCTGGCAAACTTGGAGGGAGCGCCCCCTACTGACCAGCCGCCACTGGTGGGCTGCCCACACCACCATTGCTCCTCCCGAGATGGCAACGTCCATCCCTGAACGTTTCTGAACTGTTGAACAGGCTTCTGTGATGACCACAGAGGTCGTTCACCTGTCCACCTCACTCCCGGTGTTGGGAGTCATGATCTGGTGTGTGTGGGCAGCACACACCATCCAAGAATCTGCTGTCCGTCACGAATCCCCACCCAGCCTACCTCTCCCACCTCCTCTCATCAGTTGGCTGTCATCTTCTACCCCTCTGTATCCTACCAGTCCCTCAATCCCTTGTCTCTGCCTCCAGCCTTTGAGTCCCGGACTACACCTCGGCCCGTCGACCCAGTGGCTCCACCATTGCTACTAGCTCCCTCCTCTTTCCATCGTGGCCCATCAGTCCACCAGCTCCGCCGGGCTCCCTCATCCCTCCAGCTCCGCCTTGGTCGGTAATTGACCTGCCATTGCCTCGGGACTACACTCCTCCGGCTTCGCCTCATCCCTCTGTCCCTCTGGCTCCATTGGACTCCTCCCTCCCTATAGCTCCACATTGGTCCTATGTCACTCCAACTCAACCGCGGCCTTCCGAATCCCCGCCTACGCCTCGGTCTCCTGAGCCATCTGCCTCCAGATCCTCCACGTCGCCCTGGCTCTGTGGCTCTCCGTCTCTGCCCTGGGCTCCTCTCCCACCTGTTCCACCACTGTCAGTCGGCCCCCTGGAGTCGTCAGCCTTTCCTCCACCATGGCTTCTCCCTCCATTGGCTCCACTTTGGGCCGCATTCATGGCTGCTGTCTGGGTCCCGCCTGGCTCCTCTTGCTCCTGCTCCCTCCTGTCTGCTCCCTGGCACCTCCATCCGTCTGATCCGCCCTGGCTCCTCCTGATTTCTCTGTGGCTCCTCCCTCCATCGTCACTACCCTGGTCGTCTGCCTGCCTTTCTGCCGTCCTTTTGCCGTCCCCTGTTACATCCCAACCCCACTCTTTTGTCCTCCTCCTAAGTCCCACTCCATCCCACCCTTTGTTGTACCGTTACGGCGCAAGGTCGCGCCTGGCCGGAGGGGGTTGTACTGTCACAGTTATGGACTTTTGTGTTTCTGTTCCTCTGTCGAACTTCTGTTGACCTAGTTTCCCCTTGATTACTGTAGTTAGTTGACTGTCAGTTAATGTACATATGGCAGAAATGTATGGAAAAATCTATTAAAGACGTAATCAAACTGCTGTTCCAACCAAGCAAAATTGATTTGTTTAACCCAAACTAAAGAATTATAATGTGCATTTGATCAGATATAGCTGTAGTAAAAGATTATGAGATGCATTATTTGAATGCTTGGCTAAAGAGATGTGTCTTTCATCTAGATTTAAACAGAGAGAGTGTGTCTGAACCCCGAACGTTATCAGGAAGGCTATTCCAGAGTTTGGGAGCCAAATGCGAAAAAGCTCTACCTCCTTTAGTGGACTTTGCCTAGGTACTACCAAAAGTCCAGAGTTTTGCGACCTTAGGGAGCGTGATGGATTGTAGCATGGTAGAAGACTAGTTAGGTACGCAGGAGCTAACCCATTAAGGGCCTTATAGGCAAGTAATAATAGTTTGTAACTGATATAGAACTTAATAGGTAGCCAGTGCAGAGACTGTAAAATGGGGGTAATATGATCATATTTTCTTGACCTGGTAAGGACTCTAGCCGCTGCATTTAGATTTTCATTCCGTGTCGTCCCATCAAGCTCTCGCTGGATCCGGTCCTTGGCTATCAATGAGAGGAACGTCTGTACTTCCTCAACAGACCACAAAACAGTCATTATTTTGCTGTTTAAAAAAAGGTTCGCTCGTTCGAAAATGTTGTTCATTCAAAAAAAGTTGCGTTCGATCTTCACTGGTTGTGTTGTTTTAGGGGCCGTTCACATGTTGCGCCTAAAAATGTGTGGAAAACGCCAGGTGCACCGCTTTCTGCTTTTTTCCAAAGCGTTCCGGCGCTTGCGCTCCGGAGGCGTCTGCCGTTGCTAAGCAACCATTACCTGCGATCTCCATGAAGACTCGGAAGTTTCAGCAAAGGATAAATGGATTTGCAGCACTAAAAATCGCTTGCAGTAGCTTTACTACTAAACGTATTTAAAAAAATGGCTATACCTGTACAGCTATGATCAGCTGTTCCTTCATCTTGGCTGAGCTTTCAATGTTGTTACGGGAAAGGATGAAGCTGATTGGTTGGTTCTTGTCACATGACCCGCGGTGCGCTTGTGGCATTCTGAAAAGTTGGAATGTGTTTATCTAGATTCGGCGCGGATGCGCCTGGAAAAAATGAGCGCTTTGCACCGCGTGCGCGTCGCTTCCATTATGAGCGCGCCTGCCACGCTTCTACATTTGAAATAACGAACTTGAGTGCGCAAAAGACGCGATATGTGAACGGCCCCTTAATCTAGTGGGTCTAGTGTCTTGTGTAGCAAGTTCAATGACGCAGGTAGTGACGATTCTCTCCGGCTAATCAGTGATCAGCAGGGTTTTCATGTCACATTTTGGTAACGGTACGGCTGGCTTGAAAACTCCAAATACTCCCCGCAGAAGAACTCCAGGAAATCCCAATAGCTGTTGCTGAATAAACAGAATATTTAACTGCTTTCATTAATTCAACGTGACTAATATACACATGCCAATATATGTTTTATCTGAGTTCATCTTATTATAATAAAGTATATAATAATGCAATGCTAATCGACATAACCTTTATCACTGCTAAGAATACTATGAAATATGTTGTCTGCCTTATTCTGTGTAAGAATCATTTCACAGAAGGATTTACTTCAAACACTCGACTGACTTTATGAAATGAGTTTGGAGTAAAAACATGTTTTTAAATATGGTATTTTCATGTGCTTTCAGATGGAACAGCATTTACTACACAGAGCCGTAGTTCACTGAGAAGCTACGCAAACAGCTTTCATAATCGCAGAATGATTTCATAACCATGCGATTAAATCATCTGCAATTATGAACACGATTTTGAATAGCTTGTCAGTGAACTACGGCTCTGTGTAGTAAGTGCTACTCCATCTGAAAGCACGTGATGGAGATTTACTACTGATTACAGAACCGGCTTTACTTACAAGATCAATCGTATTCGATTGATTGTGCAGCCTTACCTGAGCCTCCATTTTTGGAACCAAAAGCTGAATGTATCCGCTTACTTACCTTTAAACATACCCGGGTATGTCACATAACCTGCTTTCTGAAATACCCCCCTGAACTCCGGCATTTTGAGCTGTGAATGGATTCAGACTACTTAAACACCTCTGACTGTCCTTTGCGTTCAAGAAATCAACAAATATGTCTGTGATTTGCTATATCACTCAACGCAGCAAAAACACATAGTAAATAGAAACCTTTGACCCAGGGTTGCCAGGTTTTCACAACAAAATTGCTACTCAAAACTAGCCCTATCAGAACATTATCCTATCGGTATTAATTGGATATCTGTGTAATGTAAATGCAGTCTAGCCACCGTATCTGCATTCACAGGTCGACATCATATAAATCCCCCTCCACTCCCTCTAATACATCTATCTGGACAAGTGGAGAATGTCGCTAATGTGGACTGCTGATAGAAAAAGTTATGATGGTATCACACTCTCATGGCAATTTTTGGTGTCTAATTTGTATGAATTTGTTCAATCTCATTCATACGTTTGAATGTTTTCATACAAATCAAGTAACACAAACTCATATGAAACTGCCACCTCATAAAATAATAAAATTTTCTCTTGAGATTGGGCTGATGATAGAGTTCAATTACTTTCAATATTTTAACATTACTGGAGGGTTTTAGAAAGACTTAACTCAAACACTAAAATTCTCTTTAGAAACATGTTGATCTGCTGGGTTACTGTCTTAGATTTATCCAAACTCGTCAGTACATAATGAAGATAACGGGAAGACACAGATGGGGGAAAAACTCTATAAAGATAGTTTAATTTTTTGATTCACATAATTTGTTCCAATTTATTTAGCAATTTCCTTTCTAAAATTAAATAATATACAAAACACATATTTTCTGTGGCAACAAAGAGAGAAACAGATCCTCAAAAGGGATCTTTTTCACATTCTGCAAATGTGTTACACTAATTTTCTGCGCCTGGGATAGAAGGTTTTGCGGAAAAAGTCACAGAACTTCTGTGTATAGAGAGCACAAACACAGAGGAGTGTTGTTTAAGGTTAAAAGAGTAAGATGACATTCTGAAATAAATGCATAATTGGCGTCAGCAGGAATTTGTTTGTGAATTAAGACCTCAGAAAACTTCAAACACTTGGTTAAATACTTATTTAACTAAATGCTATTAACTACAAAAGCAATGCTTGAGAATCTTAAATTACATTTTTTTCAATTTAAAAACACTTTAAGGTAATATGCACAAGTAATGAACACAAGCTTGTCTTTGTGCATCAACCAATGTTATGGCACCACTGCACTTTATAGATCTAGCAAGTCACAAACATAAATGTAAAAGTAGAGAATCATTTATGGTCACTTAATTCTACTTTTTGAAAAAGTTTTTCCGAGAAATGAGAGCAAATTTGTTAATACTACTGTATAATAATAATAATAATAAGTTTATTAATAATAAGTTTCAATGCAAATAAAGTTTCATCACTGACCTTGCATTCATCATATATTATAAACCTTCTTAAATCTTTCAATGAGCGTATAATATTTTTCCCATGCTTCATGTAGTTTTGACCATTGACCTTTTAATTCTGTCATGTGCCCTTGTTAACAATTAAGCATCAGTACTAAATTAACATAGTTCTTTAAGTCAGTGTTTCCCAACCTTTTTTTAATCGTGGCACCCTTTGGAAATTTTAACAAATTTGTGGCACCCTACAAAATTATTTTTGTCACAATATTTGAATTTCTAACTTCGATATGATACTTTGAAAACTCAGTACAGCAGAGAATAACTGCAGAATATACTGATACAGATATTTTTAATATCATTACATTTTTTTTGTCCATCAATGGTGGCAATCTAATTTCTAATGAAGAGACCAATTTATGACATATTTTAATGTAGGCTTTTATTCATATGTAAACATTGTTTAATTACCATTATAACTAGCTATCTCACAAATGATTGCTCACTCAGTGTATTTTTGATTTTACAGCTGGTTAATTTTGTTGCAGTAGCACGAGATAGCTTGATTTCAAACTCTGAATTAAATAAAAAATGACAAGTAAGCAGCCAGTAATAAAATAAGAACAAATAAAGAAATTAGTAATGATAGCACAAATAAAAAATAACGATAGGCCTACAAATGAAATAAATAGCTGTTTAGTTTTTCAGGTAGGTCTGACAGTAGGGCTATTAAGAGATTTAGTTTTTTTTTTTTTTTTTTTTTACCAATTATCCAAATAATGTTTAGTCCTAGAAAGCTATTATTATCAGAACACGTGAGCATAACATAGCGATTAGCAGATCAATGAATATTCATGAGAGGGCAGCAGTTACCACAGTTGCCTATAATATACCACACCATGTTACAGCACAGTAGGACTATAATGCAAACACTACAATACAACATAGATGTTTCCCGTCGGCTCGATTTTTGAGTGGACTTTGTTGTTCCGATGAGCACGAACGGTATATGAGTGCAGAGCGCACACGCATAGAGCGGGATAATACACAGAGCATCACACCACGTGAAAGTGAAACCTAATTTTCTGCAGCCGGAATGTCAGTGCATCTCTAATTATTGGCGACATCAGAAATTAATATTATATAATAGATGCTTTTTTGAACATTTTAGCCATTTAAAAATATTAAATTTTTTTACACGGCACCCCGGTTGGGAAACATGCTTTAAGTAATCCATGATGTCTGTTAGAGTCAGCATGTAAGGTTGACCCCATCACTGTAAAAAATTACCTTTAAATTTTAAAGCAAAATACTTGCAGCAGAGTTGCCAGCCGGTTACTGTAATTTATACAGCAGCGTTGCTGTAATTTAATGTACAGCATTTTCCTGTATTTCCTGATTACAGTAGCCTAAATAACTATTTTTAAAACTGCTGTATTTATTATTTTTTTTACAGTAAACTACTTCAGTGAATATTAATGACTGGCAGCTGAATTTTAAATTTAAACTAATCATTAACTCCATAAGCTTTAAACAATGTTTAACTGCATAAAGTGTTGTATAATGCATAATGCACCTATTATTTCATAAAACAAAACAAAAATAATAATTTTAATCTTAATCTTGAAAAACAGGTCAAAATTAATTTAATATTTAACTTGCACATTTGGATGAAGGAAATGTCATAAAACAGTGTATTTAGTATTATTTTGAATGAAATGAAATATTTTTAAATTACTTTAAATATATATTACGGTGAATAAATTTAAAACCACAAGTTAACTAACATGATCAATAAAACGGTTCTAAAAACCACAAAGATTAATTTTCACCACTTCATGAACAGTTCAGCTTGGCCAAACAGCAAGGCCCCAAGTGAGTTAAAAAACTTCTGATGAAAAAAATTAGAACAGTTCAGCTTCAGATGCTGTTCCATAAAAGAATGGCTAAATATTAAAAAGAACAAAGAGGACAATACAGTAGATTACAAAATATATTACAAAACATACAGATACAGTCAGAGACAGTTAGAGGGATGATCTTGGTGTTTGTGTGTGTGTGTGTGTGTGTGTGTGTGTGTGTACTTCTTACATTTCAGAAATTCCACTGAAAATCCTTCACTTTGCAAAGAAGAGTGGCAATATGTGAGTTCACTTCAACTTGTTTCTTCTGTACCATTTGCCCTGTCGTTTTCAATGGAACTTTTCCATTCAACTTTGTTCCTATCTCTGGATTAACACAGACCGCCTAAAGGGTCAGGAAACAGACAATATGTAATTCACATTGGTTTTAGCTTTTGAGGCATGTAACCATATTTTTGAAATCTGACCATATGTTAGAGCAGTGTTTCTCAACTCCAGTCCTGTGGACCCACCTCTCAGAAAATTGTAGATGTCCCACTAATTAAAACACCTGATTTAACTCCTTAGCTTGCTAGTGTTAAACAGGGAGAGATCTAAATCATTCACCCTAAAGAAATCTATGTTTTCTTGAGTTCAGAAATGTTATGTTAAAGGTCTCAACATATAGAAAACATATCTACTGATATAAAATATATCTTCTGATATAACATATCTACATATGTAAAATGCAGGTACTGAAATTGTTAGAAATCAACCATTACCTTTGAATTAACTCCAAAGCTCTGGCTGTCTCCTCCTGGCACTCCAATGAATATGTAATATGCTTTGAACAGTGTAGCAAGGCCAGGATTAACTCATTCTTTTAAACCAAAGTTAAGAAGAGGCATTACAAACAAATAATATGCAAATTAGCAAGTTAACAAAGGTCCTCAAATACACATTTCTACGGTGGCCAAGAGAGCTCAACATGCTGCAACTTAAGAACACACATGCAAATAGAAAAAGCACCAGCAAAATAAGAAAACATTTTCATCTGTTTGACAACTACAAATACTCACAACACAACCAAATACCGAAAAGCGTTGCAAGTAGCACAGACCACAGCAGAAATGTTTCAAGGGGACCCCAACAACCTTTACGAAAATTAGCCATGGTTGTATTATAGTAAAAGCGTAGTAACCATGTTTTTCTGGTGTATTGATTACTATTTGTATAACCACATTTGTACAAATTCCATGGTAAAACTGGTTAGTTTAGCAAAACATCTCAGTTACGTATGGTAACCTTCATTCCCTGATGTAGGGAACTGAGACGTTGTGTCGAAGTCCGACACTAGGGGTCCCTATACAAAACGCCACAACTACTGAACCGTGTTACGAGTTCATGGGAGCGCAAATGTTGACAAGCCCAGCATGTCACAACCAAATGCACCTCTCCTTCTCGTAACCTTCCAAGGCCCAAGACTTATGACCTTACATCTCACAGCTGGAAAAGCCGCCCTATAAGGCAAAGATCCCCTCAGCCGGAGCCTTTTCTCTTTTCATAGATAAGAATTCAGATGAAAAGCTGAAAAGTCCTGGTTGATAACGTTGGGAAGCATTATTTTCCCAGTGGAGAAAGAACGCTACGGAAACCACATCCTACCAAACCTGGGGAAGTAACATGTGGGTATACATCCTATGGACTCACTGAAAGGAAGCACTAAATAGGGAAGGTTTCTGTGATGTGCTTCCCGTGAGGGGAGAACTACCAAGCACAGAAACAAGATAGATCAGTTGTCCGTCTAAGGGAAACACTGAGTCCTGGTTAGGAACAGGACAGCCACTACATATCTATTACGAGAGACCACTCGAGGAATCCTACAAGTAATAAATTCATCCGTGAAACTCAACTACTCAAAAAGTGCTAAGTGATAGAAGGGTAGTCCAGGGTTCATAAGAAGAAACTGAACTGGATTCAATAAGTGCAATATTTCACCTCAAAAAAGGGAAGCACTAAGCAAGCTCTACACCATACCGGCTATCTAAGTTGAGGAACTAGTGTTCAGCACCCTAGATGAGACTGGTTCCATTCCCAGATTATAAAATCTGGCAAATGTGTTTGCCCAACCTGGAGCTTTACAAATGTCTGCTAGTGAGGCACCGTTCGCTAAGGCTGAAGAAGCCACAATGCCCCTAGTCGAGAGGCTAGGCCTCCATTTTAAATTATGGTAGCCTATATGTATGGAGCCAGAATGATCTCAATAATAATTCATGCAAAAGACGCGATGCACACATGCGCAACCCAATTCACACGCATGAGAAATAATTCACGTGCACGAAAAAAAATATATATATTCACAAAAACCAATTCACATGCACAAAATAAGAATATATATTAATAAAATACGTTGCACAAATGCAAAACACAATTCACAGATGTACAACTGTGTAAAACATTTTTGAATGTTAAAAATTCACAAGTTTATCATTGGCTGTGAATGTGAATCGCCTTAGATTTGTGTGTGAATTTTGAGACCTTTCTGACACTCGTTCTCTTTAGCCAATCAGATTCGACCCTGTCTGTCGACCAATCATAACCCATAATCAATGTCCAGCCTAGCTGCCACTTAGCGCTGACCCTGCCCTCATAACCATAGCTTTATAATGATGAATAGACCTCAAGAGAACTCAGTGTATGAACAATGGGATATTTGTTCTTACCATTTGTGCAACAGGATGCAGTGTTCAGTTAATACACACTAATTGTTTTCCTTGATTTTTCAGGATTTAAACACTTTGGCACAACATCTGGATGACAGTTACAGACGTCTTCATTCACATTAATCTTTGTCTCTTTCATGTACATCACCTTTATGTATGCATTTCTTATTGTAATCAACATTCATTTACTTTTCATATTATATTACTGTGATTAACCATTGTTACTCAGGACACTAATATATTGCCTATGTACCAACATATAATATACACTCTTGTTTAGATCATCAGAAGGCGAATTCATAGATACTAAACACGGTATATGTAAGGTTATATGAATGAGTGGTTTATCGTAAGCATGAATAAAATAGTCTATAATACAACAGATTAATACAAAACAGCAATAATATACACAATGGCCTGAAGAATATGTGTGTTCATTCAAAGAAAGGTTTTCCTATGAATTAATTAGTAGCAAAGTCCATTTCTACTCTGCCTTTGTGCCTCTTGCTTCTGTGAAATGCAGCTGAGAGTCTCAGCTCACATTCCACAAGGTTGTAAATGTATCGGGTGTTCAGGTTACCATGAAACCAGGGGCCTGTTCATGGGGTGTTACAGAGTATTTGTTAAATCTAGCTAACAAAATATATATTGTGTGTTTGGGTGGTCCAGACGCTACACCAAGGTGTTAACTGCTTTTAATATCAGACCAAGACCTGGCATGTCCTGACAGAGAGAGATAGTGAAAGACAGGATCTTAAACATTTGATTAATTGACTTTCACATGATGTATTACACTGATACAATTATCATTCAGCCATAAAATTTACTTTAAAAGAATGCTAAAGACTCTAAATGAGACACTATACCAGCCATTCAATGTAACTGAGGTTTAAATACTGGTGAACTTCTAGCACAGCGTCAAACTGGTATCAAGCCAATCTCAGACCTATGCGAGAGACATATATTCAACTGTGCTACATTTGTACTCCATTATTGTCAATTCATATTTCATGTTGCAGACACATTGCAATTAATCATGGTCAGGTCATTTCATGGACATTTTATTCCCAAAGTATTCAGAAAACTTTAATAAATTAATAAATCTTATAGAGCAACTGTAACAACTGATTTGTTTTGAATGTTTTAATTCTGACATAAAAGCAGAACAATAACAAGAACATTTAACAATGCATAAAGTGTTACACCTTGAACATGTACAAAGTTATGGGGTCCTGTTATAAACAAAACAAAAAATTTTGTAATAATGCATAACTTAAAAAGCTGTTGAAACTGTCAAAAAGAATGGGTTGCAACATGACTGTTTTGAAAAAGTTACAGTTCCAAATGAAACTTCTAGATTCACATCAGCTCATAACTTGTGGCAGGGGATGAAGTAGGAATAGTAAGGTCACGGGTTGTCTCAGTAGCTACTTATACATCATCAGCCTCACAATTCTGAAATAAATAGTATCTGCAGCATAAACAAACTAAAATGAAATGTACACAGTCTCCAATGTGTGCATGTTATCACATTGTCATCACTTGAATGCGAGCCATCACATGACTTTACACACAAGACAAGCTCTGCTGTGACAGCTCTTTCATATTCTCAATAAACAAAAAGTATATTTTCATAATCTTATATTTATTTACCACATGTCCCATCAGTAAAAACATTTTATGCTTTACACTGAGTTTCTGAATCTAATATCTTAATGTGGTATGGTATCCACGTGGATAATGATTCTTTATTAAATAAACATAAGAATTAATCAATATTAAATCATAATACTCTAAACAGCAGCCGCTGGCTTACATTGTTCACGTTAGCGAGTGTCTAAACGACCAATTTTACTTCCAAGTTTTAAGTAAACATGCAAAAATAAAACGATAAATCTTTACTTGGCTAGTTAACTGAAATAAAACAATGAACTGCACTTACCTCTGCTAAATTCAGTTGCAGAAAAGATGGCGGCGCGTTCACACGCTGTGGCTTCTCTCTCTCCCAACAGAAAGGTGTTGTCGTGTTTTTTGTCTTGTGAGTCGCAGTGTTTTTGTATGTATTCGTCGCGTCTATTTGTTTCTAAGCGCGCATATAGTCGTGAGTTTCTGCTTGATGTCGGCAGAACCACATTTTTAGAGTTAAACTCTGCACATGCCGAAGAGCTGCCAAATAAAACGATGTATGTGCTGTACATGTGGAAGAATTGATAAAACAGTAGACTTCACTTACCTCTGCTAAATCATAACTTGAACGGTGGTCTCGCGCTGATGACGTCAGCATCCAGGTAGGCACGCCCAGGGCACGTAATTCATACGCCCACAGTGGGTTGTGATTGGTCGACAGACAGGGTCAAATCTGATTGGCTAAAGAGTACGAGTGTCCCACATGGGAGGAGTTCGCTGCCAGAAAGGTCTCAAAATTCACACACAAATCCAAGGCGATTCACATTCACAGCCCATGATAAACTCGTGAATTTTTAACATTCAAAAATTGTGTTTTGCATTTGTGAAACGTATTTTATGAATATATATTCTTATTTTGTGCATGTGAATTGTTTTTTGTGAATATATATATATTTTTTGTGCACGTGAAATATTTCTTATGCATGTGAATTGGGTTACGCATGTGTGCATCGCGTCTTTTGCGTGAATTATTATTGAGATCATTCTGGCTCCATATATATGTTGTACACAGTTGCATACTTATTTTTATTAATTGGAAATTATATTTGGACTTTTTAGCTTTTTTTCTTTGGGGATATATACTGTACACACACACACACATATATATATATATATGGTGGTGGGCCGCCTGGACCAGAAATATTCTGTTTCTCTCGGTAGTACATCCCAATATGGAAGTAAAGTCGGTCGCAACTTCCGCTTCACATGGAATTTAAGGATAGTATCCACAATCCAGTGGGAAATCCTTTGTTTGGAGACAGCATTCCCCTTCTGCTGGCCTCTGAAGCAGACAAAAAGCTGTTCAGAAGATCTGAAACTCTGTGTGTGTTCCAAAAAAATGCGCAGGACTCGCACTGGGCACAACAGAGACAGGTCAGGGTCCCCCTCCTGTCGGGGAATAACTTGCAAGGTCACCACCTGCTCCCTAAAAGGAGTGGTGGGAACCTTGGGCACATATCCAGGCCGGGTTCTCAGGATAACGTGAGAGTCTGCCAGTCCAAATTCTAGGCTCGATTCGTTAACGGAGAAAGCTTGGAGATCCCCCACCCTCTTGATAGAAGTGAGCGCAGTAAGGAGGGCAGTCTTCATAGAGAGGGAACCACGCTCAACTGACCGCAGAGGCTCAAATGGATCTCTCTGTAAGGCCTGACCACAGATAAATCCCAAGAGGGGATGAGATGCGGCCTTGGAGAATTTAGCCTCCGGGCGTCCCTTAGTAATCTGATAACTAGATCGTGTTTCCCTACCGATCTGCCGTCTATGGTGTCGTGATTAGCTGCATGGCAGCCACGTACACCTTAAAGGGTTAGTTCACCCAAAAATGAAAATTAGCTTGTGTTTTATTTACCCTCCTAGGCTACCTTAGCATCCTAGGTGTATATGACTTTCTTCTTTCAGACGAATCCAGTCAGAGTTATATAAAAAATTGCCCTGGCTATTCCAAGCTCTATCATTGCAGTCAGCGGGTGTTGCAGTTGAACAGTCCACAAGTTGTCAAATAAAGCTTGCGCGTTCATAATAAAACGTGCCGCAGACGGCTCATTTTGTTCTGAATGCGCAAGCTTTATTTGACGATTCGATTCTTCGAGGGTAAGTAAAACACAAGCTAATTTTCATTTTTGGGTGAACTAACCCTTTAAGAGTAGAGGCAGACAGGCTCCTATCCAGGCCTCGCTGGAGGAAGGAAATTACTTATCCGATGCCACATCTCTGAGGGTCCTTCCCCTGGAAAGAACACCAATCTACGAAAATGCACCAATTCAGGTCATATAGCCGTCTCGTCGATATATATATATGAATGTGGTTTTGCGCAGCTTGTCATTAACAACGGCTCTGTGTAGTAAATGCTGCTCCGTGTGAAACCACGCATGTGATGGAGATTTACCGCTGGTTACAGAACCGGCTTTACTGACAAGATGCGCATTAAATATCGCATGCGATTTGTCGTGCAGCCCTAGTTCTGGCCTGTGTGATGGTATTCATCACTGCGGGTAAGAGATCTCTGAACTCTTCTTTGTCGTGTACAGGGACCAAACATGCAGGTTCCAGAGATCTGGGCGCAGGTGCCAAATTGTGCCCTTCCCCTGAGAGAGAAGGTCTCTCCTCACAGGAATCTGCCAGGGAGGAGCTGATGCCAGCAGCACAAGGTCTGAAAACCAAGTCTTGTTGGGCAAAAAAGTCTGTGCGATGAGGCTCACTGGGGAAAATGCATACTTGCATAAGTCCCTGAGCCAGCTGTGCGCCAGTGCATCCATGCCGAGAGAGCCCTCGGTCAGGGAATACCACAGTAGGCAATGAGTGGATTCCGGCAAGGCAAACAGATCTACCTGTGCCTGACTGAATTTAATCCAAATCAGCTGGACCAAATCAGGGTGAAGCCGAGTGGCATGCAGGGACTTGAGTCTCTGCTGGCTCCATAACATGCGACAGGAGCGAACACCACCCTGATGGTTTATATAGGCTACCGTCACTGTGTTGTCCATCCGGACCAACACTTGCTTGCCTTGAATCAATGGCCGGAACCTCCTCAAGGCCAAAAGCACTGTCAACAACTTTAGGCAATTGATATGGCGGTGCACGTGGCACCCCAGCCTGTCTTGGAAGCATCTGTTTTTACAACAATGCGTCTGGACACCTGTTCTAAAGGAACCCCTGCCCGTAGAAAGGAGATGTCCTGTCAAGGGCTGAAAGTACGGCGATGTGTGCCCTGGCGCCATGCCCATCTCGGAACTCCGGTTTGAAGCCAGTGCTGAAGCGGTCTCATATGCATCAACCCTAGTGGCGTCACCGTGGCCGAGGATGCCATATGCCTCAGGAACCTCTGAAATTGTTTGAGAGGGACCGCTGTCTTGTGCTTGAGAGTCCTCAAGCAGTTCAGCACTGATTGGGCACAAACCTCCAATAGGTGTGCTGTCATAGTGACCGAGATGAAGCTGCACACCAAGAAAAGAGATACTCTGTTCCAGAGAGAGTTTGCTCTTTTCTCAGTTGACCTAAAGCCTCAGTCGAGCTAAGTGGTTGAGGACCATGTCTCTGTGTTCGCACACCAAATCTCGTTAGTGAGCAAGAATAAGCCAGTCGTCGAGATAATTGAGAATGCCAATGCCCACTTCCCTGAGAGGGGCAAGGGTGGCCTCCGCGACTTTCGTAAAGATGTGAGGAGACAGAAAAAGCCAGAAGGGTAGTACCTTGTACTGATATGCCTGACCTTCGAAGGCAAACCATAGAAATGGCCTGTGTCTTGGAAGGATTGAGACATGAAAGTACACATCTTTCAGGTCTATTGCCACAAATCAATCCTGATACCTGACACATGTTAACATGTGTTTGAGGGAAAGCATTCTGAACAGAAGCCCTCAGGTCCAAGATCGGCCTGAACCTTTCTTGGGTACAATGAAGTAGGGGCTGTAAAACCCCCTCCTCATCTCGGCTGGGGGCACAGGCTCTATTGCACCCTTCGGTAGAAGGTTAATGATCTCCGCGTGAAGAACAGCAGCATCCTCGCCTTTCACAGAGGTGAAGAGAATGCCACTGAACTTTGGCGAGTGCCTGGTGAACTGGAACACATAGCTGAGCCGAACTGTTCTGAGAAGCCATCTGGAAGGTCTGGGTAGCTGTAGCCAAGCATCCAGAAACCTCACCAACGGCCTCAGTGGAACTCTGTTCGATGTACCTTGGGCAGGGTTTCTGCGGCTTTGTGGGACAAAAGGCACAGCAAGAGAGGATATGAGATCTTTAGGTGCACTGTGTGTTTTGTCCACCAGGTCTTGCAAAGAGACCACCCACGGATGCTGGAAACTGGGTTCTCTGACATGCGTTGGAATGGCTCGATGGTTGACCTGCCGCAACAGAACATGAGAAGGCAAGGTGAGAAGGTTCTTCCTGTGAGAAGAAGACCGCTGATGGAATTTCTCTACCGGTCCAACATGCTGCTGAACCTCAGTAGTCCTCGCAGGGGGCCGTCCGCGACAAGCAGTCAGAAGGGGACATGACCCGACCCCCGCCGAGGCAGGATGTGTTTGATGGCCTCTGTCTGCTTCTTAACCGCGGACAATTGTTGGGAAAATTCTTCCACGGTGTCACTGAGGAGTCCAACCTGGGAAATGGGGGCGTCGAGAAAGCATACTTTCTCAGCATCCCGCATCTCAGCCAAATCGAGCCACACAATAGTGGACATCACCCATCCCAGAGCCTGCGCCGTGACTTTAGTAGCCCGGAGGGCATAGTCAGTCACCAAGGGCAGTTCCTGCAGGACCTCTGCAGCCCTTTCAACGCCTTGGCCTGGTAGACCTTCAGGATGGCCATGGCGTGCAGGGCGGATGCAGCTTGTCCAGAAGCCGAGTAAGCCTTCGCTGTCCGCTGGACCCCATCAAGGGCAGTGAGGGCAGAGGAACCGGTATATAGTGTCCTGGCCGAGAAAGGGGCCTTCCATGATCTCGTGCACCTCCAGGAAGAAAGACACTTGGGCTGGTCGTGGCTTAGAGTCACGACCAGCGACCAGCACCCAGAAACCAATCATCGAGCCATGAGTGCTCGGGACAGGGTGAGGGAAACCACTCCATCCGATACTCTTGGCTGCCCGGGCAAGCACGGCTGCCATTTTAGCTTCTACCCCAGACTGAAACTCAGCCCCCGTGAGGCATCTGTGTCAAGTGCTGATTCAGCATGGGTGGCCCAAACACTGAACACAGCGGTCGTGTCCATCAGAAGCCGAAATGTAAAACCCGCAAACAGAATTAAACGGATGAAAAGGCATGATGTAAACCACACAATTTCACCTGTGAAATGCTCTTTTAGAGGATTTGCTCTTTTAGAGGAAATAGCTCTCAAAGATCACCACTGAAGCACCCAGGGGTACTCTCACAACACTTAGCTGTGCGTAAAGAGGGAGAGACCGCTGTGTGCCATAGATCCAACGACGAGAAGATCGAGAGTTGAATGAGTGCTGCAATTCTCACGAAGAGACACTGTATCGGCTCCGAAGAACAGAACAAATGAGCTAATGTTGCTCTGGCTTATTTATACCCGGATATCTGGGGCGTGGCCAGCTATGCAAATTTGCTCACCAATTGTCATTGGCCTTTTCTTAATGATGTCAGAGGTGTCTGAGCTCCCAAGTGCGACCCCTAGTGTTGAACTTCGACATAACATCGAAGTGACCTACTAAAAGGAACCATGATTAATTTGTGGTTACCATGGTTTAACTATAGTAACCATGTTTTTTTTTGTTTTGTTTTTTTAAATAGTAAAACCATGGTTCATATTTTTCTCAGGATTAATGTAAGATGTGTAAAATAATAATAAAAAAGTTTTTTTTCTAGCTTTTAAAGACTATGGCTTTAATATGGGTAATGTGTCTCTCAAATTATCTGCAGACCCCCAAGTACCCTCTTCCATGGGTGTCCAATTTTAAAACTCTTCACGTAGATAATATTTAGATGTCAAAGACATAAATTAAGTGATATTCACTGAACACATACTTTTGTATTAGAGCACATCTGCCAGGAAAATAAATACAAATGTGAGACTGGGCTAATTGAAAACAGAAAAAAAACTAATGCAAATGTGAGATTGGGCAGATTGAAAATGGTTCAGTTGACCTTTTTAGATCGCTTTTAATGAGTAACCATATGTTCTTGGGGTGATATTAATTTTGTTTGTTCCAAAAGAAATCCTATATCTTATCGAAATCACTATAATGAAATTACGTGGTAAATTATCTATGCCGATAGCTGGTCATTGCTATTTTAAGTTTAAGAAACAGCAATTACAACCCACAACTGAAACAGCAGTGAAAAATATGCCTAAATGTGCTTTTTTAAAGTCTGGTGACATTATAAAGTTTCAGAAAAAAAGTAATGTCATGAGTATCTAAACCTCTCCTAACTTAATTTGCAATGACTGCAGACAGTGTTTATACTTTGCAGGACCCTGTAGTCAATGGGGAAAACTACGACTCTAATTATGTTATGCTGTGTACGTAAAACACATCAGGGTCTAAGCTAATTGTAGCTTTCAAGTTGTAAGCTGTGGAATTTTGTACAATCACTAAGAGATTTTGATATTTTTGCTGAACTCCAGTAGTCTCTTACACAGAGCCTCTACAGGGGGTCCGTTTCATGCGTCAGAGACCTCTTATGTTCCGCCTCTGATGAGTAGCAACATTATGTTCCAAAATAAATGATAATACGGTTGCTGCAAACCTCAGTTGCCCCAACAGCAAAATTGGATAAAAAGATTTTCATGCCATGTAAGAATCATTCAAATGGAAATGGACAAAGTTTGCACTGTTGGTAAGCAGTGGTTGCTGACCTTTTGAATTGATTACTTTCAGGTGGTTTTAGATGGTATTTTTAGATGAATGCTGCATAGTATCCTAAAAAAATATTTAAAAGGAACTTCCTGTAAGATACATCTGACATTCCTTAGCATAAAACAGTGTAGCATAGGGGAAGTCGTGGCCTAATTGTTAGAGAGTCGGACCTGTAACCCAAAGGTTGTGGGTTTGAGTCTCGTACCGGCAGGGATTGTAGGTGGGGGGAGTGAATGTACAGCGCTCCCTCCCACCTTCAATACCACGACTGAGGTTCCCTTGAGCAAGGCACCGAACCCCCAACTGCTCCCCGGGCGCCGCAGCAAAAAAAAAATGGCTGCCCGCTGCTCCGGTTGTGTGTTCACGGTGTGTGTGTGTGCAGTTTGGATGGGTTAAATGCAGAGCACTAATTCCGAGTATGGGTCACCATACTTGTCACGTTTATTTTAGAAAATTAGCTACATATAGGTCAAAAATGGTGTGGTCTCACTTACAGTGTAATTGCACAAATAAGTACTAAGCACTAATTAACAACATGTACCTATATATTTAATGTTAAGTTTGGTTTAGTGTTAGTCGCTAGTATTTATTTATTATTTACTCTTATTACTATAGTAAATACATGTAACGTGTAACAAGAACACTTTAGTGTTACCTTAGTTTTACCACCATACACTCTTAAACATAGGTTCCAAAATGGGGTTTTCACAGCAATGCAATCAAAGATACATTTTGGGTTCCTTAAAGAATCTTTCATTGAAAGTTCTTAAAATAACCACTTTATCTTAGTGTAAAGAATATTTCAATAATCTAAAAAACCTTTTACCACTATAAAGAACCTTTTGTGCAATGGAAAGGTTCCATGGATGTTAAAAGTTCTTTATGGAACCATAGATGCCAATATATATTTTTTGTAGACAAGATTAATGTTCTCAAAAGAGCTCATCTTGTTTTAGGAACCAGGGTTAAACAATACTCATATACACACTGAACTGATCTACATCTAAGGCCAGGTACATTGTATGGAGATGTGTTATAGGCCAAATAACACTGTACTATAAAAGGACATCATATCATATCATTAACACATATTTTTTAGCTACTGTATGTACACTGTTGTTTGACCAGTCAAATCTGATAGTGCTGGTTGATTTACAGCCAGTGTGATGGCCCAATAGGGAGGATCACTGCTGACCTTATAGAGCTTGAACTGTACCTCTCATACTGTAATCTAGACTGTTGCTGGATATATCCAAGGCCTTATCACTGGGCAGAGAGGCTGGCACGGCAACACCGAGGTGTGTGGCACTGCCAGCCCTGCGTACGGGTGATAATCAGCCTAACCTGTGCACTTATGGTGGCATCCATGGTTCTGTCTTCACATTCTCTTGTTGTATTGATGGTATGAACTACCATCATACCACAGCATCAACGCCGTGAAGCCCAAGAAGTTGGGTTTCCCTCTGGTCCACAATTGGAACAATCAGCTGTAAATGCTTAAACGGTTAGTGTATCATTGAAATTAGTGTCTCTCTGATTGATTTAACATATTGAGACTATATTTGGCCAGTGCATCTGACATTGCCTTGTGTTCAAGTTTAAATCTGATTGAAATATGCATCAAGACATGAACTTTGAATGACTTTCATTTTCCACTGCAAAACCACTCCTGTATTTGAATTGTTTTACAAAGGTATTTGCATTGTCAAAATAACTGTCAGCTGCATGTTTTGTTAGTGGTGCCTTTTATTAGACAGAGATGGCATAATATAATTTAGACTGTGGAATAAGCATTAATCCTGTCAGTTTTGTTGTACAGGAAGTGTACATGAAGGGGAAAAAAATCATTAGCAAAATAGAATGGTCATGGCTTTTGTGTAGCCTAATTATAAATTATATCCCCTGGAAATAATAGTCACAGCCAGGGATAAATGATGCAATCTCCATTTGCAATCTGATCATGGGAATTCAAGTGTTAACTGACGACCGGCATAAGATTTCGGCTCCTTGGCCATAAGGAAATCTTAGGACCCATGGGGGAGACAGATGAGAATGGGCAAAGTTTGGAGCAAACAGGTGTTGGGACTCACCCTCTCATTGTAAACCATCAGCCGCAGTGACGAAAGCCTTCCAGAGTTTCCTTCTATTCCTTCACTGTGTCACTAAGCAACTGTACAGTATCACACACAGGCCTCTGCTCATAGACAGAGGGATGGAGAAAAGCCAGGGTGGGGCAGGGAGATCCAAAGGACATGATGGAAAGTTTTTTTTGCAAATTCAATATTCAGGCAAAACTCAAATATAGCATTCTGTTAGTCTGTAAGTATTATATAAGAAAAAAATAGCATTATTGTAGCTCAAAAAGTAAAGCATGGCACCAGCAATGCTAAGGTCATGGATTCAATTCAAAGGGAACGAATGAAGTGAACAGTTAAAAGAACTTCTCAAGTGGTTCTCATACTTTTAAGACCACCTAATCACCAACTTACAAAAGCCTAAGAAAGTCTAATGATGGCATGACCTTAAATTTGAAACACAGCAACATAGCACAAGAACTTGGAGTTATGTTCAACAAAAACACATGAAAACAAAGCTTCGGGTGAATGCTAGTTTACTCAAGGAACGGCAACAGCAACGGAATACGGTACAACTGTGTAGCATGCACATCAGCATGACTTCACGACAGTATTACTACAACAGATAATAACAATGAAGAACTGGTTAGCAACCACAACATTTGGTTCAACAAAGCTAATGTTTGCAAAGATTTGAGTAGCACTTACATTACATTAAAAAAACTTCTAACCCAAATTCAAACAGTACACAAATCAAAATTGCATTATTTAATTTGCTTTTGTGCAAATGTTATACTGTATCTTGCACATGGAATGAAAGGCACAGAATGGATTTTTAGGGCATGAATGATTGAAATAAGATGGTGCTTGTCCAAAATTTAACATTCAGAACATGCTAATTTCTTGTTTGATCACTTTGAACTTTGCAGTGTATATATTGAATAGATCAGCAATGCTGATCATTAGCATATGTTGTGTTTTGGATGGGAATCTAGTGTGTCGGCATCCCAAAAGGCTTTAGAGCTAGAACTTTAGAACCAGCAATACGTCCCTCATCACCCAGCATGGTATTTTGGGTGGAACTTCTTTTGCTGACAAAATAAGTCTTGTTGGTTAACGTTCTGGTCTAAGATGGTATTTACAGTTTAAAATACAACTTTAGGATGAGAATGTGAGTGTCCCATATGCTGTAATGATTAGATTCACACCAGTTCGAGAAAATACATGCATGGCTCCACTATGGATTGAGTGGAGATATATGTTTACTGTTACATACAAGTGTGCACTGTGAAGTACTGGCTTAGTAGTGCCTATGTATTTATAGTGCCTGATAAAGTGTCCAACCCATTTCAATCACCTCATTGCCCCTTCCAAAGGGGGAGTATTCCAATAAAGAGGAGCACATGAGTCACTCCTCCATCTCTCTTTCAAGAACCAAAGACGCAGAGCACAGCACATCACTGCACAGGACAGGCAAGGCTCTTCTCTTCTCTTCTCTTCTCTTCTCTTCTCTTCTCTTCTCTTCTCTTCTCTTCTCTTCTCTTCTCTTCTCTTCTCTTCTCTTCTAATTCCACCTGCTTTAGCCTGTTGCTTTATATTAACATCTAGAAAGCTGCACTGAAGTTGAAATCTGCAACTTCTCAATCTGCACTAAAATTTCATAATCTTTTTTCAAATTTTCTGATTATTTTTTCATCTGTCCATGCACAGATGGTTTACTTTCAGTCATGACATTTCCCATGCTTGTGTGTCAAATACTTTTCTCTACACCATAATTTAATAGTTTATAGTGGTAATTTATTACATTACAACACATTATAAATGATATAAGTGCATCAGTCTAAGGATTTTTGTGGAAAGTATTTTAAAATTGACATGATTACAAAATGATTACTGAAGCAAAATGATTACTTTTGTCTGTATTTTTAAATGGATGTGGTGTCCATCCTCTAGGTTTAAGATTTATACCTCAAACAGTGTTTTAGTACTGGTATGAAAAGTTTGGTTGTCTTTCTTTTGGTTCCTAGTAGTTATGGCAAAAATAAATGTGTCAGGCATCTCCACAGCCACCTAACATTCCTTTATTCAGTTATGGCTGAAAGGTTACACTCACAGAGACCTTTTTGTAGTCTTTAATTAGCTGCACGTTTCACTTTATCACTCTTGGTTTAATTGGAAATGAGTGAGTTGGTTTAGGGCTTCATTAAGGTTCAAAAGTAATTCACATGACACAAAAGATTCTCCAGCTAAGCTCCTCCTTGTGTCAGTCTTATTTAATCCCCTTATGTGTATATCTGTCTGTTTGAGACTGAGGGAGATATGTCTCTTTATTGATAGTAAGGGACACACTGGGGACAGCTGGAACCACTGAGACTTGTCTTGATCTGGTGCCCAGTGTTGGTGCCAGCCAGCCAGGCTGAGGACACATCAAAGAATCCATTCAGATACAACAGTGGGATCTGACAAGTGTTCACAGTGCAGATTTAGCTGACTCCATTACCTTTCTGTTGGAGACATACATTACATAAAGGAGTCTATGAAGTTATTATGAAGGTCACAATGACTTCAAAACACTTTTACCATAGTGCATGATTTGTAAACTAACTTTAATCATGTTTGCATCACATAACTAGCAGTATGGACTAGCTGTATGGCTTTTCTGACATTGTAAACTTGCTCTGTAGCTCACCTGGTAGGCCTACAGTTTTGCACTTGCAATGTGAAACACAACATGGCACTTGATGAAAGAGCTCAAAGACTTGTAGAAGCAAGCTAAAATGGTATAGTTGCTTTAGCAAATGTGTTTTTAGCTTATGGCTGTTCTGTTGTAAGTAATCTTAAAGATTCCTAAATGCATCTACTTCCGGAAGGCCAAATAAAGTGCTTTTGCTTTCGCCTAGAAACACACAACGTCTCACTGACATGGCTGCTTCAACACTAACTGCGGTTACTGAAACCACGGCTTCTTTCTTTGCGTGCACATTTGGGCGGCATTACGCTAATATTTCCACATAGTGAGGTAGATATGTGGGGCGTGTTAGAACGAGCCGTTTTAGGGGGGCGTGGCAGAGTCTTAACTTTGATAAAGAATATCTCTTTGGTTTTGAGACTTTAGTCTTTGCAACTTCAGGGATCTTATCTATGCACAATCAGCTTGCAACACTCCAAAGAGAAAGGAAAACGTGAAATCGCATCATATGACCCCTTTAACCCCATTGGTTAGGTTTAGGGTAGACTTTAGTATAGATGGTATGTTAAACACTCACTGGACATTTTATTTCCAAACTGCCACGATTTGTACAATAAACAGCGTATTAAAACACTTATACCTTAAAGAAAATGAAATATGTACTTTGGTTAAAACCAATTTTCAAAGGATATTTTTAAAAAAAAAAAAAAAAAAAAAAAAGAAGAAGCAATCTTAATGCAAAGGTAATAATGGTTGAACGCTGAATAGTGAAGAATAGTTTACCAAGTTTACTGAAGTGACTCCGCAAGACGAGCTTTATAGAGACTTTTGTTGTGTTTGAATGAGACTCGCTGAGAAAAGAAGCTACAAGTTTGGTGTAGAGCTCAGAGCGGGCAAGCATTGTGTGCACAAAAGCTAGTCTGGACACAGTTCTGAGGGATAACGCAGGAATATTAGCAGGGCTTTACTGAGGGAGACATAACAGCTGGGACTAATACATTGGCATGCCTTCCGCTCTTGCTTTAGAAAGATTGCGTCATATAGTTAGCCTTTATCTAGGACAGGGATGGCGAACGTCGGTCCTGGAGAGCCGCAGCCCTGCAGAGTTTTGCTTCAACCCTAATCAAACACACCTGAACAAGCTAATCAAGGTCTGAAGGGTTACTAGGAAGCTACAGGCAGGTGAGTTTTAATTAGGGTTAGAGCTGAACTCTGCAGGGCTGCGGCTCTCCAGGACTGGAGTTCGCCACCCCTGATCTAGGAGATGTTAAGCACTGGTATTATAGGTCTACAAGTTAAGTTTCAATCCTAACAATGACATTTTTAGTGACCCCCTTAACCTGTCTGCACCATTTAAAACACGTTTATCTTTTAGGAATTGTTTAAATCCAAGATGGCGGAACGCTATGACTGCCACTACTGCAAGGAGTCTTTGTTTGGGAAGAAGTATGTTCTGCGTGATGAAAATCCATACTGTGTGGAGTGCTATGAGAGCCTCTACTCCAACACCTGTGAGGAATGCAAGAAACCCATCGGCTGCAACAGCAGAGTATGTTCATCTTCACACTTTCTACTTTCAAATACAAAAGGTTTTAAAGATACAATCCAACCCTTTTGAAAAAGCAGTACACTTTAGTATACTGTTAGCATTTATTTTGAAAAGAATATACTTTAAAAGAATATACTTAAGTGCAAACTGAATTTGTTTTCAGACACTTAATTGCAGGTTAACTGCAATTAAATCAAAATGTATCAGCTATAGTTTAAATGTATATTTAATGCAATTAGATAGCTTTTTTTTGACCCACTTAAGACTTGCGTACATCCTTACATGTAATTTCATAATTTCTTGCCTTTAAAATATGTTTAAAGTGTACAGTCGAATGTACTGAATGTACTAAGCATTTATGAAAAACTAAAATATTACTTTACAAACTAAAATATTTTACTTTAATGTCACTTCTATCATAACTTGTGTGTAATGTATTTAATACATTTGCAATTATATGAATGATTAAGTTACAATTTAGTACATGTAAAATACATTAAATATAACATCGAATAACACTAGTTATAATCAAGTACTTACTTGATAAGTACTACGTTATGTTAGTCAACAATCAAAATAAGTCTACTTTAATACATGACAAATGATTATTAAAACAGTAAAACTTTTAATTTGACCTTTTTACAAAGTGCACCTTTTAAAATTATGCTTAAGTGTGTTAAAACAGTCATGAAAGTCTATTATCTTTAATTTAAGTGGCCTTTTATTATTATTATAATATTATTATTATCTGCCAGTATAGTTTTTAAAGATTTCAAGTACACTATAAGTATGCATTCAATACAATTAAATTCCCTTCTTTTTCAAGAGTGCTCCAACTTAGCAGGAAATATCTAGAAATATGCACTTTTCCCTTACTTCCATTTGAATGACCGTTCCAGCAGACTGCACCATATTATTCAGAACTCAGTATACAGATTGAGATGGTCTGAGCGCTAACTATTTGAACATTTTTATTTAGTAACACTGTACACAATGATTTGGAGCTTTGTGTGACCCTCTGAAAGCTGAGGAGGATCACCAGGAGAGAGGTGGGGAATCGTGGAGAATGAATGCCAGCTCTTGCACTCTGGACTGAACCCAGCAGGAAATCAGTGCTGGGGAGTGAGTCCAAAACCAAATAAAGAGACCAGATGAGCTTTTGTGGAATTACCTGCACTCATTCACCTTGGTGATGGACACACAGACCTCCATTGCCATTTCAAAGACAAATTTAAACTTTTTATAACCTTTACTTACTATAAACATTACAGATAAAATGGCACATTGACATTGACATTTCATCATACATTTTTTTTACTTATATTATAATAAGTACCCTTTACATTATTGTTCCATTTGTTATCATTAGTTAATTCATTAGACAGTGAACTAACAATGCACAACATCACTGTACAGCTTTAAATGTTAAAAATATATTAGTGTATGTAGTTTACAGAATAAATTCTGTAAAGTTATTGTAAAGGCAAGCATTACTATTACTATTGAACTATTGTACAAAAGTTTTCACTGGTGTGCTACTAATATGTACCACTTAGGAACTAATATGTACACTTTTGTGTACCTTTAAGGTAAAAATATGCTAATTTAGGGGTAAATAGGGTAAAAATGGACTGTGTTATGATGTCTTTTTGCACTTTTTTGAAGCATGAACAGAAACGATAAGTGTGTGTGGAAGTCTTATGGGTTTGGAATGACAGGAATGTAACCAACTTACATGTAATATGAAGGTGAGGAAATAACAGCAAAATGATAATTTTGGGGTAAACTATCCCTTTAAACTGTATGCTTCGGGCCTGTGCTATAGAGGTATTTTATACCACAAGTTGTGCAGCATGTTGAGAGGAAGTGTGCAATTGCATTGAATTTATGATTTTTTTTAATTGCAGCTGATAAAACAGGTGAAAAATCCCACCACTTGCATTAAATGAGGAGCGATCAAAATAGAAAACACCCTAGCAACAGCATAGCACAGTGCTAAAAGCCTCTCAGAACACTTTAGCCACAGCATAGTAATGCCCTAAAGACAATGTTTCATGATAAAAATAAAAATACCAAATAATACAGTGTATTATAGTAAATGTTATAGATGATATACAAGAACCATATAGTGACAATGTTACTTTAGAAGTACATTCCCAGCCCTTGCTATAGATGAGTGGTGCTTCCGTGACTTTCTGTCATTAGTGTCACATATGGTCATTAGTCCTTATGAGGAGGCTGTCACCGCTCTGGAGGACAGGCCTGAGGTGGGGCCACATCTGTGTGGCCTGTCCTTGGCCCAGTTCGCTGCGGCTCCCCACCCTGGTCCCAGGCAATCAGAATGACCTCATAGCACCTTGGGCCAGCAATTTAACAAGCACACACTCTCTCTCTCCAAATTGGAGGATAATTAAAGCACTGGTGTCATACACTCATCCTGAGGCAATGTGTGCTCACAGCCCAGGACAGACTCTCACTAACATACTCCGATTGACAGATCACACTGCGATTGGTCGCAGACACCAGCACCTGCGGCTCTTATTGGCGATTGATATGCTGTGAAGCTGACATTGAGGAACCCTTACCCTCCCGCTCTCCCTAATTAGCTGTTCAAAGGCTTAAAAAAGAGCACTGAGGCCAAGCACACTCTCCCTTAAACCCAAGTTTAATGCATGTGAGACAATGTAGGTTCGAATTGTCCTTACCGGTATGCGTTTGTCCTCAGGATCTGTCTTACAAGGACCGTCACTGGCATGATGACTGCTTCCACTGCTTCAAATGTCACCGTTCCTTGGTGGACAAGCCGTTCTCCACCAAAGATGAGCAGCTACTATGTACTGAGTGTTACTCCAATGAGTATTCCTCGAAATGTTTTGAGTGCAAGAAGACAATCATGCCAGGTAAGTGAAACATTTGCTTAATCTGTTCTTCACATATGTACTTCAGACACCTGAATGATACATTATTAAGGTAAGGTTTATCACAATGAGACAGTTGTAGTGTTGGACAGCAGCTAATGACATAATAGCAATAATTAACTTTACTATAGGAGAGCTGAGAAACTGAATGAATCCATTTAAAGAAATAGTTCACCAAAAAAAAGGGAAGTCATTTACTTACTTTTGTCATCACTTACTCACCCTCATGCCATTCCAAAACCCATAGGACTTTTATTCATCTTCGAAACACAAATTGAGATATTTTTAATGAAACCTGAGAGATTTCGGTTCCTTCATTGAATGTCCATTCCACCAAAACTTTGGCTCTTCAAAATGTTCATAAAGACTGTGCAATTCATATTGAATGGTTTAGTCCAAATCTTCTGAAGAGAAACAATCACATTTTATGATAAACAGCTTTAATATAGGCTTTTATTCCCATATACACATTAATCAACACTCATCGAGCACAACAAACATGATCAGTGGCAGCTCAACTGTTGTTCTTGACATGCAAGAGCAAATCTTATTGGTTGTTGCAGAGGCTCAAACATGCTTGGAATGAGCAAAACTCATTGGATATCTTTCACAATGTCTTTATTAACTTTTTTAAGTTTCAAAGTTTTGGTGGAACTTTCTTTCAATGAAGGGACAGTTGGGTGCATGTTAGTGAGAAACAATTTGCATTTACAATTTGCATGTACAGTACAAAATAGCATAGTATTGTATTATTATGATAGACTATATAACGATTAAATTTACAGCCCTTCATAAAATTAATAAACACATATAAAAGCAAAAACACACTTCATCATTTTGTAGGTGTAGAGTTAAAAACCATGTTGAATTTAATGCAGAAAAGGTAAATACAAACTTTCCCAGTTAACTGAATGTTGAATTTTTATTTTGGGGTAAACTAACCCTTTAATAAATAGGCTATAATCAATCCTCTCTATTATCCAGACAAGTAATGGGATATTTGTTTGCCTGTCTGCATTTTTCTATATTTCTCTCAGGCTCCAGGAAGATGGAGCACAAGGGGAACAGCTGGCATGAGACCTGCTTTACCTGCCAGCGCTGTCAGCAGCCTATTGGAACCAAGAGCTTCATTCCTAAGGACAATAATAGCTACTGCGTGCCCTGCTATGAGAAGCAATTTGCACTGCAGTGTGTACACTGCAAGAAGGTACACTCTAAAAAATGCTGGGTTAAATACAACCAAGTGCTGGGTAAAATAGGGACAACCCAGCAATTGGGTTGTTTTGACCCAGCGGTTGGGTTACTACCCAGAAGGTTTACATTTAACCCAACCGCTGGGTCAAAAGAGCCCAATTGCGGGGTTTGCCCCTATTTTACCCAGCACTGGGTTGTATTTAACCCAGCATTTTTTAGAGTGTAAGAACAGCTTGAATGCAACA
This sequence comes from Sinocyclocheilus grahami, assembly GCF_001515645.1. Classification (NCBI taxonomy): domain Eukaryota; kingdom Metazoa; phylum Chordata; class Actinopteri; order Cypriniformes; family Cyprinidae; genus Sinocyclocheilus; species Sinocyclocheilus grahami. The sequence goes on along the minus strand of NW_015505396.1, from coordinate 698,767 downwards.
TTTTGCTTTGAAGAAAAAATATTATATGACATCACACCTTTATCATTTCTTCTCAGCCAATCACCACTGGGGGCGTGACCTACCATGGCCAGCCGTGGCATAAGGACTGCTTCTTGTGTACTGGCTGTAAGGAGCAGCTGTCTGGCCAGCGCTTCACCTCTCGTGATGACTTTCCCTATTGCCTCAACTGCTTCTGCAATTTGTATGCCAAGAAGTGTGCTGAATGCACAACCCCTATTAGTGGTATGAGCAACCAACACATTTACATCTCCTTATCTTTGGAAGGTGCTTATCAGGCCAGTATAAACACAATTAATATATTTTTAAATTAAGTTGTGATGACAGAAAATAGTGACAGATCCTTTCCTTCTGTATTGTGACATATATCTGAGTGAAACAGATTATCAAAAAAGATAAAAATGTCAGGCAGGGATTTGTTTTTTATCCGTCAGTTGTTGATTGAATCCAAGACTTAATTTCTTTATTACAAAAAACATTATTATTATTATTATTATTATTATTGTTAGTATTATTATTATTTATTTATTTTTTTAGGCACTTTTTTCAGTGAATGTGAATCAGGATTGGGGCTATAAAGCTCAAAACTGACATAAAAGCAATATGAAGTTATTATAAAAGAAGTCCGTATGAAACTTTATGCTATATTTCTGGTGTTCTGAAGCCATACAATTGTATGTAAAAAACTGATAAAATTTTTTCTATCACTTCTATCATTTTTATAATATTTATATTGTGCTTTTTGTCATTTTAGAGCTTTTGACAGCCTAATTCTAATTAATGGTTATTACATTGAAAAAAATAGATAGTCCTACAGGTTTGGAATGACATAAGGTTGAGGGAAAAAAATTATAGGATTATTTTGGTGTTGAAATTGTGCCTTTCTGACCTCAGGACCTGTATGAGTCTCACAGCAATCTTCTTGTCCACACTTTAGCAAATAATCATATTTCCCATGATATTATTGCTATAGTGATCATGAGCTTTGTTATTTGTTACTGTTATATTCTTTGCAGGTCTGGGAGGCACCAAATACATCTCCTTTGAAGAGAGACAGTGGCACAACGACTGCTTTAACTGCAAGAAGTGTTTGGTGTCCCTGGTGGGCCGCGGCTTCCTGACGGAGAGAGATGACATCCTGTGTCCTGACTGTGGCAAAGACATCTGATCAGACAGCATAGCACTGCAATTCCTAACACTTTATTATTATATTAAATAACATTTATTCTTAGAGTTAAATAGCAATCAAAGCTTTTAAAGAGGGTAATATATTTGTCTAATAAAAGTTTTCTTTAGATAATTAACTTTAAAGGAGCCTGTGCATGCCAAGGCCTATTATTATAATATTGTGTCTTGTTTTTGTGGTCAGGGTTCAAACCAAAAGAAACATATGTAGTGTGAAAATTATTATTTTCATTTTAAATATAGAACCATAATGTACAATGAATGTTACATTTTATAGTATAATTGCCTATTTTACCTTTTTTGTGACTAACATTTGCTTTTGACTCATTGATCAATATTTGTCATTTACCGTCTGTGTGTAGAATTTGCTGTAGCTCATAATACATTTCTGAATGAAAAAGGCTCAGTACTGCTTATAGGAGATCCCTATAACAAAAAAATGCATTTACTCTAAATATGCCTCAGCTGTTCTTTCTTATCTTTCAGTGAAACCTAAAACAGCATGTCATCATGCATCTGTCTCTGTAGCTTATTAAAAGCAACTTCTGTCAGGACCATTATCGTCAAAGATGATTGACAAGTAGCATACAGTTTGGATTGGCGGTATGGTTCTGTTCTGGGCAAGAACTCCCTGCGCCTCCATGCAGCCAAGCATGGATGAGAGCAGGGAGAGCTGCAATAACCCCTCAGGGTAAACAGAACAGAACATAAACATAAATGTATTGCAGATATTGTTAAAGTTCAATCATTTTATGTACACATTTTAGAATTAGTCTGATTCAAGGAGAATCAGAAGGCTGAATCCTGACTGACAGAGGAGGAGTTGGGGATGGGGGAGGGGAATTAGCTGTTGAGCAATGCGAAAACTGCTGATAATACTGAGGGACCTTATATATGAATGCTTAGATAGGTGTCGTATTCCCATAGGTTGATGGGGATCAGCTGAGAGTCAGCTGATGCGAGCTTAACTAACGTTACCTGCCAGAACTAACGCTACGCTTGATTTATGTTTATTCGACTCAAATCTTACTAGGGGTTAAATTTATTCTATGGGGAAAAAATCATAGATCATATTAATTAGTAATATTATTATAATGTGTATTTATTTCCCAGACCCTGGCAATACTTGCTAGTATTGATGCCTATTCTGACCTGTTCTGGCCTATTCCTTTAATAATGAGATTACTTTGGCTGGTGAAATTATTAAGATATTTTTCCACCCTTACCCATATATTATTATTATTATTTAACAGTTTTGTGATTAGCCTTGTTTAAACAAACAGATAAATAAACAATTTAGCAGTAATGTAAGACGATGTTGTCGTCAGATGTTGGATCATAACGTTAGATCCTCATGAACTGTTAAAACTGGATAACTGGGGAAGAAATTGGCTTATGACTCCCTCTTGTGGTAAAATGTGTTATATGCAGAAATTCAAGTTGTACGATTCCTCAATCGCGTAAACTCACATCTTTGTAGTTGTTGTCCGTAGTGACTTGTTACCAAAAACAACAACAACAACAACAACAACAACAACAACAATTCCCTTGGCTGATGTACGATTGTATGTATATTATGTTGTAATATAAAATGTGCATCCAAAAACCGTAAATCAATAATGCTTTGTAGTTGTTGTCCGTAGTGACTTGTTACCAAAAACAACAACAACAACAAACTTGTTACCAAAAACAACAACAACAACAACAACAACAACAACAATTCCCTTGGCTGATGTACGATTGTATGTATATTATGTTGTAATATAAAATGTGCATCCAAAAACCGTAAATCAATAATAATAATAACAACAATAAATAAATAAATAATAATTGGAAATCCTGAAGAAGCCCATAACTCGAAAATGCTGACGTACTTATAGCACTACAAACGTAACAGTCTATTGTAAAACTCTAACATTCTGTCGAAGCTCTATGAGTAATTTTTAAAGATTTTTAAAGATGAAAGAGTTTGCTTTTTTCAGTTTTAACGACATTAATGCTAAAACTAAATTTATTATAAAGGCTTTCAAATAAGAAAGCCAGAGCCCACCCTCATCACGTGGCCGGATGTATTTCGGCGGAGAAACAGGAAGCGTTACCGCAGGGAGAGAGAGAGAGGGAAAGAGAGAGAGAGAGAGCGCGAGAGAGGGAGGTGGAGTGGGGCGCTTGAATGAAACGGGCAGGCCGTGAAACGCTGCCATCTCTCAAATCAGGACAGCACTGACCACGGCTGGGGTACGATATGCGCTCGGCTTTCTTTAACATCACCTGCGCTCTCTGCATGCCGCAACTCACAGACATACACACTATGAGACACGTAGGCTGTGTCTAAAACCTAGCGAACTGTCGACCAGCACAGCTTTTATGGCATAATAGGTGCATATTCGAAAACCCAAAAATGATTTTTAGATTTAGATTTTTAGGCACCTCAACTAGGTATTGAAATACAGCCATAGACTCTCATGATCACCCGTAATCAAATCACTTCTGTCTGTCGTTCATATAAATGCTCATACTGGGCTTGTGGACGTGAAGCAGGTACTGCTGCTTAAAGAGGAATGAAATGATATGGTTTTGCTAGCGTAGTCTTTGGCTGGGTTGACAGAAATTCACCTCGCAAACAACTTTCTATTACTAAAATAAACTTTTTGTAAAATAATGTAGATGAAGTTGATGGGACAGATCTGTAATGCACCAAACCACTGGTTGACAGGCACCTGTTTTTATGCTTGACTGTCAAGAGAGCTGTGATTTATTGCTTTCGAATATGCTGTTATGATCAATTATACCAATAAGTGACATTAATAAGCGTTTCTGTTTGCAATATTGCTCATATTTGTTGTCAGTGCAAGTCTAAATGAAGGTTTTGTTTCTGTTTTCTCTCTCTTGCCACATCTCTGCAAAAACAGAAACGAAATCTTCAGTTTAGACTTACACTGACAACAAATGTGAAGAGACACGTATAAAGACATCATGTTAATAACAAAAGCTGTAATAATAATAGCAAAACGTTTAATTTAAGACAGAAAAGGAAATATTCATTATATTGTTTGCCCTAGTAATGGCTATATTATTTTAATTTTTATTAATGTCTTTATAATATCCTTTGTAGCACAGTTTTGCGCACATTTGTTGCCAGTGTAAGTCTAAACTGATGGTTTTCTTTCCATTTCTCTGTCTTGCCACATCTAGAGCAAGAGAGAGAAAACGGAAACAAAACCTTCAATTTAGACTTGCCCTGACAACAAATATAATCAATATTATAGAGCATTTATTATTATTGTTATAAACCTTTAGTTTAGACTTGTACAGCAAGACTGTGTACAGCAATAATATTGTCTTTTTAATGTGTATAATATTGTGTTATTTATTAGTAGTAGTAGTATTATTAATGAAATTGTGTCTTTATAATATTCTTTATTATATAGCTCATACTTGTCAGTACAAGTCTAAACTTAGACTTTGACTTTGTCTAAACTTGGTCTTTTTCTCTCTCTCTCTGTAGATGTGGGCGGCATTATGAGCGTGAAAGCTTTTGAGCTGGTTCCCGCCGTGGAGCGGGAACAAGTGATGGGCGAAAAGGTGCGGATAAACATCGAATGCATCGAGTGCTGTGGCGTACATCTGTACCTTGGCACCAATGACTGCTTCATCCATCACTTCCTACTAGAGGAGCGCACTACATCCAAAGGTAAGCTGGCCTACAATGCCCAGAAGCTCCTCCACAAATACCTGGGCCTGAAGAAGCCAGTGGCAGAGCTGAAGGCTGCCTCTGCTTTAGAACGTTTAATCGTCCTCTGTGACTCAACCATCACTGTTGTGGACATGGTTACTCTGGAGCCTGTGCCCACCGGGGGCACAAAGCTCAAAGGTGTGACTGCGTTTTGCATCAACGAGAATCCAGTGACGGGCGATGCGTTCTGTGTGGAAATGGCGGTGGTTTTGGCACGCAGACGGGCCATCCAGATCTGTACGGTCCATGAGGACAGAGTGCAGATGTTAAAGGAAGTGACCACACCAGAGCAGCCCTGTGCCCTGAGCCTGGACGTTTAATCGTCCTCTGTGACTCAACCATCACTGTTGTGGACATGGTTACTCTGGAGCCTGTGCCCACCGGGGGCACAAAGCTCAAAGGTGTGACTGCGTTTTGCATCAACGAGAATCAAGTGACGGGCGATGCGTTCTGTGTGGAAATGGCGGTGGTTTTGGCACGCAGACGGGCCGTCCAGATCTGTACGGTCCATGAGGACAGAGTGCAGATGTTAAAGGAAGTGACCACACCAGAGCAGCCCTGTGCCCTGAGCCTGGACGGATACAATATCTGTCTAGCTCTGTCCACGCAGTATATGATTCTCAACTACAGCACAGGAGCCTCTCAGGACCTGTTCCCTTACGACTGTGAAGAAAGGAAACCCATTGTTAAGAGGATTGGCCGGGAAGAGTTTCTCCTGGCTGCTCCAGGCGGGCTTGGTGAGTTAAATGACCAAAAATGGCATTGATCAATACGTGTGGGTTTCAGTCAGATCTGTGGCTGAATATTTAGATTGGATTTTATTTCTTTGCTGTCATAAGTGTTATGTTTTAGGATATATTAATATAAATGCAAAATATACACTTGGATAAATATTAAGTTTCATTCTGAAATACGTTTATAGTAAAAAAAAAATACAGTATATAGATTTTGCTGTCAATAGAGTGCTTGATTCTTACCGGTTTTGTTCATCATGATCATCTTTATAAATAAACACAACTTTAATGAGTTTTTAAGCCTAATAACAATCACTTGAAGTAAAAAGCTAAACGTAAGCTGTAAACGAACTACACTACGGTTGCATGACTAACATCACCACCATTAACCTTCCGACAACTCTTTAAGTCTCTATTTCAAATAAAGAAAGAAAGAAAGATTAATTTTCCCAGAAAGTTGAGTTAGAATAGCTTGCAAGAGCGTGATTAGGGAGTAGATGTTTAATGTCCCCCATTTAGCCACTTGTTAGCAACCAGCTTTTTCAACACAAGTAAAAGATTTTAAAGGGGTCATCGGATGCCGATTTTCCACAAGTTGATATGATTCTTTAGGGTCTTAATGAAAAGTCTATAACATACTTTGGTTAAAATTTCTCAATGGTATTGTGAGAAACACCCTTTTTACCCTGTCAAAATCAGAATCGAAATCATGCTGTTCTAGTCTATGTTGCTTTAAATGCTAATGAGCTCTGCTCACCCCGCCCCTCTCTTCCTTGGGGTGACGAACAGACTGTAAACTTCAGCTGTGAAACTGGCTAACTAGCACATATTAGGAAAGGCGATTTGCAAAGATTCATAAAAAACTAGAGCATTTATTATTATTGTTATAAACCTTTAGTTTAGACTTGTACAGCAAGACTGTGTACAGCAATAATATTGTCTTTTTAATGTGTATAATATTGTGTTATTTATTATTAGTAGTAGTATTATTAATGAAATTGTGTCTTTATAATATTCTTTATTATATAGCTCATACTTGTCAGTACAAGTCTAAACTTAGACTTTGACTTTGTCTAAACTTGGTCTTTTTCTCTCTCTCTCTGTAGATGTGGGCGGCATTATGAGCGTGAAAGCTTTTGAGCTGGTTCCCGCCGTGGAGCGGGAACAAGTGATGGGCGAAAAGGTGCGGATAAACATCGAATGCATCGAGTGCTGTGGCGTACATCTGTACCTTGGCACCAATGACTGCTTCATCCATCACTTCCTACTAGAGGAGCGCACTACATCCAAAGGTAAGCTGGCCTACAATGCCCAGAAGCTCCTCCACAAATACCTGGGCCTGAAGAAGCCAGTGGCAGAGCTGAAGGCTGCCTCTGCTTTAGAACGTTTAATCGTCCTCTGTGACTCAACCATCACTGTTGTGGACATGGTTACTCTGGAGCCTGTGCCCACCGGGGGCACAAAGCTCAAAGGTGTGACTGCGTTTTGCATCAACGAGAATCCAGTGACGGGCGATGCGTTCTGTGTGGAAATGGCGGTGGTTTTGGCACGCAGACGGGCCATCCAGATCTGTACGGTCCATGAGGACAGAGTGCAGATGTTAAAGGAAGTGACCACACCAGAGCAGCCCTGTGCCCTGAGCCTGGACGGATACAATATCTGTCTAGCTCTGTCCACGCAGTATATGATTCTCAACTACAGCACAGGAGCCTCTCAGGACCTGTTCCCTTACGACTGTGAAGAAAGGAAACCCATTGTTAAGAGGATTGGCCGGGAAGAGTTTCTCCTGGCTGCTCCAGGCGGGCTTGGTGAGTTAAATGACCAAAAATGGCATTGATCAATACGTGTGGGTTTCAGTCAGATCTGTGGCTGAATATTTAGATTGGATTTTATTTCTTTGCTGTCATAAGTGTTATGTTTTAGGATATATTAATATAAATGCAAAATATACACTTGGATAAATATTAAGTTTCATTCTGAAATACGTTTATAGTAAAAAAAAAATACAGTATATAGATTTTGCTGTCAATAGAGTGCTTGATTCTTACCGGTTTTGTTCATCATGATCATCTTTATAAATAAACACAACTTTAATGAGTTTTTAAGCCTAATAACAATCACTTGAAGTAAAAAGCTAAACGTAAGCTGTAAACGAACTACACTACGGTTGCATGACTAACATCACCACCATTAACCTTCCGACAACTCTTTAAGTCTCTATTTCAAATAAAGAAAGAAAGAAAGATTAATTTTCCCAGAAAGTTGAGTTAGAATAGCTTGCAAGAGCGTGATTAGGGAGTAGATGTTTAATGTCCCCCATTTAGCCACTTGTTAGCAACCAGCTTTTTCAACACAAGTAAAAGATTTTAAAGGGGTCATCGGATGCCGATTTTCCACAAGTTGATATGATTCTTTAGGGTCTTAATGAAAAGTCTATAACATACTTTGGTTAAAATTTCTCAATGGTATTGTGAGAAACACCCTTTTTACCCTGACAAAATCAGAATCGAAATCATGCTGTTCTAGTCTATGTTGCTTTAAATGCTAATGAGCTCTGCTCACCCCGCCCCTCTCTTCCTTGGGGTGACGAACAGACTGTAAACTTCAGCTGTGAAACTGGCTAACTAGCACATATTAGGAAAGGCGATTTGCAAAGATTCATAAAAAACCCTTATACTCACTTCTTCTGTAGATGAAGCTGTATCATGAATGATTCGCGCGAACTTAAACGCATTTAGGCAGATCGGGATCGGCGCATTCCCTTCAAAAACGAAAGTAACATCTTCAGCGGCACAGATGTCGGGAGTAAATGACGACTGCTATGTTCATTATTACATCCAACAACAAAACATCTCAATCGCTTAGGAGACATTCTTGTCTTCCCCTGCACCGGAGTCGACACAATGGCGTACAGCTCAAGCTCACTCAGGGCAGGTCTAAGGTAAGACGGCCTTATCAATCAACTATCGTGGGAGGGGCCTGTGCAGAACTGTCATTCTGACAAGAATCTCCGAACAGCCTGATTTGAGAAAAGGGATTTTAAAATAGGGATTTAAAAAAAAACACTGGGTGGATTTTTATCATTATGGTCGATGACCCCTTTAATGGGTATTACTGATGTATTTAATGTTGAAGAATAAAACATGACTATATCTTTTGCTTATTTTAACCACAGACCTTATTTCTGGCTTTTAACCAAAAACCCACTTAAAAACTCTGACTTCAGAATAATGGAACCATATATGCGAAGTGGTTGTGGCCTAAAAAAAAAAAAGTCATCCCTGCAAGAGATGCAAGCCAATATTACTTTTCCCCCCCTTTTGTACTTTGGAATATAGTGTTTGAGGTCTGAGCGAGAAAACCTTATTCGCACTAGTGCATTTGAGAAGGAAATACCTCTTCATATGTCCCGGAGGACTCTGCATCATGAATTGTTTTCTATGGTGAATGCATCTATTATTTGTTTGTTTGTCATTTTTATTATAATTTTAGCTGCACCCCACCTGAGATAAGAATCTGTCTTCTCGGCTGTGACTGTCATCATGGCGATCGTTCGAGATGAGTCATGCATCTCTCTTTATCTTTATCTCTCAGGGATGTTTGCTAACGCAGAGGGCATATCTCAGCGTGCTCCGGTGAGCTGGTCAGAGAGCGTGATTGCGGCGGCTGTGTGTTTCCCATATGTGGTCGCACTGGATGAAGGCTTTGTGACAGTTCACAGCATGTTGGACCAGCAGCTCAAACAGACTCTGTCATTCAGAGATGGACACCTTCTACAGGATTTTGAAGGTAGGAGGGATGTCCCATACATCCATTTCACCCTTACACTCTATTAATTGTTGGTACTGGTTACATTTAGGTACAGTGTACCTATTTGGTATGTAGTCAGTCATCAAAATATGTCTTTCCAGCATTCCAGAGTCAGAAAAGATTTACTGACAATTAGACTGGACCTTTAGTAGAAACATAAACTATTGATAGACTATTTATAGCATATTCACATTCACAGTCAAGAAAGTCATGCTCTCTGCATTCTTTGGGGTGAAAAGTATGACTTCTCTCTGATGTATGCAGAACATTTCCAATCAGTTATTTAGTCTGCGAGTTGGGTTTCAGCTCAGATATTCAGTGTGGATAAATATGATGCTTTGAGGTACCCATAGTTTTTCATTACCTAAATTAAATTACCTAAAAAATGTAAAACCAATATCCAACTTTAAATATCTAACATTCAATGTAATGGTGGCTAGCTAGATATCTTACCTGTCAAGCAAGAAAAAGGTCATTTCTGTTTTTAAATCCTTTGTTGTTGCCATCTCTGAAACACAGTCCAATGTTAATACAAATTGTATTACGGACTCTGTGACTTTAACTTTTTTGCTTGTAAACGCTTTTCTGAAAGAGGTTTCTTTGTTTTAACAACAGATGGTTCCTCAGCCTTTTTGAAAGGTCCATTGTGTGAATAATGTTGCTCATTAGTTATAGCACAATCTGTCAGAATTAACAAACCGGCAACCTCACCGCATACACGCTTTACCAAACAAATCTTCCGTACTGCATGTTTAAGTATATTTCGCAAAACAAAATAACAATTCACACAAATTATACTGTTCCAAGAAATGCCATTTAGCTTCAATTAAAAAACAAACAAACAAAAAAAATAACAATAAGCAATATTTATGATCACTAATAGTTAAAAAAAATTAAAAACCTTTTGCCGTGGACATGTAAGCTGAGCAGAACTAAATATCTGTGCCACAGCCTTTTCTTATTTTTTTTAAAATACACATTCACCTAACACATTCACAGATTACAGTAAAACTACCAAATGTCGAGTCATACTGTTTTTGTTTAGTTTTTATTGCTTCAGTCAAAATTGTTAGCAAATTAGACTGTTATTCTCAATTCTCATCGAACTGAATCAGTCAGACAGCTCACATGATTGACTCGTTTGTTGAATCGCAGGTTATGATGCCATTGCTAAAAATGAGCTTAGAACTGCAAATGAGTTGTGTTGTTTTTATAAGCAATTCTAAAGATGCAAATTTGGAAGGTTAGTCAAATCTAAAATCTAAATTATTCTGACTGATTGTTTATATGATAACATGTATTTCATGATAGATATCCACAACAGTGTTTCAGAAGAAAATGGTCAGAAACAAAATCCAGTAGGAAACACTGTAAAGAAACTGCAGAAATGGCACTGATTTGAACACACACACACACACACACACACACACAGGTTTGTTTTTATGGTTTATGGGGACTCTTCATAGGCGTAATGGTTTGTATACTGTACAAACCGTAATTTGTATTGCCCTAAACCTACCCCTCACAGGAAACTTTCTGCATTTTTAGATTTTCAAAAAAACTCATTCTGAATTATTTATAAGCCTTTTGAATTACGGGGACACTGAAAATGTCCTCATAAATCACCTTCTCGTTGTAATACCTATGTAATACCCATGTTATTATACAAATTTGTGTCCTCATAAACCACATAAACATGCACGCGCACACACACACATAATATATGTATGTATATATATATATAATTTTTTAAGATCTCCATTGTCTTCATTAGTTTTCCTTTAGATTGCTAGTGCTGCAGTGTAGTGTTTAAAAGTATTGATTTCTCTGAAAAGCTGAGATAAATTACCCTACAAAGCAGCAAGGAAATTTTCTCCTGTCAAGTCTTGCTAAAGCTTGATAGAGCTTGAATCAGGATAATGAAAACCAGATGCATTCACATTTAATAAAGCAAGAATGTAGTGAAGGCAATTCACTCAGGAGCACCTCATGTAATGTGTTATGACAAGCTCTGATCAGGTCAGTCACCATACGTCTTGCGTCAAAAACTCATTATTGTGCCGATCACAAGCTTAATTATTTTTCAGCTAGGAAATCATGTACGACCACCGGCAGTCACACATTCTCTTGTATTGTCAATGTGCTGTACTTCATGATAGAGCATTTATTTCCATGAATGTGGCTTATGAAATTGCAGTTTTATGTAGACACCTGCCATCCCTTTCACATCATTCATTGTTCTCCAATGCATTAAACTTCAGTTACATCAACTACAGTCAAGTCAAGTCACCTTTATTTGTATAGCGCTTTATACAATACAGTGTCAAGTAATGCAGCATTTAACAGCTTTCAAGTAATGCAGTGCTCAAAGTTCTGATTAAATCTGATAATAATCAGCTTTTTTGAATGTCTTTTTGTGTCAACTTTATAAAGAACCTCTAAATTCTTTATTTCTGGTGCCCTCTCTCAGGTAAGGTGGTGTTGGCCTCTTCAAAAGCGGTGTATGTACTGGTTCCTCTCCCTTTGGAGCGTCAGATCCAAGACCTGTTGGCAAGCCATCGAGTTGAAGAGGCCCTGACCCTCACTGAGGCAGCACAGAGAAACATTCCCAAAGAAAAATATCAGGTACACCAAACTGTTCTGACATTGGTGGAGATACAAGGGTGCTTCTCTCAATTGGACAGAGGGTTTTAATAGATGATTTTCTCTTTTTATGTTGTAGATATTGCACAAAAGAATTCTCCAACAAGCAGGATTCATCCAATTTGGCCAGCTTCAGTTTTTAGAAGCAAAAGAACATTTTAGGTGACGTGCATCATTTTGTCATGTAATTAATACTGTTAATTGCTGCTCAGACCCAGATGTTTCAGAGGATGACTGAATGGAGTTAATTAACTTCTTTGCTAATTGCTTCTTATCCCTCTGCGCACCTGACCCTAATCGCCATATGCTAATGGATGGAGAACAGCAACTTTTCTAACAGCTGAATAAATGGCCAACATAAATATAAGTAGATGTACCATGTTGAATTTTGCATGTATTTTAAGCTTCAACATCTATCATACAGCAAGAACTAGTAATCTATTTAAATCACTGATTGTTAGTACTACCGTAATATTCCACTTAGTATAGAGATGGCATGGAGAAGGTGCATCTGGAATGATTTACTATGTACAAGCATGGCCTTCTGTCATTAAAACCTGGACTAGAATTGGACGGGTCACTTTCCACCTGTGGTAATAATATAGATTTATGGTATTTATTAATATTTTCAGATTTTCTGATTTCATTTTGTGCATTTGTCAGTTTTATTAATTTTAATAATAATTAATTATACATTTTTCAATATTTCTATTTAGCTTTTATTCGTTTGTTTGGCCGTTATTTATTTATTTGCTTGCAATAATCATTTCAGTACTAATTTTAAAAGGCAACAATAAATTTTTTTAAATAGTATTTCAAGTACTTCTGTTAAAGTATTTCAGTTAATATTTGTATTTTAGTTTAGCTTTATTTCAATTAACAATTTTTTTTTTTAGCAATTTTAGGTTTAATTAACGATAACAACACAGGTATCGTTTAATTATTTTTAATTACTTATTTAATTATTTATTGTAATTTAATATGGCTGATTTAATTTATATATATATATACACGGCAAAATAAATATAATAAAATAATACACTGATTCATATCAGACCCTCTAAAAATGTCAGTTTTTAAATTTTGTTTTTAAATTTAAATATATATATTTTTTTTAAATATTTTGCTTTTTCCAATACCCATTTTAGGAAAGGACAGCTGGATGTACGGGAGCTGATCTCTCTTTATCCTCTGCTCCTTCCCGCCTCTTCCTCGTTCACACGTTGCCATCCACCACTTCATGAATTTGCTGACTTGAACCACCTGACACAAGGGGACCAGGAGAAGGTACAGCGCTTCAAACGTTTCCTCATTAGCTACCTGCACGAGGTGCGCAGCAGCGACAGTGCTAATGGTTTCCGTGAAGACGTAGATACGGCATTGCTGAAGCTCTATGCAGAGACCGGCCATGAGAGTCTTCTGGACTTGCTAGCCTCCGAGAACGCCTGTCTCCTGGCAGACAGCGCCCCCTGGCTGGAGAAGCATCACAAGTGGGTACTCACTTTTATTTTTCCTTTGAGTAACTATTGAATGGAAGATTCCGTCCACTTTTGACAGTGTATTTTTGCAAGAAAACTAAAGATGATATTCACATTTTGTATTTTTTTGTTGTTGTTGTTGGTGTCTCATTAACCATCATGATACATTAATCATCCATGTTTTATTCACTGCAGTTGCCATGGCAGCACATGGCTTTAATAAATGTCAGTGTCAGTTGACGATGCTTAACTTTTAGCTGCATTTCTTAATGTGTGGGATCTCACTGTTAATGATTGTTGTCTCTCTTCAGGTATTTTGCTCTTGGGCTTCTATATCACTACAATGGTCAAGATTCTGCTGCTTTAGAGGTGGGATCTGATTGCTGATGTGCTGTTTGAACATTTTGATTGTGGTGACATGAAACCAATGTTAAAAGAATATTCCGGGTTAAAGTTTAAGACATCATGTGTGGCATGCTGTTGATTACCACAGAAAAATTATCTAGCATACTAATATGCTGATTTGGTGCTCAAGAAACAATTTATTATTATTATTATTATTTATTTGTTTTTATCATCATCAATGTTGAAAACATTTGTGCTGCTTATTTATATTTTGTGGAAACCATGATGCAATTCATCAAATAATTCTGAAATAAAAGTAAGTTCTAAAGAACAGCATTTATTTGAAATCTTTTGTAACAAATGTTTTTACTGTCACTTTTGATAAATTGAATGCATTTTCACTTTTTTTACTGTTGAATCACTTTTTTTTTTTTTTGCTTTTTGCCTCTGATTTTTAGAAAAATGCAGTTTTATTTGAATTAACTTCACAACTGGATACACTCTCATGTAATGGATGACTAAGAGCATTTTTTGGTCCTGTCCTGTTGTAGATGTGGGTGAAGATCGTCAGCGGAGATCTCCAGGACTCAACACGACCAGATCTGTTTGAATATGTTGTCGATTTTCTTAGTTTTTGCTCCAACTTTGATCTTGTGTGGCGGCATGCAGCCTGGGCACTACAGAAGGATCAAAAGGTTTGTACTTCATATTAACATTTAATGTTGTTGAATAGGATGTTGAATAGCTGTCTTTATCTTTAAAATCACCTACAGATTGGTGTCCAGATCTTCACCAAATGGCCTACCTCAGAGGAGAAGACGGGCCAGTTAAACCCAGATGACGTGATCACGTATTTGCAGAAGCACAGTCAGGCCCTTCTGCTCTACCTGGAGCACCTTGTTCTTGAGAAGAGATTGCAGGTAAATCATCACTGTGCCAAAGCATTTTTAATTCTTTAGTCCAGTGCTGTACCTATGCTAAAGCTGTGTCTCTGTTGTTACAGAAAGAGAAGTATCACACACATCTGGCTGTGCTGTATGCAGACAGAGTGCTGGGTCTGATCTCACGACCATCAGCTACTGATGACCAGCTGTCTGCTGCCCGCCAGAAACTACAACGGTTACTGAAAGAGTCAGATCTGTACAGGGTCCAGTTACTATTAGGTAGGTATCCAATACATGTGCCTCTTCTCCAATAGACATATTAGGTTTTTATTTTAATGTCAGACACACTGACCCTCTGTTTGCAGTATAATTAAGTGTCTCCTTAGGAAAAGGGCATCAAGAGCAGAGTTGAGCAGCTCTCTAGTAGTTTTTGTTGAGTTATGGCTCATTGCATTTGTTGATTGTTCATACAGTAATAATGTCTTTTTCTTTTTTTACAGTACAGTAGTGATACTAAGGCAGAAATGAACTTAGTCTTGGCAGAAATGAATTTATTATTAGAACTATAATTCTATATATAACTATAATAAAAATAGAATATTCTTTTTCAGTGTTATTTTTGTCTTGTTTAAGTTGTAGCCATAAGGAGATTTTATGAGATAACAGTATTCATCATATTCCATTCAGTTCAAATTCCAATTGCAATGTACACTCACCGGCCACACATGTTGAACTGCTCATTAATGCAAATATCTAATCGGCTGATCACATGGCAGCAACTGTATTTAGGCATGTAGGCATGCTCAAGACATTCTGCTGAAGTTCACCTGAGCATCGGAATGGGGAAGAAAGGTTTTGAACGTAATATGGTTGTGCCAGACGGGCTGGTCTGAGTATTTCAGAAAGATCTACTGGGATTTTCATGCGCAACCATCTCAAGGGTTTACGGAGATTCTGAAGGTACAAGGTCACCCAACCCGGTACTAGCAAGTAGGGTTGTGACTGTGAGGAAATTTTCCCACCGGTTAATCGACGTGTGACAACACCGGTAATACCGGTATCACCGTGGGGGCAGGGGCGTTCCCTCTTTTCCTCGCTTTCCTTCGCTTTTAAATAGCTTGTAAAAGCGGCGTGCGCATTTAACTTTCACTTTCATATAGTGGCAATTTGGAGTAAAGCAATTGTTCGTTTTTAGTTCGTTTGAATTTTCCCTCTTTTCCTCGCTTTCCTTCGCTTTTAAATAGCTTAAAAGCGCTGTGCGCATTTTACTTTCACTTTAGAATTAGCGGCAGGTTGGCGTCAATTGCTTGAATGCAGCAACAAAATACAACGTCAGACTCACTTTAGCGTATATATAAAACATAGAACTTTTATTAACAAAACAAATAAAAATACACCATGCTATAGGGCAGGCTATGCCTAATATAAAATAACAAATAACTTGCATAAAGTT
>NW_015505396.1:675472-680688 GCF_001515645.1 Sinocyclocheilus grahami | reverse complement strand
ATTTTCCACCATAATTTGCAAATAAATTCTTTAAAAATCCTACAATGTGATTTTCTGGATTTTTTTTTCTCGTTTTGTCTCTCATAGTTGAGGTATACCTATGATGAAAATTACAGGCCTCTCTCATCTTTTTAAGTGGGAGAACTTGCACAATTGGTGGCTGACTCAATACTTTTTTTTCCCCACTGTATAACCAAATAAATAAGAAACATAGAACGTTTATTAGCCAAACGAGTTAGAAACCTTGGAGGCACGGCATACACCTTGATGTCAAATTAAATAAATAAATGACACAAAACTATAAAAAATCAAAACGACGGTGGGGGTCTGTGGCGTGGTGGGCAAGTGACGTAACCGGTGTTGTGGCTTAAGCACCGTCTATCGCGACAAGCCTACTAGCAAGGTGTACCTAATAAAGTGGCCGGTATAGTGTAAAGAGCTGTAATATGGTTTCAGTGTCATATGCTTGTGTGCTTGTAGGTAAAATTCAGGACTCCGAGATGCTGCTGCTTGAGCGAGCTACACTACATGGGAAGTTAGAGGAACATGACAAAGCCTTGCACATTCTAGTGCACCAGCTCAAAGACTCGGCTGCAGCTGAGGAATACTGCTCTTGGGCCTCTGCGTCTCATGATCAGTCCTACCGTCAGAACCTTTTCCACCAACTCTTGAGTGTTTACTTGGACCCGGATGTACCGGGAGGGGCACAAACAGTAGCTGCCGTTGACTTGCTTAACCAGCACGCTGAAGTTTTTGATGCAGTGCGTGTGTTAAAGCTGCTCCCAGAAGTGTGGTCTCTACCGTTACTCCGTCCTTTCCTGTGCGGGGCGCTGAGGGCCAGTGTGCATGCACGGTGCACTTCCCAGATTGCAGTGGGGCTGGCCAGAACACAAAACCTCCAGCTTCAGCATGACAGGGTGAGTTCTAATAAATTAGGATTTTATCAAAATCAAAATAGTTTGCAAGACACAAAGTAAAAAAATATATATAAGGGGGATACAACTGTTCAGATATCATAATAAGGGGGGGGGGGGTAAAAGAATGAAATTCTTAAAAAGAAAACTTAATAGTTTGTCACAATATTGTATTATTATTTCTTAGAGGTTTCTAAACAAAAACTACTTGACTGTTTATTGATATTTGGAAAAATTTTGTCTGCACAATTTTGTCATGTGAGTGTTGAGGTCAACAAGGACAGATAACTTGAGTTTTATGATAAGGCAAGGTTAGTTCAGATTGTTAAAAAAAAAATGTCATGCATTGCGACTCCCCAACAATTCATTAAATTTGTTAAAACAAAACACCATATTTAAATATTTTTATTTATTTATTTTTTTAATTTTTTTTTTATGTTTCTTAGTATTCACTAACATTCAAATTTTTGGGGTCAGTAAGTTTTTTTTTTTTTAATGCTTTTTAAAAAGAAAAATAAATAAAATGAAGTATATTATACCTGCAAAGACTGAATTTATTTGATCAAAAATAAACATTAATTTTGTAAAATATATTTACAATTTAAAGTCATTGTTTTCTATTTCATTATTTTAAAAGGTAGTTTTAAAATGTAATAGAAAGCACAAAAGAACAGCATTTATTTGAAATGGAAAACATTTGATCTTTTCTGTCACTGTTGATCAATTTAATGCATTCTTGCTGAATAAAAGTATTATTATTATATGACCCCAAACTTTTGAATGTTAGTGTATATTTTTTAAATGTTTTTTCATAACCAAAAGAATACAACAATGAAACCAATTATAACTCTGCATGTGTTTTAATCTAGATTTTTAAAAGTATTCCATTCTTTTATATTTGAACACTCTTTGAATAAATGTAATTGACCCACTAAACACTGCATTCTGTGTTGTACAGCTAAAGTATCGAGGCGGCCCAATATTGGTGTCTGAAAAGAAAGGATGCCAGCTGTGCCACAATACCTTTAGCGAGCCAGACTGCGCCTGCTTGCCCGGCGGAACGCCTGTTCACATTCACTGTGTCGCCAAGAAAGCCCTGAACTTACCAGTAGAGCACCAACACGAAAATGCCCATCGCAGTAACCACACATGAAGCTGATCAGTACCATGGGGCAGTTGACACATGCTGGCGTCGCACCTGTACCTCGCACACGGGGAGAAGGCTGAGTGCATAGAGCACCAGTTCAGAGCCCACTCCAGAGCTCTTGGTGCGACCAGGACCTGCTTTCTGTGTGTGTGAGGAGTCAGTCAGCAAATGAGTGTGTGGATGTCTGAAATACTATTTATTCCATAATCCCTCTGCGTGTACACACAACACTGACAATGAATGAGAGTATATTTTAATGTCAAACAAAACTCTAAAGAAAATCTGACATTGTCTTTTGGTTGTTTTTTTTTAGCATTGCCTTATGATGACTGGTCCAGTGGCTGTCTTTACTTTTAAATGGATGGTGTCCATAATAACTATTGTTCGCAAGCTGTTTGGGGTCAAAATACTAGTGTCTTGACTGTCTGTTCTCTGTGAGCAGAATTATCAAAAATTAGTTTGTGGTCGATAGTTTTCATTAAACAAACAAAACACCAAAGCTCTGTTCTCAGAGAGTGACAGGTTATAGCCTTAAGTGATTAAATCGCAATTCATTTAATATAAGGGAGAAATGCTCAAAAAAGACCAAATGTTTTCTTAATTTCAGTATGAATATGGTTTGTGGTCATCATAGCCATTTTAAACCATTTAATAGAGATAAAAAAGGGAAGAGTTTCCATGTTCATTTATAGTCCGATCTGGAAAAAACTTCAAAGTTACATCAAAGTGTTATGTAAGATTTTGCAATGAAAGTTTATGAATAATGACCACAACCCAAGAAAGATTTTCGTGTGTGTCTCTCTTTCTCTCTCCCTCATTTCCCCATCGCAAGTTGATTTGGCTTGATATTTCCCTTTGAAGTCAAGTTTTTAAGTGATATTTAGTCAAATTGTTGCTCTATCAAACAAACCAATGGACTCAGGCTGTGCTGAAATGCATACATTACATCCAAACAGTTCGTTTCTCACATTCTACATATTTCTCATGTTTTAAGAATGCTAAACTGAGATTTTAATGATCAAAAAAATTTTTTACATGATGAATTATTTGTGATTTTTAAGGAAGCACGGTAACAAATAGCTGCGGAAGGTTTTGCCTGAGAATAATCTTTAACCTCATATTTGAATAAGTATTTGAAAAATACTTTGTCTGTGAAAGTGAAAATAGTGGGATTTTTAAAGGTAGAATAAGTGAGGGGGGGGGGAGCACAGATTAAACACTGCCTACTTAATATAAATATGTAAAATAATATCGGCTATGACGAGGGAAAGGTAGGATGACTATTTGACTTGAGATGTTTTTACAGAAACGGTTTGTTATACTGGTCACTGGCTACAAGGATGATGGGAAATTCTATTCAAAAAATTGTTCCACAGTTAAATACATAAATTACTTTTGAGTATCGTACACAATATCTTGGTTTGTGAATCCGACATATGCCTGTGTAGTAAAGTTCCATTCGTCATATTTGCAACCAAATCGTTCTTTATCTAAAGAGAGATTGAACATTTTTCAGCTTGAGCAATTATAAATGGAAACCTACGTTGCTACATCTCTTTATATCCTCTTAAAGTATTTTATACATATAAATATATATATAGATGCTGGTGTGTACATATTGTATTATTAATGGTTTGTTGCGTTGTAAATCAATGCCAGTGTGGGTGGAATGTACAGAATGTAAAGACGTCCATTTTAATAAACAAGACTACGCCTACATGAATGTAGCTCACTGTTTGGGATATACTTCATTCTAATAGAAACGCTGAAGATCCAATTATCCGGGCCTCTTCCATAAGTTTTCACATGTTTATGAGTCCAAAAATGTCTGAATATTTTATGTGACTACATGACAACAGTGTTTTGCTGTATTTTCATCCATGATCACACATTTCTCTGTTCTTTTGACATTGTCTTCTCTCAAACAAATACAACACTGAGAGCCATACTTTGCAATTAAAGAACGCAATTTAAAATGCCCAAAGGTCATGACTGCATCAAACAGTTTTTCAAGCTTGCTGCTTACTGTTGTCATGGTTACAGATGAGGGTAGTAGTCATGTTTCTTCATATTTGCACACCAGCATGTGATCTGTCCTCCAGTTCACTGCTCTAAAACGCAGAACCTTGTCCAAGATATTTGCCAGGTAATATAATGGAGGAAAAAACAAGTTTTTAATTTTGTGCCAATATTTGAAATTGAGTTTAGTGCTTCTGCAGACAGTGTAGTGACCTGTAGCTGTCATGTATCTGTAATTTTCTTTCAAAGAGGAGTGTTTTTAAATGTGTAGGTAATATATTTTTCGATTTAAAAAAATAAGTAAAACTAGCTCTGAAAATACTGAACACGAAGAGAACACTGCATTATGTGCTGTTTTCACGTTATAAATAGCTGCACAATCAAATATAGTTTCAAAAGACTGACAGTCCGATACAGAATCAGAATGAGCTTTATTGCCAAGTATGTTTGCACATACAAGGAATTTGTTATAGTGTCACAAGCTTCCAGTACACGGAGACAACAACAACACACAGATAATAAAAATGAGATGTGAATAAAATACACATGCATAAATATAAACCACAAAAAAATAATAAATTGTATGTACAGGTGTGGTATAGATGGAATAGGAATAGAATAAAATAAAATAAGTTGTAGGGATGTACTAGTGTTTAGGGTGATAAATAATTAAGGTTATTGCACATACTGTACTTTAATTGCACAATGGGAAGATTGCCTGGGGAAAGAAACTGTTCTTGTGCCTGGCTGTCCTGGTATTCGGTGCTCTGTAACGCCGACCAGATGGCAAAAGTTCAAAAAGGAGATGGCTTGGATGTGATGGATCCAGAGTGATTTTCTGAGGCCTTTTCCTCACTCTGGAACAAGAGTGAGGAACAGGCAAGACATTTATAATGTTACAAAAGATTTCGGTTTCAAAAAAATGCTGTTCTTTTTTTACTTTTTTTTTATCATCAACGAATTCTGAAAAACAATATATTTCGGCTTCCACAAAAATATGAAGCGGTTTCTTTCACCCTGTAATAATAATAATCAGACATGTTTCTTGAGCAGCAAATTAGCATATAACAATGATCTCTGAAGAATCAGAAAGCCAATGTGAGTGTCCCACTTCAGGTCCTGAGAGATGGTGGTGC
>NW_015505396.1:667889-672944 GCF_001515645.1 Sinocyclocheilus grahami | reverse complement strand
GAGCCAAACACTGAGGCTGCCGTCTGCGGCGCCATCGCATGTATTCTAATCGCATACAACTAAAAGTATAAAAAGCCCAATGTTACATTTATAACATTTGTGCTGCATAACTGTAACAGTGGTATGTACTAAAGATAACAGTAAATGTTTCTATAATATAAATAATTTTTATTTATATTTCACATTTTGTATTATACTGTATTATATACACAATTATATAGTAGTCGTCATTGTGCACTAGGTGAGATGTATGTAGTAACTGCCCCAGCAAACATAGTAATACGATTAAATTAAAAAAACAAAAAAAAACAAATCTAAAACCATCTAAATTTATAATTTCAACAACATAATTTGATAAAGTGAATTACTTTCAAAAACAGATTATTGTCGCCCTTTTGTGGTATTTAAAAGCATTACAATCTAACCAATGTCACCATATTCTGGCACATTCTGGTTCATTAATGAAACGATAAACTAAAAATATTTACATATGAAAAACAAAACTTTTCTTGAAAGATTTTTATATTATATAAAAATTATAAGGTTTATATTAACCTTTTCAATACAGCTTTAATAAACACAACAGTCAAATCTCAGAAAAAGAAAGATCTCAGCTCACAGATGTCCAATGCCATCAACCAATAGAGTCTGAATTTTGTGAATTTTAACTGGTGCAAGCTGGTGTGATGCAGTAGGGATGGTTTAATGGGTATAGTTGTCTGCGGAATATTCCAATAATCCAGTGAGAGAGAGAAGTTGTGTCCTCTCTCAGGGTTCCTGTGCTGTATTGATCATTTCCTGTTCAGTGCTTTTTCCAAGTGAACTTCTTCCGTGCTCCCTCCTGTCCTGGTTTATTCCTTTCCCTGATCCTGGGGTCAGCGGTCAGCAGGCCAGCTGTTTGGGTAATCAGAGAAAACAGATGATAACAGATGAACAGCATCTGTGACATGCTGTTCTACCACAGAAAAGCAAAATAAATTAAAAAAGAATCAAACATCACAATATTGGATCTGTGCATTGAGGTGCAGTCTAATAAGCCTGCCAATGTTGTTAAACTGACATATTACCAAGAAAAATAGGGGCAAATAAACACTCACTATTGATGGTAAATAAAGAAAAAAGTAACATTAATTTGAAGGAGCAATTTGGGTAAATTGGTGTAAACCCAAATCATAAATTTTTTTGAATGAACAAACAATTCCAAAATTAATTACTAAAATTACTATTAATTACTGAAATAACATGCGTTCTGCCAATTTCTACACTTTATCTGACTGGATCAACATTTTTTTTTCTTCTTCTTATGAGGTCACAGCCACTGCAGTGGGATGGTGAATTTCATTTTAGTGTTCAAAATGATTTTCTGTGGTATTCAACATTAAGTACACATTAAATAACCCGGAATATTCTTTTAACTATTTCATAAAATAATAACCATACATTATTCATGTTAATATCTAAAGTACATATTATATTTGGGTCTGTGCCTATTCTGCACAATTAATGGTTCCCTTTCGGGAGAGTCTCTTGACGTTGCAGACAGCGCAAGCTGACGCTTTGGGGAAACACCTGTAGGATATCAGACCGAATCAGACAATCTAAGATTTGGTCAAAACCGAGTTGAGGTATATTGAAAAGAGAAGTATCTTGGGTTTTGTGCTCACAAGTTAATGTCTTAAACTGCCGATCTTGTTACTGTGCTAATTAATAGTGTTTTCACTATATTTTGGATATAGATATCCATTGCAGAATTGATGTCATACGGCTCGTTCACTGAATCGCTGGCCGTCTCAGTGATCAACCGTAAAACAGTGATTCTGTCCTAATTCCCTTACATATTAATGGTGGAGTTCCCTTTAAAATCTTAAATGATTCCCTTTGAGCTAAATTATTGACATGTTTCCCTTACACACCTTTCTCCTCAAATACAGAAGCTCGAGTATGCAAAAAGGGGGCAGGAATGCACCCAATATAAGCGGCACTGAGTGGCATTTCTTTAGAATCTTTTCCCATTATAAATGCTTAAAGGGTTAGTTCACCCAAAAATGAAAATTAGCCCATGAATTACTCACCCTTGCTTCTGTGTACAACTGTTGGTGCAAGCTAGATTAAAGTGATTATTATGTTTTGAATATGGATATTTTTCTTACAAAAACTCAGCGATTCGCTACAGGCCTTTGGTCATCCCCCGGAGCCATGTGAGGCACTTTTTTATTATGGATGGATGCGCTTTATTTCACTTCTTTTGGACTGATGCATGCAACACACACTGACTGCCATTAAACAGCTTGGAAGATCAAAATACATTTTTAATATAACTCCGATTGGATTCATCTGAAAGAAGTTAGTCATATACATCTAGGATGGCTTGAGGGTGAGTAAACAATGGTCTAATTTTCATTTTTAAGTGAACTATCCCTTTAAGTCTTCACCGTTGATTCATCACCAAAGAGAATTATGCAATACGTTTTCGCTGATCCCCTTGCACGTTCCGGTGGAGAATGGATTGAGATATCATTTAGGTTTACCCGATCTGTGTGGGACCCATCGGGATCCCAGACGGACTCGAACTTTGTGTCTTCTGCCTGGCTGCGCCCACGCAGAAGCCGCCACAGAGGACCCTACCTGCCTGCATTGTGATGTTACAAAAGTGAGAGTGTAGTGTGGAGTGTAGTGATTGTCTATACTAACCACCATAAACCCTCACTGACTTCCTATGATTTGCACCGGTGCTGTGCCGCTGTATTCATTAGGACGTGTAATGCAGTTTACACTCTATATAATGCCAGCACTGCCACCACTCATTGCTAGAGACCGACCGATATAGGTTTTTTGGGGGCCGATGCCGATACTGATATTAAGGAGTAAAAAAGACAGATACCTGCAGCCATTTGCTAAAATACCGATATTCTTTATGTGTAGGCTATATTATAGTACAGTATAGTCAAAAGTTTGGACACACTTCCCATTTGTGTATCCAAACTTTTGACTGGTACTGTATATAGAATACAGTATATAGCCAACATAAACAGAATATATATAAGGAGTAAAAAAGACAGATACCTGCAGCCATTTGCTAAAATACCGATATTCTTTATGTGTAGGCTATATTATAGTACAGTATAGTCAAAAGTTTGGACACACTTCCCATTTGTGTATCCAAACTTTTGACTGGTACTGTATATAGAATACAGTATATAGCCAACATAAACAGAATATATATATGCAATGATAACTCAAATGTGGTCATTAAACACTTGACAAACATAGGCCTATGTAGTGGAGGCAGGGTATTTAACAAATTAACAATAAACTTTATTATTCAAAACGAGTCTGCCATCAGTGCACTTAACAGTAAACTTCACTTCACTTATTATAAATAACTTAACACAAATAGAACAGCATGTGAATATGATAAGCTCATTGTGAGAGTAAAAGACAGGGACATTGTTGTTTATTTACTTAGAATTGAGTCTCTCCAACTAGGTGACAACGTAGTGTTAAATCACTATTCAACAGACTCAAACCACCATCGCACTGCAGAAAAACTTTTCAATCTGCTACATTACTGACTGTATTGACAAACTATGCTGACACCGTGTCTGCGCCGCAACAGAACGCGACAAAGCGACCATTGAAAATCATTTAAACTTTGTGTCAGCACATCATAAATAGAACGAGCCAATGAGGCATCAGTTTACTGCATCCAGTGTAGACAACATACAACAGACGCGCGCCACAAGATGTGATGAGACAGATGTGATAAGCATGAGTTCTGGGCCGCGGTGCGGCCGGTATAAACACCAGTCCAGCCGCGATGAGCTCTGGTGGCCATAACACAGGCTTTAATGCGCCGCAGACGTGTGCCGTGATGCGTAGATCAGCTCTAGACTCTAACGTCACTGAATCTGCTGTTAAAAATGAGCCATCCATTCATCATATTATCATGCAAAACTAAGAATTAGAATCATTGTAATGTGACGATCAAATATAGGTGCGGGTGGGTGGCGGGCGGTGAAGACTTTTGGTGAAGTTTGAGCTCATCCGCGCATACACTACACTGACCTGGGTCGCCAGTAGCAAACAATGGAGCACGCGCTGCTGAACAAACGGAGTAATTACACCATTCAGAAGCATTTAATCTGCGTTATATGTTCTGTAAAAAAAAATTCATATCGGCGGCATATTCGCAGATACCGATATATCGGCGACAAGCTCATATCGGCCGATAATATCGGCTAAAAAATATATTGGTCGGGCTCTACTCATTGCCTTCTATGATAAGCACCAGCTCTGCCGCAGCGAGTTACCCTTCTATGACAAGCACTGGCTGTGCTGTTGTCTTTAATACGGATGCATAATGTTGCTTACACTGGCCACTATGTGTACTATGCCACTATACACTGGCCACTGACTGCTATATATGCCGGCGCTGCAGCAGCGCGTTACCTTTATTTATAAGCACCAGCTGTGCCACTGACTTTCATACCGATGTGTTGCTTACACTGAACGATATATGCTGGCGCTGGTGCCATACGTTGCTTTTTTGTGATGAGCGCCGGCTGTGCCACTCTCTTTATACGGATGTGTAATGTTGCTTACACTGATCACTATATCGGCTGGCGTTACAGCTAACATAGCTCTGTGCGACTGCATGTAAAGTGTCTAGCCCAACTTCAGACACTTGCATAGAGCCTGATCCAGCTGTGAAACCAGAGAACTTGTGGCCGAAATGCCATCCGTTCCCAGAATGAGGAACGTGCCGCATAGCGTTATAGTCAAATCGACAAAAAACTGGATGTATTTGTGCTATGGTTGTTCCACTGTGCAGTGCGACAAGCTGGAAGACAAGAATACAGGAGATACCAGATATCAGGAGATATCAGAATTATTTTTCTCACCCCTTGCCTTGAAGAGACGAGCTCCAAATAAAAGACATATAAATTGCTCCGTCTAAATGGTGTAATGCTGACTACCATGCAGGCTTGAAAATGCCCCAGCATTCAGAGCGCATTATCAGAACATTCCCTCAGACCATTTACATTGTAACGTTCT
>NW_015505396.1:667254-667792 GCF_001515645.1 Sinocyclocheilus grahami | reverse complement strand
GCATTATCAGAACATTCCCTCAGACCATTTACATTGTAACGTTCTCTGGCACGTTGGGACTGCTTTACATGCGACCACTTCAACTATTGTTGATTGTGTGCATTCCTGCACGGGCTCCACACTTGAGCTAAACATGCATCTTGGTGACTCACAAATGCCTGGAAGCGGAGCACAGCCTTTTATGACAGCAGCCTTGTGCGATGGTCACCCGGCATTCCGTGCCTGGACCGACACGGAGAAAAGGTACCTAATGACCTGTCTGGTGATTGGAGCAGTTCACCTGTCTCTTAAGTGTTTCTACACTTAGGTCCATCACAAGCACGTTCTCGCTCACATGGACAACATGGCAGCCGTGGCGTTCCTAAATTGACAAGGCGGTCCCCGTACTTGCCCTCTTCTCGTGATCGCGATGAGCTTGTAAACGTGGGCAGACCAGCACCTCCTGTCTGTTGTGCTGTCAGTCTCCCAGGCCACACACAGCCCTGGTTCTCAGGGCTTATACAGTGGGTACGGAAAGTATTCAGACCCCCTTAAATTT
>NW_015505396.1:664612-665820 GCF_001515645.1 Sinocyclocheilus grahami | reverse complement strand
AAAATGTAAGGGGGTCTGAATACTTTCCGTACCCACTGTAGGTAGAGAGCCTCTAAAAATTGTTGCACTTCGAAAGGCCAAGACCCTGTCAACTGTCCGTTTTCAGTAGTTTCATCTTTTCTACAAGTGTTCGGATGAAGGCCGTACACCCTACATGTTCAAGTATATGTATCTATCATATCAGAGTTCATCCTGACATTTATAGGTTGTCAGTGGGGAGGAATGATTTAGTGATTAGATTTCTATGGGGCGCAAAGCGGCTGAACCCCCTGTCAACTAACTCCCACTGGGGACCTCTCTTTAGTAAATAAATAAATAAATAAGGGCTCTCCCTTAAGACAGCGCTATTGCTTGTGCTTGCTTCTGTTAAGCGAGTGGATGATATGCACAATCTCTCGGTCAACGAGTACTCTACGGATTTCAACCTATGACTGAAAGTTGTACTTAAACCGAGAAAGGGTTATGTATCCAAGGTGCTCCCAATGCCGTTCAGAGCCCAGGTGATATTTCTCTCAGCTTTTTTCTCTCAGTCCCCTCCCTGCCCTGTGCCCTACTGGTGTGCATGCCCACTATACGAGAGGCATGCCTCGTCATGGGCATGGTTCAATAGGACATCTATTGAGGATATATGTTCAGCGGCTGGATGGGCTTCGCAGAACAAAACTGCCAGGTTCCTTAAACAAAGGCTTCCCCCGTCCTTTCGGGTCAAGACTACTCACTCAAGGTAGGCCAGTTTTACTTCTTTAGTCAAGTCGCTGCTATATGATTCATGTTACTGCTTTTGCACTGAGACTCCCTTTTTCTGGGCTGTGGGGTTTCACTAGGTCCGCTAGAGTCTGACGTCATGAAGATGACTCTATTGCGGCAGTCAGATTGTTCCCACAGCGCGTGTCGGTCCCTACTATGTACCGATCTTCGGCAGTGCCCCTGTATGACTTGTATTGCTGCTATTATCCTGTGGGTTACAGTCATTTTGCTTGAAACGGCAGTTTCCCCCAAACCTTAAATTTGGGCTATTGCTAGTGTTGGCTATGATACATTATAGTGCCCCACTGTTTTGTTTTCAAATAGCTCCGGGTTCGTTGCTTGTTGATGTAGTTGTAATGATGTCTAGCATGGCTAGCTTCCGATATTAATGAATGCTGAATCATCGCTTCTATGTTAAGCGCCAAGTAAACCGGAGTTTCCTAATTGGGTTTCAGCGGCCA
>NW_015505396.1:662639-663183 GCF_001515645.1 Sinocyclocheilus grahami | reverse complement strand
TATATATATATATATCACCATCACAATTGAAAACAAAAATGATCAAATTATTATTAGAATTATCGTTAAATTATTTTTTCAAGATTCTGATTCTATATTCTATTATGAACAGAAGTCATAAAGATAATATTTACTGTCATTTTTTACCAATTTAATGTATCATTTATGAAAATTATTTATTTTTTAATCTTTTGTTTTCCAATTACATTATAGCTGTATAACTTCCAACTATTATTTTAAATAAATATAATTTAAATTTGAAAAACATTACATATTATTTGACACATAAAACACAAATATGTTTTCTGTTCATTTTCAGTCTTTGGACAAAATTATTTTCTGCGGTATTCAACATGAAGTACACATTAAATAACCCAGCATAACTACCTCATAAAAGAAGCTGCAAGTAAATAAACTGCAGATGAGAATATATATGAATATGCATACACAGCAGCCATATCAGACTGCAGCCCAAAACTGGTTGCCCACTGAAGCTAAAAAGGGTTGAGCCTGGTCAGTACCTGGATGGGAGACCTCCTGGGAA
>NW_015505396.1:653432-662629 GCF_001515645.1 Sinocyclocheilus grahami | reverse complement strand
AAGCGCCAAGTAAACCGGAGTTTCCTAATTGGGTTTCAGCGGCCAGTAGCCCCTGAACAATGCGATTTTACTGCACTTGTCCCATTCTTCTAACTGGCTGCAGTATTATGAGGGGTCATCGTATAGAGTACACCAAGCGCTGGGCCGCCTTTTGTTGTTGCAATTTCTTTGATATTGTCTATGACAGCTGTTTTCTAGTGCTGCGTCTCACCACTTTATATCTTACCATTGTGTGCATGCACATACAGCAGTGCAGTAGACCCGCCCTCCCTCTCAAAGCTGCGGGTTTCCACTAGGTCCACTAGTAAAAAAAACACCACTTCTGTAGTTGGTGACACCGGCGCTGCTGCTGCCTGATCAACTTTCACACAGTTCCCCAGGTAAATGTGCTGTCTATTCCCGGTCAGCTCCACAACTGCATGTCTAGCTCCGGTGAGAAGGTATTGTCTGGAATGTGCTGCTTATGCGTACTGGTGTACAGTGGCTGTACCATGCATTGCGATTGCTGTTGAGTGTCGTTGTGCTTATATGTCATATCTGCTTAATGCTGAGCACCCTTTGCAGTAACACGGCGTGAATGTACACATTCCCCAAAGCATCAGCTTTCACTTTCCGCAACGTCAAGAGACCCTCTCTAAAGGGAACGTCTCCGGCCACTGAAGTAACCTTGGTTCCCTGAGAGGGGAACAAAATGTTGCATTATGCTGTGTTACTTACGCCCAGGTATTTCATAAACTTTCTTTAGTCGAAAGATTCTGATGAAATGCCACTCATATAGGGTGCTTTTCCACCCCCTATTCGCACATTCGAGCACCATTGAGATGCAATGCCAACGAATAAGGCTTCAGTATTTGAGGAGAAAGGTATTCCCCAAAGCATCAGCTTACGCTGTCCGCAAAATCTCGTTCCCTTCTCAGGGAAATGAGGTTTCATCAGTAACCAGAGATTTTTTCTGTCTAGCTGCTTATCTAAGTAACAACAGTCTTGGAATTGTGAGAATAGATGATCTGGAACATCAGAGCCATCAGAAAAAAGGGCTGACAGAAATTTGTGCTGAAGGGTCAGAAAGATATTTTTCAGAAAAGTCCCAGTATATATGGTATGCCACTGTAATCATCTTTACCTCCATTACAATCATCATCCATCTAAACTTTGCTGGTGAGATACTGATTTGCTTTATTCAGCCCATACAGACTAGTCCTGACTTCACATTTCTTAATGTCCCCACCAATTGCTGCACAAATTAAGGTTACGTATGATGACAAAAGCATGTTAGTGCTAGCCCTCCCAGAACTCAGAGATTGCATTGCAGTGCCTGCGGCTCGAAAAAAAGTGTTTGTATGGAAGTCTGTGAGAACAGCCTGGGCGATTCTCAGCCATAGTGAAATTGCCCAAAAAGGGGCGGTACTCCACAAAACGTGACTTGACTCTGATTGGACTATGTATCCAGAAACAGAACAAAAAGTGCAGAACAGTGACAGCTGTGGTTGAATGTCATAGAAAAGAAAATCTCCCCCTTTCGCTCTTTGGTGTTGTGTCGCCCTATCGCCCTAATGAAGAAACCACCCCTGTATGTGTGTATATATATATATATATAAGGATCTTTCCACAAAGATGCGATGTATAACGGAGGCAACCCTCATACACACCGGTTTTATAGTACAGGAAAGTAGTGGAGGTAGTTCCTGCCGTTGATTGTGATGTTCCCAGAGCCACTGTCTCTGAGGGTGATACTGGCTTTGGCAGTCTTCCTTCTGCCTATGGGAAGGAGAGAGCAGGAGAAAAGTTAGTGTGATGTGGGAATTAAGTGAGTGTGTACAGAAGAATCACAGTTTTAGGCGAGAAGGCAAGAAGAGTGAGAAGGCGGAAACCTTGCGGAATAAAAATTCTTTAACTCTCAGATCTTACTTACAGGAACACAAGACTTAAAGGAATAGCTCACCCAAATATTAAAATGCTGCCATCATTTACTTTCTCTCATGTTGTGAGGAACAGATCAGAATTATGATTAGAATGTCTGAAAATCTTTCGTCAGCTGTAGCTGTCAAATCTTATTATATTATATTATATGAATAAATTAGGGTTATTATAATATAACAAACTAAAATAAAATGTTTTGTTATTTGAAATTTTAAATGCAATAAATATATACAAAAAAAATATTTCAGCTACTTGCCAATGAAAAATTCCTTATTTTAATTTAGTTTAACTTGAGGTACTGAATTTTAATTAAATTAACTACTAAAGATGACAAAAACACTACAA
The DNA here is from genome assembly GCF_001515645.1 of Sinocyclocheilus grahami. Classification (NCBI taxonomy): domain Eukaryota; kingdom Metazoa; phylum Chordata; class Actinopteri; order Cypriniformes; family Cyprinidae; genus Sinocyclocheilus; species Sinocyclocheilus grahami. The sequence continues at coordinate 660,364 of NW_015505396.1, read as the reverse complement.
AATTATTACAACTTTAAAATGAAAATAAAACATAAAAATACAAACCAATTAACAAAAACTATAGTAGCATCTCAATGATACTAATATAACAATATATTCATATAGAGTCAGACGCATCATATGTAACAATGCACCTGACATATCATAGAACACCATTAGGACTGTCAGACAATTAATGTCATACAAATCATTTTGGTAATTTCCAGTGTTGTAACTAAAACAAAAATTATTATAAATAATTTCCGGTACTTGAAATAAAGCTGAAATAAAATAAAGTATTAAAATTAAATTAGAAGTATAAAAAAAAATAACTTAATTTAACATGACAATAGCACATAACTAAAAATAAAAATAAAAGCTCAATGAAAATATTAATGAATACTGTAATACTATATACAAAAATACTAACTCAACACTGATGTGGCGTGAAAGACAAGAATAATATTAAAACCAAAATATTACACTTCATCACACTTTTAATTCACAATGGTTTTTGGTACTAAGCCCACCAGAATATTACAATAATTGAATAATGTTTGTCTTGTGAATAGTTAATTTTAGAACAGCAATATATTTTTGTCCTTAACCTTTCATGTTTTTCACGTGTCTCAATTTTGGGCACTCATCTAACGCACTATTGGACCAAAGTGACATAAAAATGGCTTTTCTATTTCCTTATAGATTCCATAATTTGGATGGCAATCATTGGAATTTAAAGTGCATAATAACTGCAGTAACCGCAAATAATCACAGATTCAGAATTATCAGGCCTATACACTACAAATAAAAAAAGTTAAGGTTTGACTACAGAACACATCTGCAGACTTTGGAAAAAGGTGCATGGATTACATTTATGATGCTTATTGGCATATTCAGAGTATTCGCACACAAAAAACTAAAACAATCCTGATAACATATTTAATCAGCCTGTTTATTTGAAATGTCAGTATCGCACCATCTCCAATGCTGAAAGCGACTTCTTGTGGGTCGTACTGCAGGGCAGGAATCTCGTATTTACTGGACTGAACCTCCAGCTGTTCTCCAGAGCAGTAAGGCATAGACAACAACTTCTCCATCAGCTGGATCAACCGCATGTACTACACAACAAGATAACTCGCTTAGTTTTCCAACAGCACCCTCTTGTGTTTCCATACTGAATTACACTCTTCGCAGGATTCGAACAAGATGCAAGTTCTTACATCTTGATCAGAAATGTTCTCTACCAGATTCTCCTCTATTTCTTCTTTTAACAGCCACCTGCTCCCAGTCAGCAATCTGAGAGGAAACAAACAGTTTATCCGTTAAACTCACCACTTTTAGGGAAAAAGAGCATTTAAAAAGTGTTTCTTTTCTAGATTGCTTGTTAATATTCTAACACACCAAGCATTGTATATTACAAATACTGTTGGCTCTTTGACAGACTGCTTTTGCTTCAAACTTCTTTTGAATGTCACTTCAGATAAAAGCATCTACTAAATGCATAACTGTAAATGTTTTTCTTGCAAGCAGTTTTGAAGCGCTCACATTTGTTTGGTATCTGATGTGAAGAGGCCTTTATTTCTCATCTTGTCCTGGGTGTCTTTCTATTGCAAGAATATTCTCATAGACATCCTAGAATGACAGAAGAGAGAAACGGAAAATGGTCAGTTTCAATACCAAAAGCAGAATTACTACTAAAAAAAGAAAGAAAGAATCCTTGGTCTCTGTTGACTAATAAGTCAATGAATACACACAGAATGAAGGACGAGGTATTCTTCATAGATATTCAGGAATCCCTCAAAAGAAAAGATGCAGTGAAGCAAAAGCAGGGATTTGAAAATCCCCCTGACGCACACGCTCACACAGATACACACACACACCACACACACACACACACACACACACACACACACACACACACACACACACACACACACACACACACACACACACACACACACACACACACACACACACACAGACAGTATTGAATAATGTTTGTCTTGTGAATAGTTAATTTTAGAACAGCAATATATTTTTGTCCTTAACCTTTCATGTTTTTCACGTGTCTCAATTTTGGGCACTCATCTAACGCACTATTGGACCAAAGTGACATAAAAATGGCTTTTCTATTTCCTTATAGATTCCATAATTTGGATGGCAATCATTGGAATTTAAAGTGCATAATAACTGCAGTTACCGCAAATAATCACAGATTCAGAATTATCAGGCCTATACACTACAAATAAAAAAAGTTAAGGTTTGACTAAAGAACACATCTGCAGACTTTGGAAAAAGGTGCATGGATTACATTTATGATGCTTATTGGCATATTCAGAGTATTCGCACACAAAAAACTAAAACAATCCTGATAACATATTTAATCAGCCTGTTTATTTGAAATGTCAGTATCGCACCATCTCCAATGCTGAAAGCGACTTCTTGTGGGTCGTACTGCAGGGCAGGAATCTCGTGTTTACTGGACTGAACCTCCAGCTGTTTGCGGAACTTCAGAATGAACTCCTCCTCCAGAGAGCAGTAGGGCATAGACAACAACTTCTCCATCAGCTGGATCATCCGCATATACTACACAAAACAAGATAACTTGCTTAGTTTGCCAACATTACCCTCTAGGGTTTCCATCCTGAATTACACTCTTCACAGGATTCGTGAAATGTACACGTTCTTACATCATGATCTGAAATGTTCTCCACCAGATACTCCTCAATTTCCTCTTTTAATAGCCACCTGCTCCCAGTCAGCAATCTGTGAGGAAACGAGCACAGTCAAGCCATCAAAATCATCTCTTTCAGGGAAAATCAGCATTTTAAAAATGTTCTTCACTAGATTGATTCCTAATTTAATATTCTAATATACCTAGCACTATATATTACAAATACATTTGGCTCTGCGACAAAGTGCTTTTGCCATCTTCTTTTTCTTGCAGGAAGTTTTGAAGCGCTCACATTTGTTTGGTTTCTGACGTGAAGAGGCCTTTATTTCTCATATTGTCCTGGTGTCTTTCCATCGCCAGAATCTTCTCATAGACATCCTAGCATAACAGAAGAGAGAAATGGAAAGTGGTCAGTTTCAATACCAAAAGCAGAATTAATGCTAAAAAAGAAAGAAAGAATCCTCTGAGCATGGTCTCTGTTGACTAAGTCAATGAATACACAGAATGAAGGACGAGGTGTTCTTCATAGATATTCAGGAATCCCTCAAAAGAAAAGATGCAGTGAAGCAAAAGCAGGGATTTGAAAATTCCCCCGACACACACACACACACACACTCTCCATTATGAAGGCAGATCTCATCTCTCTCTCTCTTCAGTTTTGGCTGAATTTAATTGTGTGTGTGTGGAGGGAAAATTGAATTGGGGAGCACTTGGGCCGTAACCCCCGCACTTTCTTTCTTCTTTCTAACACACACACACACACACACACACAGACAGACAGAGTCTCCATTATGAAGGCAGATCTCATCTCTGTCTCTCTTCAGCTCTGGCTGAATTTAATTGTGTGTGTGTGTGTGGAGGGAAAATTGAATTGGGGAGCACTTGGGCCATAACCCCCCGCACTTTCGCTCTCCTTTCTAACACACACACTCGCACGTCCTCCTGACAGGAGAATCTGCCATGCGGAGCAGGATGGCATCCTCGGGCACACTTGTCTAAATTGGCATCACGCCCGTGAGCCTGGAGTGCCCGTCAGGCGTGGTGGTGCTGGAGCGGGGCGGAGCAGGGGTCTGACGCGGGGCCCCGCCGCTGGCATGCAGCTCACGTCGGCACCTTCCTCACGCCTGTGCGAGAATTCATTTCCCCCTCAATTATCCCACAGCTGTTTGTTTAATTCGGTCCTGATAGAGTGCGTATAATCCACCGCTACTCGCCAAAAAAGCAAACATCGGGCAAAAACCAATTTTCAGCACAAAAAAGGAGGAGTAATAGAAAAGAAAGGGGGGAGGGAGAAAAAAAAAGTGGGGGAATGCACGTTTCACGTTCGTGATCACAGCGGCATAACGAATCCAGAGAAATTCAAATACCTTTAGGAGGGGACAGAGGCTCCTCGTCTGAGCTTTTAATATGAACTTTCAATGTAGCCTTTTGGTTGGCCGAGGCTCCTTGTATTCAACAAATCATGGGTAAATTGTACAGACTCACTCCTCCCAAAGCGCACATTTTGTCGAAGGTTAAGTAGAAAAAAACAGTATAATCAACACAAGTTAAGATCAGGGTTGAAGGGTCTACAGCTAAAAGCAGGAAGTACTAATGTCATGAGCCTGTGCTTTTATGACTTGTTTTAGTAAATAATTGTTTCTTTTAAGTATAAATATCTTTGCTGTTGCCAAAGTCAGTCCATTCTGTGGCCATCTTGGTAACACACAGCAAAACTAAGTTTAAATAATATATTTCCAATTAGGTAATAAATCTGACAGCAACAGTGTCATATAGTATGCTTGTTTAGCTCAAATTTTTTTTAGGCTTGTCCAACTGTTGCACAGGCACATTCAAATATAAACAAACAACAATACTTCTATGATAAAGGTGACAGGCTCTTTCAACTAATAGGCAGGACTAGACGCCATATTGCAGGTCTGAAAAATAAGGACTGTAGGCCCGGGACCAGTGTGGGGTGTTTCAGGCCAGTTAATGAATGCAAAAGGAACTGGCAGCTTCTGCACCGTCACTACATAATAAATCTGTTCATCTTTTTCTGATCATTTTTTTTTTAGGGGATCAGATTGAGACTCGAGTCACAGCCTCCCTTCCCAGCTCTCTCGGTCTGCACCCCTCCTCTAGCCCAGCTCTCTGTGATGTGCCCCCACCCACTCAGTGCCACTCGCTTCCTTCAATCACAAACCAGACAAAGCAGGATTTCTCCCCAAACCAGTTCAACAAAATTAAAATTATGGCCGATACAGATACATTTTGTGATGCACCAAAATGATTTTTTACTGATTTAGCCGAAAACTGAAACTGAAAATTAAAGCTTAATAATCAATTAATAACATGTAGTTATTTCCAACTCTGTATATCTGTATATAAACAATTAAATTGCACATATAGCAGATTTTATACAAATGTTTTAATGGTATAATTGCTTCTACTCCAATTTAATTTAAACCGTGGAAGTAATAAAACACATTCATTAAATAATGAAGAAAGAGGCTAAATAAAAATGTAATGAATATGTAATATAGTACATATATTTAGCAAAATGCTCCTCTCTAGAGTTTTTTTTTTCGACAACTTTGCAAGGCTGAAACACTGTTTGAGTGATTACATTAGACATGATACAATTTAGTGAGCTGTACTGGTTCTGTCAACATCCCTTCTGATGTTTATTCATATTTATCTTGTGCTATAACTAGTAGTAAAGAGGAAGAGATGATCAGTTGATTCATAAACTGAGGTGGCTACAGTGATTTGTCACGCCATATTTAAAAGTATCAAAATGACATTTATTGTTTGAATTTTGTATAAAATTGACAAAGCTCAGGCTTTGTTTCATATCAAAAGTAACAAATCACAAAATTGTGAATATTGGATGATAGGCGCACTGCAAATAAAGATTGATTAAGTTTTGTTCAGGCATCAGCTCAAAACAGCATAGACTAAAAGTTCAAATCAATATTCAATAACCAAATCAATATTTTCAACTCATCCCCTAGCATCCACAAAGAGATGGCATGAGTTCCTGCTGTAGCTTTTCTAAGTTGTGTGCATGAAATAGACACAATTAAACATGCCATCAGAGAATCGCTAATTAAATTTCACCATTTGGTCATTGAATTTGGCCTTCCAAAAACTGAAAATTCATCTTCAGCCACCAAAATTGTGGTACATCATATACAAACTATTAAAAATATATATATTAACAGCCACTAAATGATTGATTTTAAAATTATACACTATTTTTGTCTAAATAAATTAGAAAAAACCCCCACTAAAAACTAAGATCAGTCATCTTAAAGAAAATTAAGCTATGATTATTATACACGATGAAAAATGGATTTTAATTTTAAGATTTGTTAGTCTACATTTAACAGTGTTTAACAGTGTTATTAATTAAATTATTAGTGTTTTTAAAGTGAGACTAAAATCTTGAAATTAAATGTAAAAATAGAGGAAATTAGCATGTATCTAAATCAAGTATTAAATATCAACCAATACCAACAAATAAATTAATTATCCCACAATCTACAGTATATGGTACCTATTGTATATAAACACCTATAATTCAAATATCATCTAGAACACTCTGGTTTTGCCTGTTGTAAGCATTTAACATGAGAATGAACTTACATGCAAGAGAGAATAGTAGGACTGTTTCCCTGTGTAGAACAGAAAGTGAAAAGGGCATCCTTTTGCATCCCACTGGATAGCTAAAAGAGAGAACAAGGCACAAGTAGTTCATTACCAGATATCAGCATGCTTATATTTGGTGTCAAAGAGCACAGAAAGAGTTAAAAGGCAGCTTTTACATACCTGTCTGTTTTGGGAATATTTCCTATGGGTGCTAAAACAAAAAGAAAGGAACATAATGAACATATTGACTGTGTTATAAATTATCAAAAAAATAACAATTCAAATTTGGATGAAATCTCACCTTCATAACAGGTCTTGCTCGTTTCTCAAAGAGTCCAGAGGGGAAAAGATATGCAATACTCCTCTAAACAAACAAACAAACAAAAAAGTGAATCAGAATGCACACTCTTTTTTTTTTATTTCTCCATTTAATGGCAAATAATTTTGCCACAAAAATTACACTTTAATTATGAATACATTTTTATGATGATTATGAAGTGTCGTTTTTATTAACGTTTTATTATGAAATAATCTAAGTGAGATCAATGGGCTTGAAGAATTACATTACCTTCTTTAAAGGTAATTTTAGTTTATGAACTTTTTTTTTTTTATGAGCATTCATGAAGTCAGGGCTCAACCCCACTAC
>NW_015505396.1:652811-653422 GCF_001515645.1 Sinocyclocheilus grahami | reverse complement strand
ACACAAACTCCTTACTGCTACTGAGAGACGTCTTAGCCCAAGGTCAAGTCCATAGATGAATGGTAGAGAAGGGAAAAATAAGCTAAAACAAACAAACTTTGAAAGGAATTACCCGTGGTGACAAAGAGGCGGTTAACGCAAGAGGCTCTCAAGGGCTCCCACCACAGTAAAACCCCTGAGGCTGATGTGCACACACACCTACACACAAAAAACAGCACGTGCGCACGCATACACACTCACACCTAATATCACAAAGCCCTGGCGTGCCTAGTGAAGTGTGTGATGCTCCCTGTTGTAAATGGGATTTAAGGAGGAGAAAGAGCTCTGTCACGCTCATCTTCCTAACTCTCATTCCTCTTCTTTTCTCAAATCCAAACCTGCCATTTGCATTTACCTTAATCATTCCAATCTCCTGTTTATATTGGTTTGTTTTAACACCAACCGTTCTATTTCATCATTTAGCACACTATAACCCCCGGTTTCACAGACACGGCTAAAGCCTAGTCCCAGACTAAAATGCATGTCTGAGCAGTTTCAACTGAAGAAAACCTATCTTAAAATGTGTCAGTGCTATTGTTTTGTCTCAAGATGCACACCAGTAATTTTTTTTT
>NW_015505396.1:598453-652801 GCF_001515645.1 Sinocyclocheilus grahami | reverse complement strand
CGTCACTACATAATAAATCTGTTCATCTTTTTCTGATCATTTTTTGCCTTGCAAACTTAAACTCTTAGTTTTCTGTGATGTATTGAATGCTGTTGTGAACTCTGTCAAATCCAACTCACCAAGGTAACATTATCTAGCTGACAAACATACATTTTTCTTGAACTGTGAGAATGACCAATCCGAATTTGAGATCGGGTTGAAATTCTAAAAAAAATCAGTAATGTTTTGCACCATAATTTTATAAATGTACACTACCATTCAAAAGTTTTTAATGTTTTCTTTTGCTCATTGCATTTCTTTGAATAAAAGTATTCAGTAAACAGAAATACCATTAAATTTTACATAAATGTTTTCTCAATTTAGATTCATTTTTCTATATTAATGTTTTAAAATATAATAATCTTCAGCAGCCATTATTCCAGCCTTCAGTGTCACATTATCCTTCAGAAATCATTCTAATATGCAGATATGCTGCTAAAGTATAATTTCTTCTTATTTAATTTTTTTTTTTATTATTTCTTATTATTTAAAAGTAACATTTTACACAGCTGAAAGCGCTTGTGCTGCTTAATTTTGTTGAAACTGAATTTTTCAGGATTCTTTTATAAATAGAACATTAAAGAACAGTCTTTACTGTCACTTTTGATCAATTTAATGCATCCTTGCTGAATAAAATTATTTCTTTAAAATAAAAGCCAACAACTGCAATAATTTGTTTTCCAGTTACATAGCACTGCGCAAACACCACCCCACTTCTAACTAGACTGCAAGGAACCACCCAAATCCATCAAAAAATGTTGGCATATATAGTTGTTACAGAACTTTGTTTATATATATTTTTAGTTTGAAAGAATAAAAAGGGTCACAAATGCCAAACAAAGCCTTTCTCTGAGCAGAGGGGCTGTTCCCCCATCACCCCATCCAGGCCCTGTTTAGGGGATCAGATTGAGACTCGAGTCGCAGCCTCCCTTCCCAGCTCTCTCGGTCTGCACCCCTCCTCTAGCCCAGCTCTCTGTGATGCGCCCCCACCCACTCAGTGCCACTCGCTTCCTTCAATCACAAACCAGACAAAGCAGGATTTCTCCCCAAACCAGTTCAACAAAATTAAAATTATGGCCGATACAGATACATTTTGTGATGCACCAAAATTATTTTTTACTGATTTAGCCGAAAACTGAAACTGAAAATTAAAGCTTAATAATCAATTAATAACATGTAGTTATTTCCAACTCTGTATATCTGTATATAAACAATTAAATTGCACATATAGCAGATTTTATACAAATGTTTTAATGGTATAATTGTTTCTACTCCAATTTAATTTAAACCGTGGAAGTAATAAAACACATTCATTAAATAATGAAGAAAGAGGCTAAATAAAAATGTAATGAATATGTAATATAGTACATATATTTAGCAAAATGCTCCTCTCTAGAGTTTTTTTTTCTAGATATTTTTTTGACAACTTTGCAAGGCTGAAACACTGTTTGAGCGATTACATTAGACATGATACAATTTAGTGAGCTGTACTGGTTCTGTCAACATCCCTTCTGATGTTTATTCATATTTATCTTGTGCTATAACTAGTAGTAAAGAGGAAGATATGATCAGTTGATTCATAAACTGAGGTGGCTACAGTGATTTGTCACGCCATATTTAAAAGTATCAAAATGACATTTATTGTTTGAATTTTGTATAAAATTGACAAAGCTCAGGCTTTGTTTCATATCAAAAGTAACAAATCACAAAATTGTGAATATTGGATGATAGGCGCACTGCAAATAAAGATTGATTAAGTTTTGTTCAGGCATCAGCTCAAAACAGCATAGACTAAAAGTTCAAATCAATATTCAATAACCAAATCAATATTTTCAACTCATCCCCTAGCATCCACAAAGAGATGGCATGAGTTCCTGCTGTAGCTTTTCTAAGTTGTGTGCATGAAATAGACACAATTAAACGTGCCATCAGAGAATCGCTAATTAAATTTCACCATTTGGTCAATGAATTTGGCCTTCCAAAAACTGAAAATTCATCTTCAGCCGCCAAAATTGTGGTACATCATATACAAACTATTATAAAAAAATATATTAACAGCCACTAAATGATTGATTTTAAAATTATACACTATTTTTGTCTAAATAAATTAGAAAAAAACCCCACTAAAACTAAGATCAGTCATCTTAAAGAAAATTAAGCTATGATTATTATACACGATGAAAAATGGATTTTAATTTTAAGATTTGTTAGTCTACTTTTAACAGTGTTTAACAGTGTTATTAATTAAATTATTAGTGTTTTTAAAGGGAGACTAAAATCTTGAAATTAAATGTAAAAATAGAGGAAATTAGCGTGTATCTAAATCAAGTATTAAATATCAACCAATACCAACAAATAAATTAATTATCCCACAATCTACAGTATATGGTACCTATTGTATATAAACACCTATAATTCAAATATCATCTAGAACACTCTGGTTTTGCCTGTTGTAAGCATTTAACATGAGAATTAACTTACATGCAAGAGAGAATAGTAGGACTGTTTCCCTGTGTAGAACAGAAAGTGAAAAGGGCATCCTTTTGCATCCCACTGGATAGCTAAAAGAGAGAACAAGGCACAAGTAGTTCATTACCAGATATCAGCATGCTTATATTTGGTGTCAAAGAGCACAGAAAGAGTTAAAAGGCAGCTTTTTACATACCTGTCTGTTTTGGGAATATTTCCTATGGGTGCTAAAACAAAAAGAAAGGAACATAATGAACATATTGACTGTGTTATAAATTATCAAAAAAATAATTTCTCAAAGAGTCCAGAGGGGAAAAGATATGCAATACTCCTCTAAACAAACAAACAAACAAAAAAGTGAATCAGAATGCATACTCTTTTTTTTATTTCTCCATTTAATGGCAAATAATTTTGCCACAAAAATTACACTTTAATTATGAATACATTTTTATGATGATTATGAAGTGTCGTTTTATTAACGTTTTATTATGAAATAATCTAAGTGAGATCAATGGGCTTGAAGAATTACATTACCTTCTTTAAAGGTAATTTTAGTTTATGAACCTTTTTTTTTATGAGCATTCATGAAGTCAGGGCTCAACCCCACTACTCTAGTCAGCTGCGGTAGGCAAATAAAAAGTCAGCTTGTTCCAATTCTTAAATTACATGCAACAGTATATGACAATCAAATATTTTATATTTATTGTGCACCCCAGAGGTCTCTCAATGCTACTTTTTTTTACTACAGTGTGAAACACTGATCTCTACCATTTCAAATACTCTGACAAAGACCCAAATTATTCCAGTGATAGTATTCAGCAGGGCATTAAACTTTAATTTGCATAATATGAGACATTCAGAATGGCAACCTTTGGGTCTTTGACCCTGTTTTCAGGATAAAGAGACAGAAAAAAAAACAAAAGAAAAAAGTGAGGTGATGGCAGATGCACTCTAAGAGAACAGACATCCATGTATTGGGCCGACAATCAAATATTTTATATTTATTGTGCACCCCAGAGGTCTCTCAATGCTACTTTTTTTTACTACAGTGTGAAACACTGATCTCTTCTATTTCAAATACTCTGACAAAGACCCAAATTATTCCAGTGATAGTATTCAGCAGGGCATTAAACTTTAATTTGCATAATATGAGACATTCAGAATGGCAACCTTTGGGTCTTTGACCCTGTTTTCAGGATAAAGAGACAGAAAAAAAAACAAAAGAAAAAAGTGAGGTGATGGCAGATGCACTCTAAGAGAACAGACATCCATGTATTGGGCCATCAAAACCAGAGTGAGGGAAACACAAAGAGAAGAACAGACAGAATGGTGCAGGATGCAGTGACAGATGAAGGCAGCACCTGTTCATACCTTGAAAAGCTCTAAGGGAGGTTTAGCCTCGTCATGGCAGATGCACTCTAAGAGAACAGACATCCATGTATTGGGCCATCAAAACCAGAGTGAGGGAAACACAAAGAGAAGAACAGACAGAACGGTGCAGGATGCAGTGACAGATGAAGGCAGCACCTGTTCATACCTTGAAAAGCAATATGGCCCAACTCCCTAAGGGAGGTTTAGCCTCGTCATAAGTGTTCTAGAAACCTCTGCTGCCTAAACTTCACACAAGGCCAATCTGGGAAAACAAACACTCCCTCAAAACAGATTTTTTTTTTTGGAGACATCTGACCACTTGCTTCATGTGCAATGAAAAATGTAGCACTGAAAATCTAAAAGTGTCTGACCTTCTCAGGTGATAAGGACATACATGTTTTAACCCATACAGATCCTGCCATCCCATTGCTTTTGTATCACTTTTTTTTTTTTTTTAGTCAGTCAAGGTTTCTTGAACCAATTTTACATGACCATTTGAACTCTCTCGCTGACCCTTAAATACTGTACAATTAAAGGAAGTTCACACACAAAAAAATTCTGAATAAACAAAAAAATTCAAAAAATAGTGAAAAAATCTAAATACTGAATAGTTGTTGATATCTAAGTGACCATATGGCTAAGTGAAATGATGCCCAATTTTTGTCCTGATCTACTAATGTATTAAATAATTCTCTATCCTTTAAAAGTTTGGAGACTGGAATTTTTTTATTAATATTGTTATAATTTTTATTATGCAAAGACAAATTTTACAGACATTTATAATGCTATAAAAGATTTATATTTCAAGTCAATTCTGCTCTTTTAAACTTTATATTCTTCAAAAAATTCTGAAAAAAAAAAAAGATCAGTTTCCACAAAAGCAGCACAACTGTTTTCAGCATTGATAATAATAAAAAAATGCTTCTTAGGCACCAAATCAGCATATTAAAATGATTTCTGGATGACTGGAGTAATGGCTGCTGAAAAAGTACATTTTAAAACACATTAAAATAGAAAACACTTAGTTTAAATTGTGATAAGTTCACAATATTTCTGTTTTTTTACTGTATTTGCTAAAAAGCCTTTAAACCCTGGTCGCATTCGGTTACAGCAGTCAGCTCGGTAAAGCTCTCTCCAAGATCATTCTGTGTTCCCATTATACTTGATTTGTAAATACATGTCTATGATTTTGCAAAAAGGACTTTATCTTCTTGCCGGAGTTTAATGTTTTTTTGTTACTTGCAACCTGGTGTCTGTGAAAACAAAATACGGGCGTTTTAAAAGCGTTCGGTTACAGCAGTCAGCTCGGTAAAGCTCTCTCCAAGATCATTCTGTGTTCCCATTATACTTGATTTGTAAATACATGTCTATGATTTTGCAAAAAGGACTTTATCTTCTTGCCGGAGTTTAATGTTGTTTTGTTACTTGCAACCTGGTGTCTGTGAGAACAAAATACGGGCGTTTTTTAAAAAAAAGACTATAAATTGTTTTTAACGTGCACAGTAACTGAAATTTAAAACTGTTAAAAGAAAGGCTCAATAACTGTTGCACAGATATAATACACTACGCATCAATTTCTCTTCCCTTTGTGCTTTGCAGTTTTTAACACGAAGCGCTTACAATGTGTAAGCGCTTCGTGCTCATAGACCGTATAAAAACAGTTTGTGCTGCGCTGTATTTGTTTTGTCCTATTGTATCTATCATATGTTGTTGCCTTATTAAAAAATATGCTATATATTCAAAAGAAATGTATTTTAATTTTATAGTATAAACTTAAACATATATATGAATGTTTTAAATGAATGGATTTTATAATACAAATAGCAATATGTAACATTTTACCATATTTAGTGCAACACTTTTATTTGTTCCCCACAAAATAGTTTTATCAGTAAATGTTTGGATTTCTAAAATTATTGTGCACTGATTTTTCAAGAATAATTTTTGCTGCCGAATTATCCACTAACCTAGTTTATGATACATTTTTGTCATAGATTATAAATATACATAGGCCTATATTTTTTCATATTTACTGTTTATTTTATTTTTCTTTATAATGAAGTAGTCTGTATCTAGTAGATTGTGAATGAATGATTATCAGTTCCACACACAGAGATATATAAATTCTACATTTATTTAAATGGGTTAAAAAAACATCACTGGTATCGGATCGGTATCTGTATCGGCCAATACCGAACCCTAGGTATCGGAGGCGAAAAAGGCGGATCGGAGCATCCCTAAAATAAATGCAGCCTTAGTGAGCATTAGAGACTTTACACATACATACATGCATACCTAAATAAAGGAATAGTTCACCTAAAAATAATCTACTTGGCTGTTGTTTGTAATCAGTATATTTTCTTTGCATTTGTGGAACACAAAATTAGATATTTTGCAGTAGCCCCAAGCTGATACTATCAATATAAATAAATTGTCACACTGCCAAGCTCCAATAATACGCTACATAAACGCAAATCATATAACTTGCACTATTTTCCAAAACATCTGAAACCTGTGCTTCAAGACACTCTCCTTTAAAAGTTCGCTCAAGTTGGAATTGTCAAAAATTTCTTCCCAATTTCAGTTGCATGGACTCTGTGAACGTCAGAGCCCACCTGACGGGTGCAAACGCAATGTGTGTGCGAGTAGACGAAAGACAGCGGGAGAAGGCAGGTGAGGCTTGCAGTCTTTATTAATTACTTCCTCCTGGCAGCGCTTGCTGTGCAGCTGTTTCACACCTTCAGTGCATTCACGGGAACGTCATGTCGGCTGAAGCGCTTGGCAGACACGCCGGTGCCAGCTCAGGCACAGACGCCCCATCCTGTACTTGCTCTGTGCCCTGCAGTCGCAGCCATTTTCCACCCCTTACCCAAAGATCAGCTGGCAGAGGGACGGTACGTGTCAGCTTCTTTTAGCCACACTTAATCTGAGGACTCAATTCATTAATGGTGACAGAGATTGGGGAATAATGCTAAGAATCGAGAAATTGGACCAAATTAGTTGGATCAATCAATTACGGCCATTTCTGTCTGGCACAGAATAAAACATTGGACATGTTTGTAAATATATGCCAATTTTTAAGCAGGTCCAAGATGCTTCGCTGTGACACCAGCTGATGACGTTGCTTTTAGCTCAGAGGAATCACAATGATATTGATGGTACCAGTCTTTGTGTTTCTAGTTTTCTTCCTTCCTTCTTTTGAGGCATGTAAGGAAACCAAATTCTCACGGTCAAAGAAAAACAGAATATATGCGGGTGATTTCTATACCTGGAAAGGTCATGTAAATTAGGAAAATTTTTAAACTTCATGGGCTTTTTATAAGGAACAAACACTATAGAAATTCTTATCCAATAAACCACAAATGACTAAGAGTCATGTAAATTTATTGAGTAAAAACAGTGGGAAAATTAATAACATTTGGCTCTTAAAACTTGAAAAGTTACTTTTTTAATTTACAGAAACTATGAGTTCCTGTAGATTATAAGTTGTTTCGAAAAACAAAACTAGGACTAGTAGGCCTTTGAATATTGTTGTGGACAGTGGGATGGCTTGGAGTCGAAAAGGTTGAGAAATAGGGATGCACCGAATATTCGGCAACCGAAATAATTCGGCTGAAAATAGCAAAAAAAAATCTCTTTTGGTGTTCGGCCGAATAAGCGAAAAGGCCGAATAATATGTACCCGAACAATGATTAACGCGATCAAATAGAGGCATGCATTAATGCAGCAACTTGTTCCTCGTCAGTTGCTCAGTAACATTTTTGTGAATTTTTTTAAAGGCATGTGACAATGCGATACGTGCGACAAACATCTTCCCAAATTCGTAATGAGAATCATTTATAAATCTGCATGCTGTTGTCAACAAAAAGAAGCACTGAGATCTTCCTGCGGTTTTCTGCCAAAATAAAAGCCGAGAAAAAGCAACAACTCCATCGACATTCATAAATGACAGTATTGTAACTTTACTGTCGTTCTGTAAAATAAAATAAAGACAATAATAATTACCCTACAACAGCTCTATTAAAACATTTATTATAACATTAACACATAGTATTCAAATTGGGATCTGTAATATATTCTAATGTTTTAAAAGAAGTCCCTTCTGCTCAGCAAGGCGGCCTTTATTTGTACAGTAAAAAAATACATGCCTGATTCAAGTCTCAAAAATGGCCAAAAGACAGGATACATTTTCTAAAATAAAAATAAAAAGTTTGTGGTAAACAGCCACGGATCAGTAGCGGACTCCTGTGAATAAATGTCTAAAAATCCTGATTGGAGTATCACTATAAATAGTTATAAATGATAAAAAGAAGGCTTTAAAGAGATCGGTATTGGTGATCGGTATCGGCAGATACTGCTTTCTGTGATCGGCCTCAAAAATCCTGATCGGAGTACCCCTACTAACACCTGTCATAAATAAATAAAATAGACCATGCTTACAAATAATAACTTACCTATAACTCGCAAAATATCTTTTTGACTATGAACAAATGACAAGTCAGTTTAACAGCTGAAGCAGGAGAAGGTATACTTTGTCCATTCTCATATATAAACAAAAGTGTATGTGTATATATATATATATAGTTTAGCCGTCCCTGGCTTGGTTGGAAGAGGTGGGTCAGAGCGCGGTTCACTTATATATAGATCAGTGAGTATGAGCGCTAGGGCTGCACGATATATCGAAATATCGCAAATGTAAATATCGCAATATGCATATCGCAATGGCGTGCGATATTATCATTTTAATAATAGGCTACTTAAATCAAAATGTTGCAAAAGGTCAAAGTTTTAGTTTGACGCATATAGCAGAGAATTGCTTGGTTAAAAAGAGTTATTAAGTGCAATAAGTTGAAGAAAACAACTCTTTGCCGTCTTGTCTTGCTGTCTGACTCACACCTGAAGCGCGCGCACAAGCCGCATCTCGCACAGAGTATCTTCCGTTCTGCCGCACAAGTGCAAAATGCGCGCGCACACACAGAAAGACGCGTTTCAGTATCATTATACTGGATCTGTGCAGTCGGATTTAAAGGGACAGCAGCCTATAAATACGTGCTGCTGAATATGACACTAATGTTAATCAAACAACAAAACAGCTATAACAAAGATTAATCTAAATTTAATTCATACAGTAAACACTATGCAGTGTTATTTTACACTTAATTATTACATTTCTGTACCTGAATACGACTGTTTATTTTATCTATGCATTTCTTTTTTCTTTTACTGACTGTTCATTTGCCTTTAATCATGTTTGAACTTTCTCAGACTATAGTTTTTGCTGTGGTATATGAAGAAGTTTAAAGTGTGTGGAAAGCAAAGTTACAATGATATTGAAGTAGTGTCATTAATTTTTTTGTTTGTATGTTCACATTGATGTTAAATTACATTTTCATCACTTTTTAATTTCACTACTTTTTAAGTAAAGCTAAAACGAGTAAAGCCGCTTCTAGTGATTAGTAATAAATCTCCAGCACGTGCTTTCAGATGGAGCGGCATTTACTACACAGAGTTTATGTGTACTGACAAGCTACACAAAATCGCGTTCAAAATCGCAGGCGATTCATTGCCGATTTTGTGTAGCTTGTCAGATTTTAAATTTTTTTGCCCAGCCCTAGTTTGCACCAGCTCTGCAAATGGCACTCCAGTCACGTCACATTTATTTATATAGCACTTTATACAATAGATTGATTTAAAGCACACAGCTTTACAGTAAGAAAAAAAAAGTAAAAAAAAAGTTTTCAGTTAAAATTACAACTTGATTTTCTGCCATAAAGCAGCTGTCCAGTGTGGACCTAGCTAATCTTTTTAACAGTGAATGCAAAAATAAATAAATACAAATAAAAATAAAAAAATCATTACACTAAAAAGATAGTTTGGTTTGCATAGATTAAAGCTTGATGTAGCTCAGGACTGTTTTGATAACTATAACACTATAAGGTGTTTAAGAGAGCTAATGTTGTGAATCAAATAATTTAATCGAAAATAAAGGTCTTGGCACTTTATTTTTGTTCCATTTATAACTTACAAAAGGAGATGTTAAGCAGAATGAAGCATCATTCAGTCAATTACTTCTTCATACAGTTAACTAAATGGTGAATGAGAAAGTGAGACATCTCATTTTGTGTGCCAAATATATTTATTTGTATGGAAAAAATTATTGAAATTGAAATAGTAATATAATTGTTTGATATTTGATATTTATTGAAAGCTGAATTGATTACCTTGTTTTGTTTATTAGTTAGAATGTGTTACTCTGTATTTTAACTAATTGTAAAAGCAGAATAATAGAATAAAGCCTACTGATTAATTGGTGAAATAATCAACAATACTTCATATATATATATATGTATACATATATACACACATACACACACACTTACATATGTACAAAAAAAGAAGACTGAACATAGAATAGAAGAGAATAGAATAAAAATGTAACTCACATCAATATCCTCTGGGTCTTCCTCCATCATGTTGGCCAAGTGTCGTTTGCCAACTTCAAACTCCTCCACCTGTTTGTCGATGAACTCCTGTGTGAATTTCTGAGGCCCTGCTGCTGCCAGGTTCTTCTTCCATAAAGAGGATGACACGTAAAACTGGCAGCTGGAATTATGAAAAAACATAACAACAAATAAGAACCAATTTCTGTCAATTGCTACAAAGAACAAGGCTACAAGCAACCTTGGTGATCAAGCTCATAAAATAATGAAATATCAATAATAAGTACAGAAGAAATAATCTAAACAGTAAAGGTTTTATTTTATTATAAATAATATTCAAAATAAAAGTAATGATGATTCTCTTGTTTTCAATTCTGAATTAAAACTGCATCTGTATTATCTACTAGCTGGCTGGGGCAGAGGACATCAAGCCATACCGTATTGCATAAAATACACAATATAAACCGTTCAAATAGTGCAGGTTATTAACGCAACATGAATGCAATGAAACGGGAGGATAGCACTCCGTCCTGTCAATCGACATGTTTTATACAGACTCCAAAAGCACTGTACAGTTACAAGGATATGATACTCTCAGCAGCATCACTACCGAACATGACTGACTTGTCGCAAAAACAGCACTGTACCGGAGCAAAAATAAGAAGGCATTTCACCTGCGTGACCATCTTTGATCGGGGCACACACACATTCTTACCGCAGCTCCTATTCTTCCATAAAATCGACCTCACGCCTCTGCAACCGGAGGCAGCCATGTTTGCACGACTACTCGCACTTAGACAAAGAGCTGTGTGGTTTTAGAGATCGAGAAAGGAATAGCAAATTCCACAGGCTGAAATGTGGAAATTGTGTCTTTTGAGAAAAAAAAAATGGGCTAGAAGTGGCATGACATGAGAGGGCAAGAAAAAGGAGAGAAAAAGAGCGAGATGGGCCTGGATTCTTTAAGCTTTAGTGGTAAGATGCAGGCTTATTCCAGTCATAATTTCCATCATGCTTTTCCTAATATCCTTACTGGCTCGTGATGGGATAAGCACATCTCACAGCGTGTGTCATTTTCACCTTAAAGCTTTCACACTGCTTACAGCGTCCATTGTGGCTGACACAATCAGCCATAGGGGCAGTCTGCTTAAAACTGCTTTTCCTCTGGTATTTTGCACGCTATATCTCTCATTCCATTCATGAGGGATTTATGAGAAAACATCTTAGTGGTTACAAACAGCACATGCTTTCTGTTAAGACTTGGTCTAATGATTTTGTTTATTTGGGGCCAGTGCCAAAGTAAATGGCAACTGTCCAGAGATTTTTGAAATAGGCTTTATTTAAAAAAAAAAGAAAAAAGGAAATATTGCGACAAACACTACAAATGTGTTCTTATAAGTTTGCATAATGTGATGCAAAGTGGCTATTTCAATAGCAATGAATATAGCAAGGCTATTATTTAACCGTCTAGCATACAAGTTCACTCATACCCATAACTCATTCGCATATAAGCGTAAGCCACAATTTAGGAAGGCGCAACACAGGCCGATATTACAATAATGAATCAAATATGAATAGTTCGCCGATGCAGGGAGCACCATTGATCGATACGAAGACATAACAGCTGGAGAGGAGTGAGTGTGGTAAAAGAGTGAAAGAAAAACAACAGATTTCTCTGTTCCCCCTTTAACACACACTTGCATTCGGGTGCAAATGTGTGAGTATCTGTGTGTGTGTGTGTGTGTGTGTGTGTGTGTGTGAGAGAGAGTCTTTGTCGTGGGTGCCAGTGCTTCTTTCATGCCCCGGGGCCATGGAAACCGCCCCATGCCCCTACCCTGCATGAACTAGCACCTGCACTGATTGGCTGCTTATCTGTAGGGAGAAAGAAGAGGTAGAGAGGCAGTGATTGGAAAAGGCAGCCGGAGGATACGAGTGGGGCCCAAATGGTGTCCTCTCCTCAGAGACACAGACAGAATCCAGGAGAGACGTAATCCACAGAACACGCTCGGCCCAGGGACGCAGACGGAGCAGTACGATGCACACATATGTAATGCACACACAATCAACTAAGCCTAAATAATAAGTATGCAGGAGCGAAATCAAGACACAAAAGTGTAACTCTGGCAGAGCCTGCTCTTAGGAAATCACTGTTTTATTTACATTGTTTTTCCAGAACGGGCTTATTTAGGAAATGGACTTTTAATGAAACAGTCCTTCAAGCGAAGCCATTCTAATGCCGAATCCTCCAGTATTGTTATAATGAAATGCTCCCGAGGCATCGGTGGAGAATGCTTATCCAGATTTCATATCTGCCCTCCGACAGCCATGGAAATCATCCGGCTGATTATCAAAGAGCCGTGCAGTGGCCTTTAATTGATAGCAAAAGCTCTATAATAAATAGAGACATTTTGCTGAGGAGCGGAGAGAAGCTGAACTGCCAGTGATTACCTGCTGGAATCAGGCCTCATCAATATCAGCCTAATTACAAAGCACTTCTGGCAGTGCGTGAAACAAATCGACCGCCGCAGCAGATTGGGCCGTGGCCACGGACGTCCACAGATATTAGGGCTTTTAGCAATGGGCCTGTGGGGGGCTACCTGAGTATTGCTCCCCACACACTGCTGATAAGGAAGAATGGGGCGATTTAGATCAGTGAAGTGCTTTGCTTCTGCCAGCTCTGCTAATGCCTCCTTTGCAGGCTTATGTGGTCATGGGGCTACAGCCAGAACTTGCACGTTTTTCTCAGCGTATTTCTATCTCATTCATCTCATGTTGAACACCTCGGTTCACAGACACTGCATTTGTTACACAGACAGTAATGACAGATCAGAACAGGGATCTGTCAGCTTTGTGTTATGTGTGTAAGCCATATCCCATGTGAGTCTCTTTCACTCTCAGATGGAACCACTTTGTAGGCCTATTCAGCCCCCCAGCCCCCCAAACACACACACACACACCAGTGGAATGGCTGTATTGGGTTTCCAGCCTGAGACAAGTTGAAGGGTTCCTTCCCTGCTTCCCATGGAGGAAAAGAGTGTGCCAGTGTCTTTTCCCCCCTCCTTCATCTTGCGTCTGTCTTTTTTTCCCCTAGGTAAGCGTCTGAGGTGGGGTCCCGGTGGCGAGTACAGGAAGGAAGCCATTACTACGCAGTGTGGAGAAAGAGGCTGTGGGATGCAGCTGCCCGTCGCTTGGGAGGAAGAGGTTCAAGACCCCAGACAGGACGGGAGTAATACGACCCTCTGGAGTAGCTGAGACAGACCTTAGAAAAACTTCCTACCGCTTCATCTCATGAACATTTCCTGCTAATGGACGTGCCCTGCAAGGGGCACCCCTTCGTCCTGCCAGCTTTAACTACATTCCCAGCATAATATACTTCTTTGATCCAACATATTCGTTTTGGGGATTTGTTCATACAATCAGGGATAATGTTTGCACTCTATCTTTTAATTGCTAGTGCACAGCAACATTTGTGCACACAATTATAAACACTTTAAACAACAAAGTTGATTCCAGCAGTGATATTGGTGAAAAGTCGCTACCAATCAGACATAAAGAGTTGCTCTAAATGAGACTGGGATAATAAGGACCGGGAGTCTTGAGACATCTCCCTCTGATGAGAGGACACCGGCTCTCTGGCTACTGCTGGGCTCCCCAACATCTGCGCAGGCAATTTAAACCCACTGTAGACTGCAAAGGTTAAACCACTAAAATCTAATATTTGCCTGGAGGGGGTCATGGCACTGCAATTACTAGGTACAATCGGCAGAGCTAATCAGTTCGCCTGGCTTGCAGGGGGCCGGGGTTGGCGAACGGGCCCATGATCAGAGCCTCTGTCCTCTCGCTGTTCTGTTTACTTATTAAACTCCATCTCGTGTTCAAGGAGCCGCGCGGCTGCCCTCAGCCCTCTACACAGGGGGCAAATTTAGCTCCCAACACTCTCAGATATCGCCACACTTCACAAGAATTCATGTTAATCAGTAGTTTTGTTCTTTGGTCTGTGAGAGAAAAGGGATAAATCTGGCAGTTATTAACAAATATAATGCTCTTCACGTAAGACAATCTACTGATGATGTTAACCTGACCTGAGAATGAGTTCCGAGATGTTTTTGTTCATACTTTGTGAAGTAGTTGCGTTATTATATTCTTTGATATAGTGATATTCTCTTTACAAAACCAAATATAGGATTAGAGCATAATGCATTATGATTGTCTAGCCTACACCCCTTTTGAACGAGGCTCAGGGAACAATTACGGATAATTAAATATGTGCCAGTACAGAAAAAAAAGATAATTATGTCCTTTGTGTATTACACCAATTAATTACTATTATTTCTGGGAGTAAAGCCTTTAATGACTTGAGAATCTGCACATACAACACTTGCGAGTGCACTTCAGATGCCTAACCAAGTTTTCTACATTTCTTCTCTTCATCTTTTTCTTCATGCATTTCTGTCAGGTCACTTTTAATGTTCAAGGTTAATCACTCTCGAATCAAAACCACGGTGAGTGAGTTTACACTGTCCGCCTGCCCAACGGTGAGTGGATTAGTTGAATCTCTGCCATCTGGGGTTGGTGAATGAGTGACCAGGTGTTAACTCTCCCACACCTGGAGTTGTCCTAACGAGGGCTGCTGTAGAGCACCTTTGAGCCTTTTACTCAACTCAACTCAACTAAATTTTTATTTATAAAGCCCTTTCAAAACCATTAAAATGGACCGAAGTGCTGTCCATGAGTAAAAATAATACTAAAATACATTCAATCATAAAATAACAACAACACATAACATCAAGAAAAACATGCAGCCAATCCCTCACAATTCTCCGACCTAATTAAACGCCGAAAGCTTGATAAAATAAGTAGGTCTTCAAGTCCTTTTTAAAAATGTCCATGCTAGCCGAGGATTTGATCAAAAATGGTAACACATTCCAGAGAGTAGGAGCCGCAACAGAAAAAGCGCGGTCTCCACTACGCCTCAACCGAGACCGTGGGACGGTTAGGAGCATATTCTGAGAGGAGCGCAGATGTTGTTGAGACTGGTAAGAAATTAACATGTCCTTTATATACTCAGGAGCCTGATCGTGTAATGCTTTATAGACAAACATTAACACCTTGTACTGTATTTTGAGAAAGGGAGATTATCCTCATCTCCCTTTCTCAAAAGAGTTACAGAAGCCATTTAGGCTACCGACAACTTTCTTTCACAACAAGACTTGAGATTGACTTGTTTTGTCTTGAGATTGAAGTCAATTATAGTATCTTCTGTTTTATTGTAGAAAACCCAATGAACCTGCTGCACATGCATGCAAACAAATTTTCACCCACTCTCTCACACTTACTCTTCTTATCTGGAAAAGATTTTCCAGTGGTGCATTACTGATCTCTGTTTAAGCAAAAGAGCTGTGGCATCCATTCACAGTGATCTATTTATTGGCTTTAGGCAGTAATACCTAACCTAGGAAATGTGGGTCCAATTATTAGTAATCTATTAAACCCTGAAACCTATAAATGGTTACACTGCAACCCTCTGACCTAAAGACGGCTCAGATGCTCTATGCTATAAATCCCTACCTGGTTAATGAGACATTGAACCTAACAGCCCTTCTGCCACAGCAGGGATGCCGCTTGCATGCGTGCGTTTTGGGACAGTGGGTGTCATGCAGGCTGCTGCCCCTCCTGATCTAAGCACTATTGACAAATCCATCAAAGAGGTGGTGCATCAGCTCCCTACAAGCCCGCTCCAAGCAGCCAAAGCTTTGACATGCTGTCACCTTGGTAACTGCTGCTGAAGTGAATGGCCTGCTGTGATAGCTGACCTCGGTTGGCGGACCGCCATGACACAGAGGCAGGCGTGTGGATGGAGATGTCACCAGACCCCTGAGGACCATCGATCCCCCCTACATCTCCACCACAATCCATCCTGATCCAGGCTAAATTTATTCCTCTCAAACAAGAGCGTGGCAACTTAACATTTGTGATCAGATCGCATGTGGAAGCCATGGATTTGAGTGATTAATGGAACTCCAATTAGCCTCAGTCTGGGAGGGAGCTGCAAAAGACAGAGATCCTCAAAACTGGAGACTTGGGAACAAATACAAAGTTACATGGTGTTATTGAGAAGCACTTTACCACTGAAAACTGCAATAAACTAACAACATTTTCCTTAAGGCCTCATACTGTTAATATTAGTAAATTACTTTCTGTATTTTGGATAGAACAAATCTTATGGCTTGGATGAAGGCTTCTTGCAAAACTTGTTAAAAAGGAAGCAATTTTTTCACATTTTGCAATCAAATAATAAATACTAATAACTGGCCATAATTACATTGATTGAATGGAGAACGTAATAAAAATCTTGTCAGTCACATGGTCATACAAAATGATGTTGTATTATGATGAGTCTGATTTGCTTGTTGAAAAATGCTCACCCATTTCAAGGTGAATATTAGTTACATTATTTGTGTGTATTAAACATTTATAGGTAGATAATAAAAAAATACATTATAAATAACATTCCCAAAATCCAACAAAGATTTCTGACCAAAATGTACCTTATCATAATTTTATGTTTTTATATCTCACAGATGTTTTATGGGCTTTGTGAAATATAGTTTAATAGATCAACTTTGTATATAGGATACATATACAATACAATTTACATTGTTTCAGTTTCATATGAGCATGTAGTTCATTTGAAATAATCTCTGCATCCAACAATAGAAAAAAAATCATCTTCTGTCGAGGTGATATAGTAGACAGTTTCCTGATGATGTTTCTTTAAAAATTATTTAAAAAAACAAAAACAAAACAAAAAAAGCCAAACATGGACAATGTTTAATGTGTTTAGTTTAATCAACATATTGCTCAAATGTCATTTGCTAACGTTTATATAGGCCCATAGTCAGTACTATGAATGTACTTAAATATTTATGTACTTCTACAAAATGTTGCAGGTGTTTCTTGTGAAATTAATATTATTATTAAGAATATATAATCCCTCTATTGCAGTTAGTTAAGTTGTTCTTCAAAGTACACTTGTCTAAAGTTATAGGCCTATAAAAATGTCAGGTGGCATGCACGCTGCAAGGCGATTTCACTGGCACTTCATTAATTAATTAATTAATTCATTCATTCATTCATTCATTCTAATGCGCAGAGGCTTTGCAAAAATAGAAATGCATTAACTTGAATGCATTGTTTTGTGTCCTTTCTCTCCGATAAACTATGAAAGCAAGAAAGAGGCATTAAACGTATGAAAGTTTTTTTACTATAACTACTCAAATAACTGTAATTTTGGAAACGTACCGTACAGATTAAGTGCTAATAACGTTCTAATGCTTCGGTAAACCAGCCATGATCAGTTGGATTTTCGATAGGTTACCAGGTGGACGAGTAAAATGTACAGTCGAAAGTAGGCCTCTTGACATAAAGTGTCACTCTCAAGAACTTGAAAATCTTTTGAAAAACAAAAAACAAAACAAAACAACAACAGCAAATGGCAGCATTAGGCCTAATATCTAAATGTTTCCATTATCTACATTGCATGCTTATATATATATATATATATATATATATAAGCATGCATAAATCACGGGACGGACAACAAAAACGCCTTGTGTTTTGTAAAATCAGTTAACATGGCACATATTATTTTCTAATTGCTGCTACTACAACTATATTACTACTAACAACAACAATACTAGCCTATTTTTTATTACATTTGAATAAAATATTTTATTTAATAAAAGGTCATTTGAGTCCACAATTCATTGTACGATTAATTTACTGTCGAGTATAAACTAAATTTACAGAACAATAGAATAACTCTTTCTGGCCAATGGCTAATTAAATTAAATGTCAGTAGCCTATATTAGAGTTTGCAAAGCAACAAACTAGCTACTTTTTTTTATAAATGTAGATTAGCTTCATAACATCGTAAAAAGGCCTGGGAATTAAAGTAAACAAACAAGCGAGCAAACAAACAAACAAACAGGTTATAATAAAGACTCTTTATGTTATCTTACTATAGGCCTACATTCTTACTGCATCTATTAAAAACCTTTTTAGGTTTATCCTTTTATATGCCACCAAACAGTTTATGAACTGATTGAAGGTTATTTTAAATACATGAAATAGTCTCAACCCTAGTTCAGTGGCCCTTTTCCTCACCTGTCCGTCTCCTCGTCTTGTCCCTCAAAGCACAGAGACTTGAACTTCTCATTCTATAGAAAGGAAACCCCACACGTCACGTCACTCTGCATACATATTTCATTAAGCTCTATTCTCGCGCTCAAGAGAGACGGGGGGCACGGAGGGCCCAGCGCGCGCTGCATACCGCATGGGCATATGATCCGGAGCGATCAGTTTCTCCAGTGGTCCGAATGGTCCTTACAATTTTTTTAATGTTGCCGTGTTAGTTATGAATAAAGGCTACTTATTTATTTGCGTATTTGTTTTTGGGGTATTAAAATATACATTAATTTACGGTAGTCAGCACATAAGAACTCATTAGACACCACCAGGGACCCAAGTGACAGCAGTCTGCACAATTCTCTGTCTAAAGAGGCTGGATCTCAATGAGACGCCATGCAGTAATGCAAATCGTTACTATACAGGAAGGCGGAAAATACTACTTCTTAATAATATTACACCGATCTAATAGCCTACATAAAAAAAGCCAATAGCAAATAGGCTAATGAAGTGTAAATATAGCCTATATGTTTGGTATAGGTAAATGCTGCAACTTAACAATAAAGACACCACATACGTGGTCTAGTGTGGCTTGAGCAAAGCGCAAATGTGTCTGGTTATTGTTTCACATGAATTCAGGAGGCATGTGATGGAAATGCAATCTCTGGTTTGCAGAGGGGAGTAGCACCTGCGCCCGCTGAACATGAACGACGTTTAGAGTGTGCCTCCAGAGGGTGAGAGTGACTGGGGAGTGGCTGGTCCTCCAGACAACACAACTGGGGACTTCCATGGAGTTCTGAGGGCCCTTACTTATGACACGCTGCGGCAGCTGAAGTTAGTCTAAGTACAGCATTACAGCATGTACAGTGACTGAGACTGTGTGCTCTGAAACCTATTTTTGATTTAAAATGTTTATGCGTTTTAACTCGAATATATTTTAAGTAAATACAGAAAAGATGATACTGTTGTTACTTGTTAATAACCAAGCTGACATTATTATTTATTGTTATTATATTATTATAACTATTATTATTGTCGTTATTTTTTCATGTTTTAATATGTTCACACAATATGTGTAATGAGTATGCAAAATGGATAGGCCTACATATATATATATATATATATATATACATACATATATATATATAAATGACAACAATAAGAATTTCATTACTATGCAGAATTCATAAATGTATAAAACACCACTTGCGCGTAACTAACTATTCCTCGTGTTAAGTGGTCGACTATTTTGAGAAGTAAATACTTAAAAAAAAGAAACTGAATAAATAGTAAAAGTAATAGTAATAAGTCTATACAAGGAGTAAACATTTCACAGGGAAATAATACTTTTATAATTTGACAACCTTATTTTTAAATACACTGTGACAAATGACGAATATAAAAACCAAGGATTCTGCCAAGAGTACCAAAATGTAGTGATTTTGGATCATAGCAATACAGATATTTGAAAGTTACAGCCATTACCGCTTATTACCAACATAATGACAATAGAACTCATCGATTACATTAACATTAGCCTACCTTTTTTGACACTGATCAAAACAAGTGTTTGTGTTCGTTTGTTCAGTTAAGAGACCACGTTGTTCATTCTGTACAAAATATCTAATTGGTTATTCTGATATTATATGAGATGTTCAAAGTGGAATTCTGTTTACACATTGTAAATTGCATTTATAGCACATATATATCTTAGTGGGTGCCTACCAGTCTGATATCCTGTTTAAAATTACTCGTTAAAGATCTATTGACAAGTAATTATGACCCCAAATTAGCGTACATTTATGAATAGTATTTAGAAAATTAAAGTAGGCCTATATCAAACATTATTTTACGATAGTAGCTGGATTCCCAGCGATATGGCATTCACTCTATTATTATTATTATCAAATATATTTATTATTCATTTATATATTTATATCATTATTATTTTAAAATTGCACATTTTCTACAATTATGTTTTCAATGTGAGTTCTGGAAAAGTTTATGGAGTGTGACACATTAGCATGTAGTAGTCGAGGTAGGCCACTACCGTATAGCTGTATTCTGATTTTTCAGTCACTGGTCAAGTTGAAGCGTCTTTCCAAAAGTACCGGTGTAACGTTATATAGCCTATTACTGCTACAAATATACACATATATTAGAGTTACTTGGACTTCGGGTTCAGTGTTAACATTCTGTTGACAGTGACACAATTGTAGTTTTTTTTAATAGGAAGGTTTGGCAAGAAATCATAAATGAAATAAAATAAATGTTATTTAGGCTAAAACGTGGGGGTAGAAAAAGTGTAAATGTGACTGCACGTGCACGAAAACTGCTCGATTATTTATGAAAGACCCTCATACTTACAAAACTAAAAGGCTTATAATAATCTGAGCTGCTTTTATAATCCGTAAAATTTACCAAATAATTTCTGCTATACAACGGCCCGGACCCTGAGTTACAAAAATAAATAAATATGTAGCCCAAGTAAATAAATAAATAAAACGAAAGAAAGAAAGAAAGAAAGAAAGAAAGAAAGAAAGAAAAAGAAAATAACCTGGTAATTTTTCTTCATATAGGTAAAATCATATAGGCCTAGTTCTTTGTTATATTTGATCAGCACTGAATACATCTGAGCACGTGGGTCGAAAGTCATGTGACAGCACTATGGAGTTTAGTGCAGTTTGTCATGAGCATGCTTAACATATTCCAGGCCTCCCTGCAAACTACAGAAAGCTAAATTTGAGTAAATTCGAAAATTAAAATACCATTTTCTGTATTTAAGCCATGCTAATACCCGACAGAAAACTATAGGGTCATTGGACATCAAAAATGATGTTGAAGACAGAACCCAAAATGTGTTTTTCCCCCCAGACATTTTCCTCGACACCTAAAATCTATTTAATAAATAATACTGGCAAACAACGCGATCATGCAGCAATCATACACATTAGCTGATTTTCCCCCTCAAAATGTCTACATTTTAATTATGAATTAATTTAGCGTACTTCTCAAAGACAGCATTAACTCGGGTCGCACAAAATCAGTCTGAATGTCAGACTGGCACTCTTATTATTAGCGACAAAGAGAAGGGATGCATACTTCTATAACATTGATTGAATTTAGTTGCTAAGCAACTAGTGTATGGGAATTCATCCGCGAAATTTAAATCTTGGAGAGAAGGAATTGCGTGTTTTGCTGAATAGTCATCTTAAGAAAAAGTTGAAGCGATCACACTCTCGTTTTTGCACGTGTACAAACCACTTCGTCCGTTTTATTTATGAGGCCTAGCTCAGAATAATTTCATCCTCAGTATTTGGCTTACATAATGTTAGGGATATAGCATTAACTCATTTTATGACATGTTTTTACCGATTAAAGTTTACAGCATAAATTATATTATATACAGGCCTGTTTGTTAGTATTGGGGGCATTGGCAATCCGTTGTGAAATTAAGTAATCTGATTTATTTTTACAAGCAACACAGAAAATTGGCATAAGATGTTTGCGAGACTAAATATAAAATAACATAATAAATAATAAAAACAATACCATATTTAGGTTATCACACGATGCATGAAGCAGGCGCGCAATTCAGAGAGAAATTGAGAAATTCACTTGTTGAGAAAAAAAATTGACTAAATGTTATAATATTTTGCTATTCCTAAACACCTCGAAAAAAATGCAATAAAAAGCCATGCATGTGTAAAATGTCCGTAAACACGTGTTTTAGTTTTCAGGGTTATGTACTGGGACTGTGCATGATTTAAAAAGTGATTGTTTAGCAATATTTAGATTATATTTAGATAGATAGATAGATAGATAGATAGATAGATAGATAGATAGATAGATAGATAGATAGATAGATAGATAGATAGATAGATAGAGAAGATAGATAGAGAAGGCGTTTGCAAAAAGCAGACCTGTGTAATTCTGAATAAAATTAAGTCCAAAAACATGGTGATTGGGTTGATAGAAGGCATATGGATTTGACAGTTGGCATGAACGCTATAAAACAGGTAGCCTACACTACACAAAAGTGCGTGACACAGTAAACACTCCACCTCCACAAGCGATCAACTTTTCTGTGCTTTCTCTCGTGAGATTTACTGAACGTTGCTATCTCTATTACTTGTCACAGAGACACATTTCACCCTGCTAACAAAATGGTTGTACACTGAAGTAATTTACACTAAGGTGACACTTACATTAAGGTGACACCTTTGCTGGTTTGTCTAAGAGGAGAATGTTAGCTTAATAGAAATTCTAAAAGTTGTAGAAATGCAAAACTCTGTCGAAAAAATTCTGTCGAGGCCTACACGATTGCCACGTTACACTGATCTGTTTTATTTATTTTATAAAAATGCATTGTGTGAAATATTTATATGACGGTTGTATTATAATCAAACATATCTATATTGCTGGCATAATATTAGAAAGGCTTGGTTTTCGAGTGTTATTTTCTATTCTGCATGTCATAACATAAGGCTATTAATATTCAGCAGCTATCATTTTAAAATGCATTTGGCTAAATATTGCTCAAATATTGCATCCTATAAAAATTAGAAACAGCTACGATCTTAGGCACAACACACAATTTTGTTTCATTCTAACAAATTTATTGTTCTCGATCATCTCTTACGGAATCACTACTGAAATTAAATTACAGTCAAATCATCACATCAAAATATACCCTTATTACCTACTGTCAAAGTCAGCTCGTGTAGATTTGTGCTCTTTTAAAAATGAGAATACAAAATTAAACAAAACAAATAAGGTCAACAACGAAAACAGGGGAAAACATTTTACACAAGCCTGGGGGAAATAAATAATAACTGTTTGGAATAGTTCGTATGTATCCCGAATAAAATATTAAAACAAAGCATTTTAATGAAAAATATTAAGTAAATAATTCCGATCAGCATCTGATCTAATGAATCTATATTGCCGGCTTTACATAGTCTTGTTTATTAAAACCTACCAAAGAATACTGCTTGGAAATGGCAGCACATGAAAACATCCACAGCACCAGCTCTGGCCCACTTGGCAACGGATGTTCGCACTGAAGATTTTCAATGAGGTGCAGCTGCGGAATATTCAGTCTTTTCAAAAGTCATCTTTGATTTAAAGTTGTCCTCAAAAATCCACGTAAGATTCAGTTCTTTACATAAAAAAAAAAAAAACAATTTCAAAAGATGTGATCTTGGAGATCAGAAACTGAGAGCAGTCTTTTGTTGTTTTTGTGAGGATTGGAAGGCCAGGGGAAAAAATCCATTCCATATTTTTTGGATAATATCAAACCATGCAGTCTTCTCTGCCAAGTTGGATGGAAGCTTCGTGGATGCCACTGTTCTTCGCATTGTTTCAGCTGAATTTCATCCCTTTGTTTGAGGTTTAATGTCCCATAACAACATACACAATTGCCTGCGTCTTTTGCCTCTCAAACAAGACATTGGTGTAACAGGGTATGGGGGTAAAAGATTTTGTTGCTCATTGCTAATTTCTGTTATTTTTTCAGTTGAAGTTAATGCGCCAATATTACCTGGTGGAACGAACTTGTAGTTGTCACCCTCTGGTCGCCCGGTTCGCTCGGCCCAGTTAAACTTGCATCTTTTAAGTAATCTACTAAAAAATGTCCCTGAAAGAAAGAGCAGACACAACCTTTTAGGTTAAGACATTTAAGGGCCTGGAAGAAGATTAGCGGGCGGTTTAGGGTTGGGAAGGAAGAGGGGTGATTTGTTCTTGTGAGAAAAAAATATATAACACATCTGCAGTCTCAATATTCCCTCACAATCACAGTATCAAAATGTTTTGCTATCTTGATGATAGTCTGTGTTTTATCAGATATATATAAAATATTTTTAGTCTTGTATGCTGTTCTATGTCTCACTGAACATTCGTTTGCAGTCCATGGAGGGGGGCGGTGTATCTGCACTCACATTGCCGACCTGAGAATATACATCCTCCGGCGTCTGCGGCACTCCTGGGGGCGTCATCCTTTTCTCTTTCTGTCTCCGATTGCAAAACCAAACTCTCACCACCTCCTTCTCCAGCTGCAAGTTTTCCGCTAGAGAGGTTATCTCTTGGGCCGAAGGCTTGGGACATTTCAAGAAGTGACTCTCCAACGCACCTTTGACGCTCACTTCGATGGAGGTGCGCTTCTTGCGCTTCCTGCCCTGAGCCGCTATCTTGTCGATGCTGGTGGGGCTGCCTGTGGAAGAGTCTGCTTCCTCCAGCCATTTATTGAGCAACGGCTTCAGCTTGCACATGTTCTTAAAGCTGAGCTGGAGAGCTTCGAAGCGACAGATTGTGGTCTGCGAGAAGACGTTCCCGTACAGAGTGCCCAACGCCAAGCCCACGTCCGCTTGTGTGAAGCCCAGTTTGATCCGGCGTTGTTTGAACTGCTTGGCAAAGTGCTCTAAATCGTCCGACGTCGGCGCGTCCTCGTCGGAGTGCGGGTCGTGGCTGTTCACTCCGTGGTGTGTTTGCTGGTGATGTTGATGCTGGTGGTGATGGTGGTGGTGGTGGCTGCTGTGATCGAGCTCTGGGGTGTCGCCACGCACCAGACCCGGGTGTACTAGGCTTTGGCTGCCCGGCGGACTGAGCATGCCGTTCACCGTGAAGCCTCCAGGCTGCGAGTATATGAGGGACTGCTGCTGCTGTTGGCTCCCAGTTAGAGAAGGGATGTGGGCAGCGGTTGTGCTACACCAGGCACCCGCGTGAGTCTGGTGGGGACCTAAGTGTGGGGGTCTGTGATGCAGCGCAGTCCCAGAGTGCAAATCGTCTCTCCCCGAGTTATTTTTCACGTCCTGCTGCTGTTGCGGACTGCCTGTCATTCCAACGGGACTAGACGACCAATGCGATCCTACTTCAGCAGCGGCCACTGCGGCAGCTGCAGCCGCCGCTGCAGCGTGAGGCAAGGACGTCACCCACTGGTGAGCGTGGCTCAGCATATGTCCCCCGTTGCTCGCTGCCATTGCGCTCTGCATGAAATCGCTTTGTACCATTTTAACCGCTGGGTCTCCTCTGTACCCACCGGACACTGAGGTTACCGCAGCACTGACCTGCTGCATCCCACCTCCGGAGTCCGAGTGCACGATCGAGCCGGACGATAATATACTACTGCTGGGTAGATAAGGGTTGGAAGCCGCTGTGGCCATTCCGCTAACCTTATGAATATGTTTGCAGATCACCCCCTCCCTTTTGCAGAAACTTTTTGAATGCAGGCAAATTATTTCTCATGAATTATTCAAATGTTAAAAGTCTGACTTGTGTTTTGGCAAACACCATCAACAAAAAAGCAAAGAGAAAGATATTGTAGGCGAGAGGACGAAATCCGTTTCTTGAATAATTTGTGCATTCATATATTTCGAACATGAATGATTGAAACGATAAATTCCACTTTTATGTCAGCGTTGAAAACCCCTCGGAAGTCAAACAGTCCTTCGATCTATATTTTCTTTTTAAATAGTCTGAAAACAAATAAAAAATGAGAGATTAAAAATAGTTTCAAAACTTTGTCCCGCAAGAAACTTCTGGCGCTTGAAGAAGTTGTAATATGCCCTTAAAATAATAAGTCCAAACGTATGTTCCGTTACCGAGTGGAAAAATATTAAACGTGGTTCTTCCTCAGTTCTTTTGTTTTTTAGCCGCAGCGATTTCACTTGCGCCGTCCCTTTATTTCTTTTCTTTTGCAGATTCTTTTATGGTGCTGTAAAGTCTGTCTCTTTGTTCTGTTTTGATGTGTTTAAACCTGCCAAACCGCTCCAGTTGAAGTACAATCCAGTATTACAGTGCAAAGCAGTGTTGCATGCCTTCTTTCTCATTCGCTTGTTCTCCCTCCCTCTCTTTCTCTCTCTCTCTCTGACAGTTAGCTCCGTCCCTCCCTCAGAGCTCGAGGACACGCGAGTGTTTACCCTGTGCTGCGTACATCGTCCACGTCTTTTCCCCAAATAAAGGAAGTCGGGTGAACGGCTCTCGTTGATTGGATAGCACGGGCAAGATTGACAGGTCTAGAGAACTCGCTTCAGGCACTTAGGCCCCCCTCCCGGCTATTCCAATTGGTTGCTTTTGAATTTAAATACATAAATCAAGACAAATGACTGAAAACTCTAAAGAATGTGGAAATGTATCAATAAATCCCCATTTAAGTACAATGTCCCATAGTTTTAGTGAATTATTTTGGCGAATCATTGACAAGACAGTGTTACCGTTAGTCGGCTATTTCTCAGGGCCATAATAAAATAACAACACATAGCCTAGTTCTATTTTCAAGCCTTAGATAAGAGTAATGAACAGTGAAGTCTAACAAATACAACAGATCGTGTTCTAATGGAAATTTCGAAATAGCTAGGTCTTTTGAAAAGCACTGAAATCGCACTGGCTGCATTTATGTTTACAATCATTTCACTCTTATTGACAAAATTAGGTCTAAAATATAGTTTCTCTCTCAACTAGTCTGTTGCAATTTTTAAACTCAACTAAGCAAGATAATATAAATATATCGACGCAATAACCATCGCTAATATCGATTAATTATTATTATTTTTTTCTGAAACGTCGGCCTCTCAAGAGTTAAGGAGATGACTGTGCGATGCTTCCAAGCGGAAACACAGAGTGCAAGGCAACTCAACGCAAGAAAGGCATGGGGAGAAAGTGGCAACCAAAACGGATGCAAACTGAGCAGTCCTTTGGGGATTTGCAAGAAACGTCTTTTAATTTAACTACCAAGATCGACTGACGATAGGGCAAACACGACACTCCTTTTCAAATTTGACGCGGAATTGTTTAGACGTTACCATCAGACCCCTACAACATATGGATTCACCCAGTGGTATAAATAAAAAAGTCCAAAGAAAATTTAGAGTGATTGACATACGGTCACCCCAGCTTCAGTATACAAGAGAGGTGTGACACTTGGTGTCAAGGGATCTCCTTGTTTATGAACTATACTGCTAGAATAATAACCTAGGTATCATAACAAAGACAGGCAAAACATGTTAACCAATGCTCCATTTTACACCAATAATCATTCTAAAAAGCTATTCTGACAGAAAAGCTTATTTTAGATTTCATGCAGTATTGATGTATAACAACACTGAATCAGGTTTTGTAGAAAACCCAAGAGAGGACTCCGCACTCCCCTTCCCAGAAGATTTCATTTGGATCAGACTCAAAAACCGAGAGAACCTCGTGGATTTGTTTACATTGAATGGCAAAGTAGGGCCACCGCCACGGGGCTGTCTATTCATTAATTTCCAGCAGATTTTGGTCTAAATTACTGCTATGCATTTCATACTGCTCGCTTTCAAAGAACGTCTCGTGCGGCCATAAGAAACGTGATATCCAGTATGAGGAAAGGGATTCACTCACTCTGAGGAGTCAAAGCAATATCAAATGTTCAAGCCTTCGACTTTTGAAGTTGAATGTTTTTTATCTGAAAAGTAGGCTGTTTATTATTTATTTGTTTATGTAACAAGGTCCCCGTGTTCCCTGCTGGGGAGATCATTTACGCTTGACAGTGACGTATGGGGGAGTATTTTGTCACCAGCAGGTGTCGCGCTCAGTCAGGATGGTAAAAGCGCTAATGGTGAGTAATTGGGGTATTGTCCTTGATTATTGATTTATTCTTTTTTTTTTTATTAGGAGCAGCATAGGGTACTGATATCGTAAACTGATACCTGTTGAAATCATAATGCGAAAACCCAGCTCCGCAGAATTAATTTATTCATAAGACATTAATTCAAATGATTGTTAATGCTCAAAGAAACAATGTTGACCCTGCTCTTAGTTTTCTTCTTTTTTATGATTCAATGTAGTTTTCAAAAGGATTCTCTCTCTCTCTCTCTCTCTCTCTCTCTCTCTCTCTCTCTCTCTGTGTGTGTGCAACTGACAGATCCCTCTTAACTGTCCCATGTGGACTAACAATATCTCTTGGACATCCTATAACAGACACTGCACTGATTGCTGCTGCAGGTCACAGCAATAATCTATCTCCTGCTGTCCATTTTCATGAAACACTTGATTATATGGGATTATCTGATATTCCATCTCAATTATGCATCAACATATTCATCTGATGAAAAAGTTGCACACAAGCACTGTGATGTGCTCTCTGCCATTTAAAATGTATCCATTGTGTGTGGACTGAAGTGGTGCCCTGCGTGTTTTTGTTTGTCAAACAGCACCGTTCCCTGAGGAGTGCGGTTTGTGGTACCTCCCTGCTCAGGATTACATTAATCAAAGCATTTATTTCCCCAGAGATGCACAGCACAAATCATCCAAAATCCCAATCAAATTGAAATACAGAGGAACCACGCATTGGAAGTGAAGGTCTCTTGCCATTTCAGGTGCACTCACAAAAGCAAAAGTGTCTTTCTCTGTGATACAGAAGAGGAGAAGAGTTTCTATAGTTGAGGGTATTTTGTTGACTGTGAGAAACATGGAAATCTTTTGCCAGTGGCCAGACATAGTGTGGTTTTTAGTGATGAAACATAGAAGTTTGGTTTTAACAGCACATCTGAGGATTTAAGGATTTGCTGTTGGTTGCAGAAAGTGCGTACTGTTAGGTTTGACAAACCCGCTAGTTGAGAACTGTCTCATCCCTTATTAAAAAAGAAGATCATATGCGGATGAAATAATTTATTTTATGCTCAAGTTATACGAAACAACTACATTTGACTGTCAACACAATAAATCCATGGGAAAGCCGCGTGGCTCAATAAATATTGCGTGTAATACGGGGCCTATTACAGGTACTGCAAATAAAATAATACAGCTGTAATTTTCCTCATGTGTTGTTTTACTGTAACTGGCATGCATGGTGAAAATGGGAAAGAAATGTGAAGCTGTTTATGGCAGTGCAGTGCGTCGAAACACAAATTCAGTTCTGCTGCTTTCAACCCGATCAGGGATAAATGATGGAGCCTGTCCTGGAGTGGGTTACCAGACGGGAATGTTAACTCTGCTGGAGAGGTGATGGAAACAGAAGCATTTAGCTGTAGATACTTTTGATGAAATATGCAAGTCATAGTATATAAGTCAAAGTTTTAAGTGGTATAAAAAGAGCCTTTGTGTATCTATTTTGAGTTGTAAAAATTAGAGAAATCTGTGGTTCAAGCCAGTTGAAAAAGGTGGCGTATGACTGACAAATGACAGTGTAAACGTGTTAGCAACTATATGAAATCTTCTGTTTTTGTTTGTGTGGGCATGCTTGGTTGTCAGAAAATAATTTTAACATCTTAATTACGTTCCCACCCACAGCAGCAACAGCAGGGTTTACATACATCTGTATCCTTATTTTGGCATCCTATATGATCTCCTAAACCTCTGGGCCTTTCCTCACTCTCTGTCTCTACCATTTCTCTGTCTCTCTTTGTCTCCTCCTCTATTTCTCTCCCTCTTGGTCCACTCACACATCCAGCCCACAGGGTCACAAAAGCAACGTTCACCAGCCTGCTAGAAGTGGCCTGACCTTCTGCCAAACTGCCTACCACACATTACTCATTACCCAGGCACACGGACAGCCCCACAGCTAAAATGCTGCCCTTAACTCAGGCAACATGCAATGTATCATTCTAAACTCCTCTAGTTCGCTCTCACTCAATTTAATAAAATGTGCATGCTAAGGGTGCACTGCAGTGCTCAGAGGTTGAATAATGGCTAAGCTAAGGAAACATATGTGTCTCATGTGTAAGCTGGAAAGGTCAATGAGTCTAATTTCTGGTACGCACGATAATGGCTATACAGTACACTCGCAGTGGGTGACAGAGTTGGATATTTCTATCTATCTATCTATCTATCTATCTATCTATCTATCTATCTATATCGTCTTTGATGTAATGAGCTCAGTGCTGCATTGTTATTTGCTTGCATACACAGAAAAGTACATTTTCTCTCACTTCAAGGATCAGTCACTCACCTCAATAAATAAAGTGAAAGGGGTAATGAGTCTAATTTCTGGTACGCACGATAATGGCTATACAGTACACTCGCAGTGGGTGACAGAGTTGGATATTTCTATCTATCTATCTATCTATCTATCTATCTATCTATCTATCTATCTATCTATCTATCTATCTATCTATCTATCTATCTATCTATATCGTCTTTGATGTAATGAGCTCAGTGCTGCATTGTTATTTGCTTGCATACACAGAAAAGTACATTTTCTCTCACTTCAAGGATCAGTCACTCACCTCAATAAATAAAGTGAAAGGGGTGTGATCAGATATCAACACAGACTTTATTAGTAAACATGGTGAGCATCTGGACAACTGGAGGAAAAAAAGGCGCCTGGAGACAAAATGTGTATTGCGTGCCGCTGAAAAAATATTTGTTCAATATGCAGTTCCAACTGATTCTAACATTGTTATTTCTCTTGCAGAAGAGGAGCTTCAACTCTCCCACCTTCCCTCCCTTCTCCAGGGAGAGGGGCCTCCTTCCACATTGGACCCAGACTCAATCTGCTGCAGAGGGACAGAGTGGCCATGCTGTGAGCATACACACACACACACACACACACACACACACACACACACACACAAACACACACACATAGATCTCACTGCTTCCGTTTTCAGCTAACACTGCTGCTGGAGCTGTTAGCCTGCCGGCTATTTTTCTTTGAGAGACTATAAAAATATGCAAATGCTGTTGTTAAAGAGCACAGTTGAGTTTTTTTTTCTTCTGCTTGAGCCCCTTGTGAGTCTGCAGAGCAAAAGGCGGAAGGATTTCACTTTTGTCACTCACTTTGTTTATAGAAAGACAGGAATTACAAAGGAGAGCGACAGCGACAGACACATCATAAACATGTTTGAAATGACCAGGCATATAGGGAAAAATAAAATTAATAAAAAAAATATCCTGCTTTACTCAAACTGTACCTGCAGAGTGAGTGATTTTAAAATACCTTCCTTCTCTTTACCTCTCATCATGGCGGACAGGCCTTAAACACAGAGCATCAACTGCTTTAAGAGTGTAGGAAAAGTACAGGGCGAATTTGTAAACCCCTCACGGTGTCACAAACACTTTTTGAAGTGATTATGAAGACAGTTCAGATCAAAGGCTTTGACAACTCTGAGTGCCCGCCAAGACTGAGCCCCTGTAATCGCACAGAGCCCTCCGTACAACGCAGCTCACACCCCTCAAGCACCCGGCAGAACGCAACGCCACACTCACGCATAAACAGATTATCAGGGGACAGAAAACGGCTGGAAAGTAAATATGGGATTAGAGTTTTCAGACTGAACAGCACCAATATAACCGAGGAGATTAGTGAAACATTTACAGGTAGATATTAATTATCAGCGTCAGGGAGATGAGGAAAAAATTATAATGTATAAAAATGAATTAAATAACCATGCATATGTTTTAAAAAGAAGATCGTTATATAACCTCATTATATTTAATATTTTCCATTGTTTTCAACATATCAAATGTATTAAATTAACTGCCATCATTTTCTAAATTGTTCACAAAGAAACCATAAGAAGCTGGAAAAAAAGAGAGGGAGAAAAGGAGAGTGAGCAGAAAGTGCTTTATTGAAGTCAACAAATTCTTATATTTTTATATAATTATGTGCTCTGCTGTGTGTAACTGCTAGGCAGCATTGTAACAAATGTCCATCATTGGCTCCATTAGCCCTGAAGACAGACGGCCATTAGATTTAGCTCAGTATTTTGCTAACACTATAAGAAAGCACAATAGCTCTGAACAAAACAACAATAATATTAATAGTGATTTTATTATTTGCGTATCCAAGTTGTATCATAGAATTTGAAAAATATATTTTGTCATGCACATATGCACACACTGTAAGTCATGTGTTAATATGTTAACAGTTTGCCAACTTGAACCTGTTAACCACCCTTTCCTTTCATGTAGTTGTTTAGTCATTTAACTGAAAGTTTTGCTTTTGTCAGTGTATTTACTGTTTTGTGGTACCGCACTGGTGCTGATGTGAAACAATAAAATGTGTGTGACAGCAAGTCCCCTCTCTGCCTCCTGTTTACGGTGCCACTCAGCGCCTCTCTCAGACTAACCGCTTGGTACAGTCTTCTCTGGATCAATTCCAGAACCCTCGGGTTCCGAGTGGCCCAGTCTCTGAAGAGCAGCCAACAAACGGGCCTTTCAGTGTGGACAGCAGATGGGGCGGGCCAGCCAGCCACTCGGAGGAACTTCTTGTGTCGCCAGACACAGAGAATGAATCCGCTTTTATCTGCCAGCCCTGTGGACTACAATGAGCCTTCCTGTGCACTTAACCATGAGACAGCACACACACATACAAAGAATGATGCCAGACAGGTAGTGTACATTGCCATTCCCTAACCATGGAAGTTAAAATCCGAAACTCTGGGTTTGGCTACACTTGCAGTTTAACAGACAAACACAGAGTTTGTTTGTTCAGTCATGTAAATCATTTTCTGGGTGGAAGAGCTACAATCCTGATACTGCTACATGATAAGCAAGCTAAAAATTAATTCCTGAAGAATTACCAAATTCAACATTAGGCATTATGATCAAAGACAGTGACTGAGCCAGGCTATATAGATTTTTGAAGGCTGTTTCTAATCAAAATTATTTCTTACTTCCTTTCATATCTTGCATAGGGGAGCTAATAATCTAAGCATATTGACCTCTCTACTGTTTAGTATTTACAATTTGGTATTTTGTAAGTGATTTATGCCTAATTGTTCCAGACAAGCTTTCCAATGTTTCTTTCAACAGTAGCAGAAACTCCCACTGACTAGTCTCTCATGAATAATCATCTGACACCACAGCGCTCGGCTGCGCCATGCCGCCTCATACTAAGTGTGTGTGGTATGTGTGTTTGTTCTTTTGACAGCTTGGTTACAGGGAACTGCAGGCCCTATCGATTGCCTGATCATTAGGAGTGACCAGCTGAGTGGCAACATAGCCGCAAACACTGTTAACTGCAACACGAAACATCTGACCTCTCTTTAACGAACAGCCATCGAGTGACCAGACCTACTCATTGACCCATAATAGTCACTACAGGCCAGCAGCGTCAAGATAACTACACCCAGCTGTGGGCTGTTTCATGGATCTTCTGGGCTCATGTGATTCGGAAAGGGTCTGACGTGGATTTTTATGAGGAAATGTATCTCATATCTGATGGTTTAGCAGATGTCCGTATGCAGAACAGTTGGCAGGTGTGTCTGCCAGTACAATCCCACTGATGATACAGTTTACACTAGACCGACTGCTGAAAGTCTGCGAGTGACACTGCTCACCTCCTGTTGCACTATTAGAAAGCAAGGCTTCCAGTTCAGAGCCTCACACCACCCCAGTATGTGGTGTGTGTGTGAGAAAGAGACAGTGAGAAAGGAGGGGGAGGCAGGGAGAGGGTAGGAGGAGGAGGAGGGGGAAAAGGCCACTGATCAGTGAGTGAATAAAGTGTTTCTTTGGTGAGTCCCTCAGTGGGGAAGCACCCTGCAGAGGACAGTGTGGAAATGAACTCGATGAGGTGGTGAGTGTTTGACCCCATGTCTGTCCTCACACCACCCTCACCACTCTCATGGCTGACTGACACTGACTACATCCTGCCTGCAATGAGTCACTTCCCGTCTGTCATTACCTCGCCTGAGCACTTTCTTAATTCAACACTAGTATGTCTGACTACAAACGGGCAACGGATTCCGTGTTTGAAGTGTCTTATTATGATATCAGTTTCTTTTCTTTCCATTAGGTTTCATACTTAGTTTCTTAAAGAAAATGGGTCCATGCTAACCAACACCATATGAGTCTAGCAGCGTGAGAAATTTCTGAAAGCTGTCTGCTTGAGAGTTGAGCTCCAGGGAAAGGATCCTTGTGGGGCAGCTGAAGGAATGGGGGGAAGAGCGGAAGCAGATTGCAGGAGAAGGCGGTGGCTTTGAAGGTTGTAGGTAGCACAGGCTTGAGCACAGGCCCCCACCGGCACAAGTGGTACTGCTCATTTCAATTTAACTCAAATCTACACTTGAAATAGTGCGGCTGTCATAAGCAATCTGCAGTCCAGGACAGAGCACAGCCTTGGTTGAGGAGTGGTGGGGGGAGGATGGGGGTGTCAGAGCAGACTACGTTGAGTTTTGAAGAAGAGGCTGCTGCCATATGCCCTCCCAACAACCTCCTCCCCCTCCTTCGCTGTTCCTTTACTTTTCCATGCACATGTTCACCGCATCCAGAACTGCACAAAGAGAGGTCAAAGCAGTCAACAAGTTATTTACAGCAGGGGAGCCGCTGTGCCTCACACACCCCATCTGCTTTCAGAGATGAGACTGAATCCCTCATTATGTAACACATCAGTTTTTTTATTTTTCTTCTGACAGAGGTCTGATGCACATCCATAACTCTTACGCTTCTTTTACAACAGATGAAACTGGTGGGCATCATGGAAACCACTAGTCAATACCTTCTGCGCTAAAGACATTCATATTAGAATCAAGTGCTGGGTTTTGGTTAATTCAACCGCAGATGTTCAAGATGTGAAGCACAACAAGCACAAAACCAACTTCGGCTGATCCGGCAGTTATTCTGAGGCAATGAACAGTTTTTTGGGATCAGTTTTCTTACCTAAATAGATGTTTTAATTTAATATTTTAATTAATTTTATATTTATGCATTACATTTATGGCAGACACTTTTATCC
Source organism: Sinocyclocheilus grahami (assembly GCF_001515645.1). Classification (NCBI taxonomy): domain Eukaryota; kingdom Metazoa; phylum Chordata; class Actinopteri; order Cypriniformes; family Cyprinidae; genus Sinocyclocheilus; species Sinocyclocheilus grahami. The sequence continues at coordinate 617,650 of NW_015505396.1, read as the reverse complement.
AAAATAACTTACGTTGCATTTTGAGGTATACATACATACATACATTCAGTTATTGCATTCCCTGGGAATTGTGGCCATGGCTTTGTTGGTGCCATTCTTTAATGTACAACCTACAGGAATGCCTGGCTAATTTATTCTAATTTTACTAATATTTAACAATGTTTCCAATGTCAAATCGGTAAACGGTGAACTGTAATGTTGTGTTCCCAGTCAGTGTCCAACTCAACCTGCAGTCTTCTTTTTGGAAAGCTGAAGGAGTCTTTAAACAGAGGAGAAGAGGCAGTGTCTGTAGACAGCACAGAGGGTGGACAGATCAGAGCAAGCTTTGCAATCCTGGAAGTGTTTCCTCGTCAGAAAGCAGGCGTTTTTAAAGCAGTGTTGTTCTAGCCTGGGGCTACAGCCCACTGGATCATGTTGAACTCTTTCAGGGGAGGAAGAGAGAACATGGCAGGCCTCGATGAATGCAAATGTACCTTCTGTATCTCGCAGGCATCTTTATGGGGCTTGGAAGCACAGTTGCCCCTTTAGGAGCATTTGTCTGATGTGGAATCCTCTAAATAATACACAAGCCTGGACATGAGGTGATACTTTTACCCTTAGTTGAGGGAAAATATAACCGAAGAGCTTTTAAAAGAACCAGGATGGCATGGTATTACCTCACCTTAAAATGAAAATTTAATCATGCTAATTTATTCAATAATTTATGAATTTAACCTTAACTTTGGTACATATTTGCCCATCAAGAGGATCCAAAAGAACCACTGGCATCTGCACAGTCAGCAGTTGAGGAACAAGGCATGGCTCGCCATTCCATGACTATGGATGATTACACCCAAGTTGCCCCCTTTGGACTGTGTGCCTTGCCCGTTGAGCTGCCAACCTGGCCAGCTCATTCACAGCATGACAGAGTCTCTCCAGGAGGTGGTATTCTCTCTAGACTAACATGTGTTTCTGTGGCTGGTACCCTGCCCACTACCACACAGACCGTGCCAGGGCTCATGCGTCTGTGCACTGATAGGGCCTCAATGAGGTTGCGGGAATGCTGGGAGATTGTCTATCTTTTATCCCCGGGCTTCAAATGAAGTTGAAATGGAGTTTTAGCTGGTTTCTCTCTCCTGCTTGCATGGCTCTCCAGCAATGGCTCTTTGCTTGCAGCATCAGCAGGGAGTCCTTTCAAAGACTCCAACACCGCAAATGCAAGAACGCATGTATGCAAAAAGACACACACGCATTCTTTTTAGCTTCTAGATACACAGAAGTCTTCAGGCAGAGGACACTCTTACAAATAACTTTCATGCACATTTGGGAAAAGAGAAAGCTTATTCCAGAGTTCTCCGAGGGAGATTACACACAGTGCACACATTGGTGTCTTTATGATTGAAGTCCTCAATAGCCTCCCTCATATATGCTTCAACATTAATGCATATTACAAACAAGTCTTAATGGATCACTCACATTTGCCTTAATGAGTAAAGTTGGTCTGTAGTTTCACTCGTTAAACTTCTTCATCAAGACCCACATCCTCTGTGCATTCATGCCTCATGACTGTGCTGAAGCTGTAAAAGGAGAGCAGGAAGAACTTGTGAAGAGCTGAATTGACAGGATTAATCGACGAGGAGCTGAGCATTGCAATTAAACCCTTCAGTGAGGGGCATTTTTCATTTTTGGGTCCTCCTCATCTCTGGCTTTCTCTCCTGTGGGAGAGAGTGCAGTCCTAGCGGTTTGTTTGTTTTAATTATTTTTCCATATGCAAATATGGTTTTATTTAATTGCGGTGAAGCAAGCGACGAGTACGAAGAAGAAAGAGGGGAGGACAAACTCATTATTGATTCCTGAGCCATCTTTCTGGAAGCCATTGCCATTACGTGGCGTAATCCATCTTCCCCATGCATTAACTTCAGTACAGGCATGGAGAGAAGTGTTAATGCCTCCTCAGAACATCAATCAGAGAGGAGAGAGAGGGAGATAGGAGAACCTCTGAACAAGTTTTATTTTTTGACAGGTACCACTCAGTAAAATATGTTTTTATTGCCAGGAAATGAGGACCAAAGGTTGTTGTAATGAGACAGGTTAAAATAAGCCATGCAAGTTACCAGCAGCCTTCCACAAAACCGTCCTCATTTATTCCGCAGGCCTAAAATAATATTTTCTGCGGGGAGTTTCCAATAATGTCCTCTTGAGGAGATGAGTGTGATTGTGTGGTGGGTGTGTGTTTGCATGCTTGTGTGAGTCTTATTTGTAATTGAAGCTCTTCATGGCTCTTTTCAATTACAATATGCCTTGCACTATGCAGAGATGAGACATAAATATGGCTGAATAAAGAGAAGTACGTTATCAAACCCTGCTTTCACACTGGAGAGCTTAATTACCCAAGGCTGTGCTTTGGGAGGTGTGAGCGAGACGGTCAGGTTTGAAATTCAAAGTGTTTCTTTGCACGTTTGCTTGTTTATTGCTCACTGAAGTGGGCAGGGCTGAGAGATTCCATTAGATGAGTGACATCTTCTTTTTCAGCCTGTCAGGCCGTGCTTCCCCATACAGAGACGGACGGATGTCATCTGTCATTCCGAGGACTCCCTGATGGTTTATTGGAGGTGTTCATGGATGTATGACATGCTCGTTAATTTCGAGGACTATTAATGAATGGCTTGAGATAAAAAAAGGATAAAAGCGAGAGCCAGGAGTAAAAGAACTGTGGAGAGCAGGAAGCTCAGTTTCAGCATTTCTGAAAACCCTCAAAGTCTTTCCTTTAATCCATCCTGACAAGTCTGAGGCTCAATCCACATCTTTCTCTCTCTTTCTCTCCTTCTTCTGGATCAGTAGGGTCCTGCAGTGGTGGAGCAACAGCATGGGTTCTTAGATCAGTGTTCTGTGTTCTGAGAGACACACATACAGAAGGGGTAATTACTATGCCACGCTGAACAGTAAAAGCAGACCTAATCCTCTGCGTGTTGGAAGCCTGTCTACCACAGCTGCACAGGTGAGATTGTACATAATGTGTGCTAGGACAATGTTTACATGTTTACATTTTTTTTTTTTTTTTGGATCTTGGCAGTGTCCTGCCAACTTCCCTTGTATGAAAACAGTAGGTTGGTCTGAGCAACATAATGGTTTTTCAACTATTCCTTTATGAAAAAAAAGGAAACATACCTATCATTCATTGAAAATATTAATATGTCATACATCATTAATATTATCATTCAAATTATTGTTTACGTTCAAATAACTGTTGACGGTTTATGGAGACAGATAACAGTGAACTGAAACCTTCTAAATCACATGATCATCTTAAATTTTTCAGTTTTTGTAGTGATGGTACTTGCAATGATACTGCAGGAATCTTACAGCAGAGTATTTGTGTGTGTTGCTTGCTGCATGGCAAAGCTCTGGGCGAATTGCATCAGTCAGAGAGCAGTGCCTACTGAGCACCTGGCTGGATGCAGAACGTGTTTCCCTGGAAGCTCAGTCTGATTGGACATGCACAGAGAATGTAAATAGCCTGGCAGTGCTTGGGGTATTCGGCATCACCAAACAGCCCTTCCACTAACCAAGGAGACACCTGCGAGGAATCCCCCTGCTGTGGGATTCATTTAGGGAAAGTCTCCTCTGGCTACACCTGGATATCTCACTCAGGCCCAACTGCCAGTCATGCAGATGAAAAGTCTACCGGGACCATGGTGTAACTGGCTTTTTCATTGTGGGAATGCTGTGTAAAAACAGCACCAAGTATGGGGTGATAATCTGTTCTAATACCACCCACCTGGTCTGATATACCACCTCTGGAAGTGGAAAGCATTGCAATACATACAGAAGTAAAAACCAACACTAGTGGGGAGGGGGGAATCAATGCTGATTCTGATCTGATAGAGGAAAAGAGGGTTATACAGGGCATTCTGTCTTGTGTAGGACATCTGGATGCATGCCAGTGCTAATATGCAACATCCATATCTAAAATCAAAAGAAAGCATTGCACGATCAGAAACTCCCTATTACACACCACTGTCAACTTTTAAAAAGGATGTTTTGATCGACAGCTGCCCCCGTTTCACATGCAGAGCAGAGGTAAATGATGTGATCTGTGCGAAGACTGATGGACACTGAGCCAGGCTGAGAGACAGAGTGCACCGCAGTGGTGTGTGGAGGTCGGATCCAGCATATGCCAGCCAGTCAGCCTGTCCTCCCCACTGCCGAGTGATGAGAGCAGGGAGCCGAGAGCCGCCCTGCCCCTGACGAGCTGCCAGCTGGCTGGGGAAGTGAACACGGTGGACTGACACTCTATTGGGGGATAACCTGCCAGGAGGAAGGGAAAGACAGCTGCGTTTATGACTGGTGTGTGGGTGTGGTCAGTAAGTATGCATGTGTGCGCGTGTATGAAGAGATAGAGGCGCAACTCAGGGCGCGGTTGGTCTCCTGCAGGGGTCCAGATGGACGCAGGGAGGGGGTGAACTTGATTCAAGGGTTTTTGGAGAGAGTGACAAGAGTGACAAAATTTCTCCGGAGCTCAAACTGTGCTGCCAGCATGTTCTCTCCCAGCCCGCCTTTTGCCCCCCACTGTCACCCTTTAACCTCCCCCCACCCCCACCCCTTTGCCCTGCTCAGGAACTGGCTTTGAGATGGGCACACACACACTTAGTGGAAAAGGCATGAAGGCATGGTATAGTTTCATTGTCTTTTTCTTAGTGTGAACAGGCCAACTAAAACTGGGCTGTTGCAGTCATTACTGCTGTAGGCACGCTCCTAAATAAGAACCAAAAGCAGTGAAGCACCGAAAATGTCTCATATGACAATTAATTAATTTACTACATTTTAACTTTCACTCTCATTTCACATTATTAGTTGTTAAAGCTAACATTTAACATTTCACTCTCATTAGTCGCTAAAGCTAATTCTTTACATATTCTGGATATATCTATTTATTTAAAATTAGGGATGATCTGAAAAAGGAGGGCCACAATACAAAATACATCAGCTTTGTTCATGAATTTTAATTAAGTTATGTGCCATTTGCCTAGCAGACATGCATTATTTGGTTGGTAGGTACTAGCCATAGAAGAAAGTAATTCTTTATGTGGCTTATTATAGGCTTTTGATTATCCATCCAGCTGTAGTTCTTTTCTATGTCATACAATGAAGCAAAATTTGTCTCTTTTCATAAAGTTATCTCATAAAGTTTTCTTCTCAAAAACTTTTCATAAAGTTTTTTTTTTTTAATTACTGCCTGTTCACAAACTTTTATTCTGATCAATGACATATAAGTGTTCACAGTAAAGAAAAGGAAAAATCATATCATAAAACTTTTTGACCACACAACATTTTACAACTAACCTTGCCTTAAAAAGTTCAAATTATCTGATATTTTAATTGACTTACAGACTGTCTTACACAGTCATGTCGGGGTCTTCTCTATCATTCATTTATTCATTCATTCATTCATTCATTCCTGCATGGTGGTTGGAACTGTATTGTTTTATGAGACTTTTTTTTAAATCAGAATATTTGCCTCACCCTGACATTTTGCTCCCCCCCCCCACCCAAGGAAGAGGTATATTAAATTTTTTTTGTAAATTACTAGATGACGCTCATGTCAGTTTCTGATATGTCTAACAATCAGTTCATGTGGGAGTATCACTGTACAACATCAATCCAACAAATTGGTTAAACAAACAAGCAAACACTTTTAATTAAAAATATTAATATTAATAACAAAATTACTATTTTTTTCATATGGTACATTAGGTACATTAATGTGTAAAATCCATTCTGTAAAAACGTGTCAAGTTCAGTGTTCACAAACAGTAAGAAGCTTTTATCTTCAAAACAACCACTGTCTTGTTTCATAAGTCTCTTTTAAATACTCTCTCCTGTCTCCTCTCCTAATTCTATCATTCTTACACTCTTTCTCTATAATAAGACTCTTTTGTGTCCTTGATCAGTTTGACCTACAGTGCTTTCTGTGGGAATATTCTCTGTCTTTTACGAAATTAGTCTGGACACAGAGTAGGAACGCCGGAGCTATCTGGTCTGCCCTGCGGGCCAGTAGATCCGTTGGACCTGGTCCCATGGTGAGGGTGCAGAGGAGATCAGACGTCCCCTCACACATACTGTCCTTCAGATACATCTCCATGGGGACATCATTAATCTGGATCTTATAGAAACACAGAAGAACGGTTTGGCTTGTAGAGAATGGTATTTTAAAAGTTAGGTTGGCATATCATATACATGCTATATATCGAAGCAAAGGTGAACATTTTCTTCACTCTTTCTCATCCGTACCTCTATTTTCCTATTTCTCTCTCCCACTCTGTGTCTCTGGTTTTACACTCTTTTCATATCTCCTCCAAATACTTTCTTGACCCTACAGCCATCTTCATTTCAGTTACAACCATGACACACACACACACACACACACACACACACACACACATACAGACGTCACATTTACATTTCAAACTGGCACTGTGTCTGCCACACATTCATTATTTACCAGCCCCTGGCCACAATGGAGAGTGCCTGATCTCTCACTCTCTCCATCTGTCTCTCTCTGTTTCTGTCTTCCTGTGACTCTTACTGTCTCCTCTCCCATCTCCACTTCCTGTTTCTACACTGTGGATAGTGAAAGTTATGAGTATGAGGTAATTATGGTTCTCAGCATTGCCAAATCATTCTAATCACTCTCATTAACTCGGAGGAAATTAATCCGGAGTGGAACGTTACAGATATGGACGTAATGTATGGAAATATCTTAATATATAAATAACAAATTCAAAAATTTTTTAAAGATGGGAATCTAATTAGTTTGTTTTCTTTTCTCACAATAACACAATTAAATGAACATATGAGGGAGTTTTAAATAATTTTCTGACTGCTATACACTAACTTCTAACATAAAAAAATAATAAACAATATTAAGAGATATTCCAGGTGTTTCTTGCTTTTTGTTTCCCCACTCAAAATGTTTTATTCATTGTGGTATTATCTGTAGCAACTACATTATCTACATGACAATTTTTTATATGGAATGTGTGGCAACCTTATGTCAACAATATATATATTATTTATGTATGCAACTTTATTAAAGCAACATATGTATTGCATGTTTACTGTACATATGTTTTTGTAATACATTTTTTAAACACATGTCTATCTTTTATATTTACTTAACCTATATAATATCAACATGTATTGATGGGTTTTAGAATTGATATACTTGTACATGACATGTCTAAAAATATTTTAATATTCTAGTTTTGAATAGGTTTCATATATATATTTTTACTTCATATGAAAATATATTTTATATAAGGAAATGTAATATACTGTATGTACATATATTTGCGTATAGGTTGCTCACCAATGGATCCTCTGCAGTAAATGAACGAGAGTTCAAACAACTGACAGAAGCATCACAGTAATCCACAAGTAATCCACACGACTCCATCAATTAATGTCTGGTGAAATGAAAAGCTGTGTGTTGGTAAGAAACAAATCCATCATTAAGGCATTTTAACTTTAAACCATCGCTTTAAATACCAGTCCAAAATTCATAATATCACTTCCTCCAAAGAAAATGCCCATCCCCTGTAGTCCTCTAACGTCAAACTCTGCCAACAGTTTTGTTTAGAACTGTTTGGTCTTGATCATGTGCATGTTTTTCTACTGATTCAGACAAGATGACTTTTTCACTGTTGAATATTACAGATAGAGGGGTCATATTTCAGCCGAAAGCAATGGTTTGAAGTTGAAAATGTCTTAGTGATGGATTTATTTATTACAAACTTGCATCTTATCACTGTTGATTTCTTGTGACATTTATATAAGCTGTTTGGACTCTCACTCTGATGGCACCCATTCACTGCAGAGGATCCATTGATGAGCGTGTGATATAACGTTAAATTTCTCCTAATCTGTTCGGATGAAAAAAATAATAATCTTGGATGGCCTGAGTGTGAGTAAATGTTCAGCAAATTTTTATTTTTGGTTAAATTATTCCTTGTATTCTACAAGGGAGTGGTTTACGTTTTTACAGAAATATGAGGCAAACTCATTACAGTGCTTTATAGATACAGCCGAACAGGAATGACCCAGCCACCTTGGTGTGAGGCCATAAGTGTGAAATCTGGATAAGAAAAGAGTATGAAATAGACAGAGACAGTGTGGTGAGAAGCTGTCTGTTTACACTGCCACTGGGTTGGTGTTAGATTGTAGGAGTGATGAATATGTCGATTTCACATTTTGATGAGGCCAAGACATTGTGTGTGTGTGTGTGTGTGTGTGTGTGTGTGTGTAGCGATGCTACTTTGTCAGGTGCTATATACAGCACGAAATATTCTTGAACGTGACAAAGGTGACAACACACTCGTTTTGATCAGATAACTGATGCCAAATTCTATGATAATCTTGTGAGACTTGTATCTAAATAAAAATTAAAATATACACGTATATCTCCTCATTGGACTAACACTGAAGCGGGTTGTCTGTATTCAGGTTTGTATTAGTCTCCTTGTTTCTTCAGAAATTGATACAATTTCGACTCTCACAATACTGGGGTGTAGTTAACTACATGTAACAACACAACTAAGATGCATATTTTCAGCTGTGTAACAGTAGTTTAGTGCTTTTCAAAACTGTTTTTGTGTCCTCACCTCAGAGAGTATACATGTGTACATTATATATACTTGTAGACATGTGTAATGTGGTGTTTTGTTTCATGTTCATGTTTTCCATGTCTTTTATTTTGTAATTGTTTCATGGTCCATGTTAGTACCCCGCTATCCCACAGTACCCACCACATCAGACCTTTTCCACGTCCCGACCATCATGTCAGGAGTTGTTCACGTCATGCCTGCCCACGTCACGCCTGCCAAGCCACAGCCCCATTGAAGAGCTACGTTGCAAGATGGCCGCCACACAAGAATCTCTTCAAAAAATGGCCACCCTTCTAGAGTCTCGTTACGTCTCAGCTGATCCTCCAGAATCTCGCCTCCAGAGGTGGCGGCATCCGCTGCAGAACCTCCAGAGGTGGCGGCATCCGCTGCAGAACCTCCAGAGGTGGCGGCATCCGCTGCAGAACCTCCAGAGGTGGTAGCGTCCGTTCACAAATTCACTGCCTGCCCTGTCACGGCCACAGAGGCCGTTCACGACCTCACAGACTGCCTTGTCACGGCCACAGAGGCCATTCACAAACTCAATGTCTGCCCTGTTATGGCCACGGAGGCCGTTCACGAACTCACTGCCTGCCCTATCACGGCCATGGAGGCCGTTCACGAACTCACTGCCTGCCCTATCACGGCCAGGGAGCCCATCCATGAACTCACGGTCTGTCCTGCCACGGCCAAGGAGGCCGTTCATGAACTCACTGTCTGTCCTGCCACGGCCATGGAGGCAGTCCATGAATTCACTGCCTGTCCTGTTACGGCCATGGAGGCCGTTTATGAACTCACTGTCTGTCCTTTCATGGCCAAGGAGGCCTTTCAAGAACTCTCTGCTTGTTCGGTCACAGGCAAGTGGTCTGTCCATGTCTCTGCACCGCCATGGCTTCCTGCTCTGCCGTCATCACCCGGCCGCCCTGCTCTGCCTGCACCACCATGGCTGCCTACTCTGCCATGGCTCCCCGATCTGCCTGCTCTGCCATGGCTCCCCGTTCTGCCTGCACCGCCATGGCTGCCTACTCCGCCATGGCCCCCCGATCTGCCTGCCATGTCATGTGACCCTTGTCTGCTATAAGTAGCCTTCATGTTCCCATTGTGCCTTGGTCGTGTATTGAATGTATTTAACCCGCTGTTGGTGAGTCTAGTCTGTTCATGTCAAGTCTGTGTCTCGGATTGTTTGGATCACTCTGTAAATAAACTGCACTTGGGTTCTCACTATGCTCGCCTTCAGTGGATGACTCGTTACAACATGTGATTAAATTGGCAAGTAAGTTTGGATGGTGTATTTCAGTGAACAGCTGCTTAACTCCATAGCTTAACTCCTATAAATTATATCTAAATAAGTAGCTTCTCTGCAAACCTGTTGAAAATTGTTGAATACTAAACATATCTGAGTAAACTTATTCCCTCAGTGTAGGAATTGTGTCTCAAACCTTATATTGTCAATTTTACCTAATTTTACCTATACATTCACAAAGTAAAATTGTTATACACTTTTGTTTAGCAAAATAAATGAAATGTATCGAAGTGTCCAAGTTCACCGAAAGGAAAACTAGTCACTCGAAACAACTATTTACAACATCAATAACTCAAAAAAGAGCAGACAAATCTATGAATTCTGAACAACTATTTAAATGCTTCCATATATTCCCATGTTCTGACCAAGCATGCAATTAAATTATTCAAGCACAAGGGATTTTGGGTATTATTCCCCTCTGCACTAGTTTCTTATATTTAAAAATGTTGAGTTATTTTAACACTTAAAATCTTATTTTTGGGGATTTTAAACCAACTAAGTTCAATTAATGTAGATAACTGAATTAGTAATCCAAACCCTGGTAAAGTAATAGTAATAAGTAAATAAGTAAAAGCTTATTATGAATTCTTAAGCCCAATAAGTTCAATGGACATAGATAATTGAATTATGAATCCAAACCCTACCATTCCAAGTAATGGTAAATTAGTACTTGATTACTTTGAATTATTTTAACACATCAAATTTCAAGCCAACATTCCAATATCTATGTTTATTGAACTGTGAAATGTCGAATAAGTGCGTGTTTATTTTGAATTATTTTAGCACTTAAAATCAGATTTTTTAACCAAAAGAAGTAACATTACCAAAGATAATTGAATTATAAATCTACAACCCTGAAATTGCAAGTAATGGTTGATTAGTACTTATTTTATTAGTTATTTTAACACTTAAAATCTTACTGTTTTTGGATTTTTAAGCCAAAGACATTCAATGCACTTAGACAATTGAATTACAAATCTACAACCCTGAAATTCTAAAAAAAATGGTTGATTAGACTTGATCATTTTGAGTTATTTTAACACATGAAATCAAATTTTCAAACCAAAAAACATTCAATTACATTCAATGATGTTGTCTGAAACCAAACCCAGACATTTCAAGTAACGGCTAATTTGCACTAATTTTTCTTATTTTTAATGAAAGTCATTTAAGTCATTTTTAGTGATTTAATGCTTAACATTTGAATTTTTAAGGCAAAGAAGTTCAATAAACATATAAATCAAAACACTTACATTCCAAGTAATGGTTGATTAGTACTTGGTAATTTAAAATTATTTTACAATTTAACACTTTCATAGATAATACTGAAACCCTGGCATTTTAAGTAATGGTTAATTAGGACAACATGACCACATTAGGGTTTTACAAATTTAAAGCAGCTTGCCCAACATAAAGTTACAGTCATGACCTCACACACTATATAACACTGCTGGAACTAGTCTAAGAAAGGCTTAGATCACATAATGGCACATCGGATAAAAAAAAAAATTCAGCATGTTACAGATGATTCTGTAAAACATAGTTTGAAGCTTAATCAGAAAGCGATAAAGTAAAACATATCTGCATTTCCTGTTCTGGAGGAATGTGCTCACTGAATTGTGGTGTATTGTGGGATGGCTGAATGGGGCCTCTTGGCAGGCACCACTTTTGAATTTGGCTGTTGCCGTAGTAATGAAGCAGTTCAGTACACGCTCTCTCTCTCTCTCTCTCTCTAAACCAGCTCAGTCTGACAGAAGACCTTGGCAGGCAATCCTGGCTCCACCAGAGCCTGCTGTGAGAACCTGGTTTCTGTCTCTTTTTTTCTGCAGGCAGGTAGGCAGCCACCTGCTGCAGGAGCTAGCTCCAGTCTCAGAGCCAGGGACCCTGGCCAAGTCTCAGGCACCAGCCTGGCTGCCTTATCCCTCCTCTGGGTGTGCTTACTGCTCTCTCTTCCCATTAAACGAGTCCCCGTGCAGACGACCTGTATTGGACACCGTTAGGGGGGTGAGTCCATAAGCACCAACTGGTAGGAGTAAAGGATTTAGCGAGGATCGTATCCAGGAACGTGGTTGTTGCTGCGAGCAGGACTGAAATCAAGCACGTTTCTTTTCTCCAGCCCTGGCAGCTTCTGTCAGTCAACAGGAACTTGGCACTCACTCGCTCTCGCAACAATAACAGGTGTTGTTTTCACATCATATGCTTTTTCCTTTGCTTTAACAATTTGGCTATGAGAGCGCAGCCCAGTTAAGAGCATGAAATGTTACACATTCTCTACCCCCACCCCTCCTTGTCTGTCTAAAACAAGCCAGATATGGACAGAAATCTGTTAGCTGACACCTGAGGATGTCCAGGTGATAGCAGAGAGGTGTATTGGTCTCATCGAGTGTCATATAAAAGCTTCATACTGTAGGATCTATGCGAGTGTCAACCAAATGTCATCATGCACACGTCCCCCCCCCCCCCCGCCCCACTGTATTGTTTTCGATAGTCCTCCATACTGTTTTATTTTCCTTCCCATTCGCTCTCGATCTCTTTTCTTGAGCAATTTACAAAAGAATTACTTCAGTCACACATGTGCATTTTGTTAGGTATACTTAACTCTTTTCCCGGTAGTCAAAGGGCATTTTGGAGGAAAGCTGTTCTGTCCCTGAGTCACGCAGGGCTTCTATTAAATAGCGAATCTGAGCGAACATATGTGGACCATACGCACATACGCTGGATACCTGATCATATCTTGGCAGTGAAACAGTTGTGGGTTCACTCGCCACCTGCGTTCATGATTGCATTGTGTGTGTGTGTATTTGTGATAGTGTACGCGTGTACGTAGTGTAAATGTGTGTGTTTGTATACGCGAATATATATGTGGCCATACATAGTGCACCTGGATGAGACAGACGGCGCTTATGCAGCTGGAGGTCTACGGTGAGGCCCATGTGGGCTCTCCTGACAGTGGAAAGAGGGGATAAGTGCTCGGCCCACACATAGCCGCCAATACCTGCACGCAGCATGTCAGCGGGTCAAACCAATCCCGCCTGCTTGCAGCCTACAGCTATCTGTCTCCATTGCGTTCATTTACACCTCATGTGATTGTGTGTGTGTGTGTGGAAGAAGGAGGTGGTACGTTGAAGATTGTTTGTACATCATAAACTGCTTGGAGCAGAGGCACAGCTGATGCTGTTTAAATGCAATGAGCTGGCCGATAAAAAATACAATTTAACGTCAGATTCACTGTTTTAGTGTAGTGCAGTGATTTGAAATTATATTAAAGGTTCAGGACATCCGAGACAGCTCTTCTGCTGGGCTGTTCGAGTTTGAATTAGTGCTGTAAACATTTCACCTGGTAAATGGGTCATGTGATATAACCAAATAAGAAGCAATGGAGTCTTTTCACATGCTGTTATGACATGTTTCCACAATTATTAACATTGTATTTCTAGAAAAGTTTATATATGTACATCTACAACACTACATTTTGTGTTATATTACCTTGGCATTAAATTACAGAAAAGTAGTTAACGCTGCTGCGTGAGTGTTTCTAATATAACATCTGGGGAGTGACAGCAAATTTGAAATATTTCTTTTTTCTGACCAATGTGGGAATGCAAAAATCATATTTGTTTACCATTCTAGAAGTTTACCCAGCTATGATGACCTACGCTTCCGAGAACCCTGGAAATGCGAAAAGAGTTAATTTCATCTTGAATACATGTGAGTGTACACATTTTAATCATTACTTACAAAAATGCTTTGAAATATGTTTTTCAAAGTAAAAAGTATGTTATTATAAACATGATGTCATGAAATATTAATTCATAAATATCAGTATATCAACTTTTCAATATCAATTTCAAGTATTCTAAAAGGTTCAGATGATCTTTTTTAAAGAGTTCTTGACCTTGGCACACAGTCATGAGTGTCTGCAGGGTCTTTGATATAATCTAATTTCCTGTTTTATGTTTATGTTTTTTTTTTTCTCCTGCATAAGTGTTGGACCACATGACTTGATAATGCAGACAGACATTTTTTTGAAATATTAAAAAGCAATAAAGTAGTTTTGTTAAAGTATATTATTATTATTATTATTACAAAGTACTAAAGGTTTAAGGTTACTTAAGAATTACAATTTTTCCGAAACATTTGCATCCTGTCACAGTTTCCAATATTTAGCAGAACTGGTGTGGAGTAATGGCAGCAACATTTGAGTTCTAAGAGCTCAGAGGTTTCCAACTCAGATAAATCTTTTTCTCCTAGACTGAAGGTTCAAATCCGACCAAAGCGATATACACACACAAATAATCTTATACGGGGTTTAAAGGCATCACGTGCGACCCCCACTCATCCACGGCATAACTGAGGGGGAGCTTAGATGTGTTTGATGATTGTCTTCAATAAAAGACAGAGAGCGAGTGTAAGAGACAGAGAAGAGAGAGAGAGAGACACAGCTGTTTCTTCCCTGCATAGTGCTGGTTTAGGGCTCAATTGTGCATTTTGCAGATAAAGTGACAAAACTACTGGAGGCAGTGTTGTGTGCAGTTGTTGCCACAGCAACCGTGATTTGGAGACCAGGTTCTCCATTACCAGTTCATTTAAGCTTCCTAATTGCATTCCACAGAATCTGTGACCACAACTGCTGCTGAGAGGGAAACATCCTTTTTACCAAGGGAAGAGGAAAAAGGGCAGCATGACACTGCGAGACTGGAGTTATGTTTAATACAAAGCACGCTTAATATTATGCAATAATTTCATGAGCGGATTTCAATACTCTAAAATAGCAATATGCTCTAAAAATCTGGTTACACTTTATTTAAGGTGAACTTGTTACAGTGTAATTACACAATTACGTACTGAGTAATATTAGAGCAAGGGTTAGGATTAGGGTTTAGTTCTATGTAATTTTTTTCCTGTAATGCAAAGCTGAATTTTCAGCATCATTACTCCAGTCTTCAGTGTCACGTGATTCTTCGGAAATCATTCTAATATGCTGGTTTTCTGCTCAATTATCATTGGTCATGAACAATGGTTCTTATTATTATCAATGTTAAGAACTGTTTTTGCTGCTTAATATTTTGTGGAAACTTTTTTCAGGATTCTCTGATGAATGGAAAGTTCAAAAGAAGAGCATTTGAAATAGAATATTTTGTAACATTATACATGTTTTTACTGTCACTTTGGATCAGTTTAATGCATATTTGCTGTATAAAAGCATTAATTTTTATTAAACACCCCCCACCCCCAAACATTTAAATGGTAGTACAGGTATATCATGGTTTCTGCGCAAATAATATGTAGCACAAATTTTTTCAACATTGATAATAATAATAACAACAATAATAATAATAATAATAATAATATAAATGTTAATAAATAATAAATGTTTCTTGAGCAGCATAGTGACACTGAGGACTGGAATAATGGCTGCTGAAAATTCAGCTTTGCATCACAGGAATAAATTACATTTAGTACATTTACAATATATTACAATAGAAAACAGTTGTTTTAAATTGTAATGCTATTTCACAATATTAGTGTTTTTAATTTATTTTGAATACACAAATGCAGCCTTGGTGAGCATCATTAAAAAAATCCTTAAAGACATTTAAAAATCATAATGTTTCCAAACTTTTGACAAGTGCTGTAATTATGCATAATTTACTGTTATAAAATACATGTAACACATGTAACTGAAATTTTCAGTGTGGGTTGTTCTTGTATATTTTGTAAAGTTATGTTGTTATGTTGCATATGTGAATATGTGCGTGTGTGTGTGGGAGAGTGAAATAGCTCTAATTGTGCTGGGCCATGGCCTCTGAGCTCTATTATTCCATCCTATGGCAGCAGGTCATGCCTGTGGGGCCACCGGCCCTTTGAACCTCGGCAGGGCTGAACCCTTAGAGAAAGCCAGCCCACAATGCTTTTCTTCTGTGCCTCTCTTTTAGTGGGGTTTGAAATGATTGGTAACTGTTGAGCCACTGTTCTCTCCCTCACTCCCCTGCTAGTGACCCTCTCTCCACTGTGTCAGAGCCACTAGATAAGACAGCGGTCCAATTATCCACACACTCTCCCTTTCTCTGTCTCGACACACACACACACACACACACACACACACACACACACACACACACACCTACACACAGGCACACAGTTTAAGATCAGCAATCGAGGACGGCCGGCTCTCTCAATCAAATTATCTCCAAAGCTTTGACTGCAACAGTTCACCGCCAGTCCACAATAGAACAAGCTAAACTCACAAAACGTATTTATAATAAGAACAACTGAGTGACGGCCACATCCGCATCTAAACAACTCCTTCCTGTGTTCGCACCTTCACATAAGAGCACTCAGGGGTAGATTCAGAGCGACTGTGAAAGCACCCATCTGTCTGACAGCTCTGACTTGAGTGAGTTTCCCTTCTGAAAGAGTGCGGCCCAAGTGCAACCTCCTATTCAGGATAAGCTGACCCCAAACTCAGAGTCTGACCTGCCCTTTGTGTTCTCTCACCCTTTTCCCTCGGCTTGCGCAAACAAAAGACCTCTGGCCCTCCACACTCTGCACCCAGCCGGCCCTTTCATGACTTTTTTACAATTTTTCTCCTATTCGTTATTTGATTTTTTTTTCTCCTTAGGGGTGGATTGGGGGATGGTATGCAATTCGTTTCCTTCACGGCTCCCAGAAGTGGCACAATTTATATCGTTGCCAGGGAATTAGGACCCCCCGACCCCTTTGTTGTGGATTGTATGGTGGTTGGCTGTGGGCAGGGCTGGGGTGGATGTCCCTTTATTTCTCTATTAGAAGAGGGCTTGGTTCCCACAGGAGCACCGGGGAGCTATGAGGTAATGTTTACAGAGCCGGACCTTGAGAGAGCAAGAGATGTGTGTGTGTGTGTGTGTGTGTTAGCGTGTAGAGGATGTACAATCCTTACAAATTGTTGTAAAGAAATTTTTAGTAACAATTAGGCATTTTGCTGTGGTGTTACCACAACCTCGTAAATGAGCCAGTTTTCAGCTGAAATGAAACTTGCATGGACAGGCAAACAAACAAATGCAAACAAAGCCTTCAACAACCACACTGTTATCACACACAGGCATGCTCTTTCTGCACTGGCGGATAACTGTAAAACTGAATATATAAGATACACCCACACAAACACTTCAACACACACAAACACCAAAGAGTGGAGGCAAGAGAGAGAGAGAGAGTCTGCGCTTCATAGTGAGGACAGCAGAGTAATGAAAAGAGAGAGACTGAGAGGAAGGGATGCAAGGAGACAAACTTAAACCACTATCATTTAATACTAAAAAATATCATTCATATTTTTAAGGTGTTGATGCCTGGAGCTCTGATGTGTAGAGGTTGACTGAGATTTTACAAACTGTAATTTGTGTGTGTTTCATGAGCCTGAAAAACAGATGAACATAGTCATCTGATCATGTTAACTCACACAGGCCTCGCACACATACGCTACAAATACACGACATTCGCAACCCATTTAACTTCCGCAATGTGACGCAACGTGAAGGAAACATATTAACATAAGAAAAAATTTGCTTAACAAATATGATACAGTAGGATATTTAAGGAAAAAGGGTCTACTTTAATTTCATGTTGAATTTGATGCTTTCAACTCTTACTTGCTTCTTTTAACACCAAACCAGTACAATTATAGAAAAATCATCCATGCCTATTCAGCACACACACAGACACACAAACATACACACACAAATTAACATACACAAAAATAAACCAGGACTGGGTCCTGTTTAATGCTTGAGTAGGCCTCTCCCCTCTCTGACGTATAGCATGTAAGCTCCTGTACAAGCCCACCCATCCCAGGGCCTGAACTGGAAGCCTCTTTTTCTCTCTGTCTCTGTCTTTCTCCTTCACTCTGTCACATCCTACCAATCAATGTTCCAGGCCCCAGGTTGCCTGATTTATCTGCTTTCCTACAGGCACCGTCACCTCCACAAACTGTAAAAGATCAATTTACACAACTCCGCCACCAGAGCGCTATTGACATAACACAGGTGACCCGCCTCTCGTCCTCTCCCGATCTTTTTCCAACACACTTCTCCTTCCGCCTTTCTTGTTTCAGAGGTTTAGGTCAGAATAATGATTTGAGAGGCAAATGTCAGAGGTTATGAATGTGATCTTTAGCCTATCTGCCCTGAAAGAGGCTGCACTCTCTATACTGATGAGCTCTCGCCAAATACTGACCCACAACTGTAGAGCGTAGAGACAGCTGGGCACAGTCCTGCAGTTGATGATAACCCAGGCCTGGGGCAGTGACTGCGCTCCATCTATGAAAGAGAACACAGGAATTCTTTCATTTGAGGTATTACACATGCTCAGTGGAGCAATATTGATTTTTTTTCTTACTGCTTCCTCTGAGCCATGCTGCAAGCATAAATGTTTTGCCAATTTATCAAAGTTTTATCTGGGAGAAAAAGAAAGAAACAGTAAGGATGGAGAAAGGAGCGAGGGAAGGTAGAAAGGAAGAGAGGAAGAGAGATTGAGACAGACAAACTAAAAGATATAGACAGCGATACCACATACATCCTCCCCTGGCCATGTGCCACTGCCTCTCTGCCTCTCTCCCTCTCTCCCAGCAGGGGACTGTGGGAGGAGAGGCTGGCATTTATAAATAAAACCATATGGCAAAAAAACAATAATGTGTGGACGTGTAATTGCTAATTGCATAACAGTGCACCGAGTCTTCCTCCTTGTTTCACTGGAGATGCTTAAATAGGGTCAACAGAGCCATTTATGAGCTAGCACCAACTACCCACGATGCCAAAGAGTCACTGAACAAAAAGTATACACAGACATTGCTATATTACTTCTGAGATTGTGGCTAGAAAATCTATATAGGAATAATTTGTCTCTGGAACACAAAAGGTGTACTGTTGAAGAATATCCTGGCCATTATTTTCAACATGATGACAGTGAATAAGGACTCGTGCTGTCAAAGTTTAAAATGGCAAAACGTATCATAAAAAGTCCATACAATTCAGATTTTGTGGAACCTTGTGCTGAGATCATAGGGGAATTCGTTTTTCACTGAAAATCGTGATATCCACCCTAGCTTACTTTATTTACAGTTACAAATGTTTTGCTTTTATTTAGGTAGGATGCATTAAATTGATCAAAAGTGACAGTAAAGACATTTATAAAACAATTTTTATTTTAAATAAATGCTGTGAACTTTCTATTACTGAAAAAAAAAGAAAATAAATATATATATATATATATATATATATA
>NW_015505396.1:588601-598434 GCF_001515645.1 Sinocyclocheilus grahami | reverse complement strand
TAATTTGTTGAGATAGTGAATTGGTGGGTTTTTGTTAAATGGGAGCCAAAATCATCCCAATTAAAAGAACCAAAGACTTAAAACTACTTCAGTCTGTGTGCATTGAATTTATTTAATACACGAGTTTCACAATTTGAGTTGAATTACTGAAATAAATGAACTTTTCCACAACATTCTAATTTATTGAGATGCACCTGTATATAAGTATATATATATATATATATATATATATATATATATATATATGTGTGTGTGTGTGTTTGTTTCATAGTTTCAGAAATATTAAGCAGCACAACTGTTTTCAACATTGGCAATAATACAAAATATTTATTAAGCACCAAATCAGTATATTAGAATGAATGAAGGGTCATGTGACACTGAAGACTGGAGTAATGGCTGCTGAAAATTCAGCTTTGCCATCACAGGAATAAATTACATTGATTGCTCAATGAATTGGTTGATCTAGATCTTAACGAACTGGTTGAAACAGGTCTGAATTATTTGATCACAAATCAACTTGCCACTATAATGGAATGGTATATAGTTGAAAGTGACTTTTATGAGTTGAAAGGACTTTTATGTTGTTGTTTTTTTTTTTTTTAAGTGTAAAGCCCGAAGTATACTTACATTTTGGTGTGAACGCTTATATGTACAGAAGAACGCAAATCCTTTCAAAGTATTCTCAATTTGATAGTGTGCACAAACACAGGCAATTTACACATGCACACTATAAAATGTCATCTTTGTCCAGTGTCTGTGCTATTGTTATGATGGACAAGCATGCCTATGTTGTCTTATTCAAGAGTTTTGTGTATTGCTTAACTCTCTCACACAAGCGCTCGTCAACACCATCTATTCATGTTCATCTGCTTACTATATTGATTGCACAATTTTAGTCAAGCACTCTGTATGCATGCCATATGCATAAAAATTTACTATACTTTGGGCATAAAGCTGCAGTCCCCATTAATTGTAATTGGAAAAGAGCAACCAACACATTTCCAAAATCTCTCCTTTTGTGTTCCAAAGAAGAAGGGCAGTCAATGGGATTTGGGATGACATGACATAATTTGGTAACATTATAGATTAGGGAACAATATTCACCATTAACTAGTTGCTTCTTAGCACACAAACTACTAGCATATTGGCTGTTTATTAGAAATTATAAAGCACATATTAATGCATGACCATATTCTGGATTCCTTAACCCCACCCAATACCTAAACCTTACTACAACAGCTACCATGTTTACTATCAAGAAGCAGCAAATTAGGAGTTTACAGAGGGAAAACTTTTAGTTAATATTAAATGTGTTCTCTAATCTAAAGTGTTACCCAGAATTTATATTTTAAGGTGAATTTCCGTTTGAGTCCAATGGAATTCCACCTGCCGCTGGGAATGATTGGCATCGATAACCACCTCCGTCGGCCTGTTACAATAGATAAAAGCTAAATTAGATTATGTCTCATTAGTCCGGATCGTATTCCAGCAGACTGTTACAGCCGGACAATGAGTACGCTTTCACTTTCTTAATCATTTTGGTTTTGATAAGGATATAGCAGTAGAGGTGAGGTTACAGGGGATGCGTGGTAATAAAGCCTCCGTTTAATAATGTAATCTTAAATTACAGTTTAATTACAGCCGCTTAGTCACAGGGGATGCCCTGTAATTCAATCATTGGTCTCCAACTACTGTATCACACAAAGCCTTATCGCACAGTTTTAGCCTGGATATGAATAGCCTGTTTCGGGACTGTGTAATTGGACTGAAGTCTCAGGCTGCACCACTCTGGACTTCGCCAGTGGAACACTTATGGTCATCCATTGCCTTTGTGTCCTGTAGATCATGGAGACAGAGGGAGGAGAGAGAGAGAGAGAGAGAAAGAGAGAGACCACCATGCTTTGTACAATTGTATCAAACACTCCCCAAAGAACACCGGCAATGGGAAGCAAGAGGACTTGAAGGCATGGAAGGTTTTTTTTTTTTCCTCCCTCCCATCCCCAGGTCAGAGTCCACGTACGCAAATCCAATTTGTCTTTTGTTTCCCGGCTCTGATTCCTTTAGAGACCCCATCCCATGGATTTTATGCAGCAAGGAAAATGTAATGCTTTTCATAAATTTCTGCAGGGAAAATTAGGTTTGCGGAGAGGCAACTTCATTTCGGCAGGGGCTTGTGCTCGCTCAGGCGGGTGGGCTGATATCGGCCAGAAGAGGGGAGGTGCTGACGTGTTTGCAGAATAGGAAGAAGAAATGAAAATCCAAACGCAGTAGCTGACTCAGCGTGATTCACTCTGCCTGTTATTGCTCTCGCACGGACAATGAGTACGCTTTCACTTTCTTAATCATTTTGGTTTTGATAAGGATATAGCAGTAGAGGTGAGGTTACAGGGGATGCGTGGTAATAAAGCCTCCGTTTAATAATGTAATCTTAAATTACAGTTTAATTACAGCCGCTTAGTCACAGGGGATGCCCTGTAATTCAATCATTGGTCTCCAACTACTGTATCACACAAAGCCTTATCGCACAGTTTTAGCCTGGATATGAATAGCCTGTTTCGGGACTGTGTAATTGGACTGAAGTCTCAGGCTGCACCACTCTGGACTTCGCCAGTGGAACACTTATGGTCATCCATTGCCTTTGTGTCCTGTAGATCATGGAGACAGAGGGAGGAGAGAGAGAGAGAGAGAGAAAGAGAGAGACCACCATGCTTTGTACAATTGTATCAAACACTCCCCAAAGAACACCGGCAATGGGAAGCAAGAGGACTTGAAGGCATGGAAGGTTTTTTTTTTTTCCTCCCTCCCATCCCCAGGTCAGAGTCCACGTACGCAAATCCAATTTGTCTTTTGTTTCCCGGCTCTGATTCCTTTAGAGACCCCATCCCATGGATTTTATGCAGCAAGGAAAATGTAATGCTTTTCATAAATTTCTGCAGGGAAAATTAGGTTTGCGGAGAGGCAACTTCATTTCGGCAGGGGCTTGTGCTCGCTCAGGCGGGTGGGCTGATATCGGCCAGAAGAGGGGAGGTGCTGACGTGTTTGCAGAATAGGAAGAAGAAATGAAAATCCAAACGCAGTAGCTGACTCAGCGTGATTCACTCTGCCTGTTATTGCTCTCGCACAGAGACAGCGCACTTCATAAGGTCCTCAGATGTCTTAGGTTCGAACACACTTCTAAATAGAAGCAGGGAGCTCTCTGTCTTTCTCTCCCCAACCGGTCTCTGTCTTTATTTACTCTTTTTTCCCCCTTTTCTTCAGCTCCTCTCCTCCCAAACGTGTCAGACAGGAAGTGCAGCTGCAGGGAGAGGTAAACAGATTCCTGTCAAAACTAGTGAGCGAGGAAAAATAAGAAGCGCACAGCACAACATGACCTCTGACCCCACCGCCGTCTGGTTGGCTGTGTGCACCGTGGAGGCAGGGGTGGAACAGACATGAGAAGCGCACGGGGCCAGGTGGGGCATGCTGGGAAGGCACCCTATTCTGGGAGGATTTACACTAAAAGCTGGCTGACTGACCCCCCTCTCCTGCACTTCTACACCACAGAACAAATCCATTTTCATGTCATGCTGTCACCACATCGACCAGAACACACATCTGTGCCTGGACGTCCCTGACAGCACGTTGCTGCAGGACTCATAAACGGCAATGGGCCTCTTGCCGAGCGCTCTATGAATGATAAATTTGACATGAGAACTCTCATCTTTACATGTGACATAAACACAGTCATATATGGCCACGAGGGGAAATGTAATGGAGGAACACAGTGGGAGTCGAGACTCGAAGCACATCGTAGTGTTATAAAGTGGCTGCTGAGATGGGTTTTGGCCTCCTTCTCTGTTCAGAGACAGAGAGATTTCATCTGAGCTCATCATGATGATCTGCTCCTGTGGGATTCAGCCCCCTGGAAAGACTATGAGTGACAGCTGACACCTGCATGCATAGGACTACGTTACCCCAACCTCCACATTACCCGCACAAATATATGCAATCTCTACTGACCCAGTGTTACCGGTGCGTACAAAACTTGTTACTAAACATTTCTGGGACTTTATAATATTAGGTAGTGCAAATTGAAGAATTGGATCCCAGTTCATAAATATGAATTGAATTGGCTATGCACCACAAGAACCTGAATTTAAATTGAAATCGGAAAGACTAAACTGTAAAAAAAAAAAAAAATCCATGCAGGTACACTGCTGTTAAAAAGTTACTATTTGATAGAATTTTTTACTTGTGATAGTAAAGGCATTTATGAGATGATTTCTGTTTTAAATAAATGCTTTTGAACTTTCCAATTCTGAAAAAAAAGTATCACAGTTTCCACAAAAATATTAAGCAGGACCACTCTTTTGAACATTGGTAATAACATGAAATATATTATATTAGAATGGCTGAAGGATGATGTGACACTGAAAACTGCAATAGCTGCTGAAACTTAGACTTTGCACTCACAGTAATACATTTCATTTTAAAATAGAAAACATTTATTTTAAATTATTTTATTTTTAAAGAATTAACATGAAAAGACTGTATGTAATGTATTCTAGGAAATCAAGTGTTTTATCACCCTGGTTTGTACACAAATCTAATGTATTTCATATTATCTACCTTTAAAACCTTAATTTAAAAAAAGTACAAAATTACAGTAACATACATTTCTTTAAATTTCAATTCATTTTCATTCTGCTTTAAAAACATTCAAATTCAACTTGCAATTCTGCATCATGTTTGTTACCTCAATTCAAATCCAGGAACTAAGCTTTGATTTCAAATGCATTCCCAATTCATTTCTGAATGGAGCAGCCTGATCTGTACAGCAATTGCCCCTCAGGCAAGCATGGCGCCACTATAGGATGTGGTATTATTTGTATGTGTGGGAGTATACTTTATATGAAAAAGTCGAGCTAAAGTGGTTTGAAATATCACAGCTCGTGAATGGCTGTCATTCCGCCGGTACTCTGTAGTGTTCTTTGCTGTCAGTCGACCCAATACGCTGTGAAGAAAATCCCTATCTTACTTTCTCTCTCTCTCTCCTTCACATGGATGGACGTGCTCGGTCACTCTCACAGAACTGCAGAAGGTCTTGGGCCTCATAAAGCATCAAAATCAATTTGTTTTAAAAACACGTTTTTTCAGAAACTTATTAGGCGCTTTAGAGATATATCATACACCTTCGACCCGCAAAGGATGAAAAACGGCAGGTGCAGCGGCAGCCCATTTCTCCAGCCATGCACAGAGCTGCCTCAGCCCTGCCGCTGGGGAGCCGTAAAACAGGCGCGAAGCCCCAGCAGGGCCCAGCGGCGGACGGCACGCTCGCTCTGCTACCGGCCCTGCGCCCGCATAAATCAAGATAATTCTTTGCAAGCCTTAAACTCTGACCTTACCACAATTCATGGGGACGTCAGCAGCAGTAGCTGTGGCGGAAGGGAGGAAAAGAGGGAATGGGGATAGGAAGAAAAGAATGGAGAGACATAGAAGAGAGAGAGAGTCCATTGGTGGGGCAATGCATAAACGAGTTGGAGAAAAAAAGAGGGGGGTTACTGAGATTAGTCACCATCCAGATTGGGCCCCACTGCATTTAAATGGTCCCTCTTTACGAGCCATTTATCTTCCACTCTGGCCATTTTCATTACACCAGAAAGCAAGTCGCAGCTACCAGCTGGATTCTACTGCATACTGAAAATTAATAACCTCCCCCCTTCAACATCCTCACAGCCTTTACTGTCGTACTCTCTAGCTCGCAAGCACGCCACCCATCCCCCCGTTCCTTCTGAAGGTCCCTGCATATATGCAGGGTGGAAGTGCTCTCTCAGGTTTTGTGGCTATTTGCATCCTTGCATCTCCAGTAGTCTTTCAATTTTCTCCACTCTCTTAGTCCTTTGCCCTCACCTCCTCAACCTGCTCCCTCAATATCTTGCTCCATCAACACAAACAATTCATCCTGGTCTTTTAAAAAATTTCCCAGCTTCCCTGTGCTGCTGGGAGAAGAGAGAGACGAAAAAAAAAAAGGGTGAGTACTTTCATTAATTTATTTGCCCTTGTTTCTTTTGCTCTTGTGTATGCTCGATGTACTAGAGAAGGGCTGTGAGGACTGGGTTACAAAATGGCCTTTTCTGTAGGATCCACCCCAAACTGAAACCATTCACATCAACCTGTGCTCAGTCACTGATACAAATTCTGATGTCATGTTATGACATTGAAAAGTACAGTAACTTTCACTGAAAACGTTTTGACACCTCAGCTGTTCTAATACCTAGAGAGCTATTTTGTCACCACCTGCCTATACATAAGCAGCTGCCTTGTAAGTCAGCATCCTAACTTTCATGGAACCTTGCAAATTACTGATTTGGAACTTTAATTTTATGTTAGCGTGTTGCTAAGCTAACAGCATGATAGTCCATTTTTAATTACACTTATTGCTATTTACTGTCAATAATTGTCAATTTTTGAATATAAAAATATGTTTAAATCAACATTATCTTGCTTCATCTACCATGTTGCATGATTTTTGACAAATGCATTCTGCTTGACAATGCATTCTGGGATTGCCTTCTCTGGAAAGGACACATACAATGCAGCTTCAGAGTTAAGCTAAAGTGACGTATCGTAGTAGGAAGCATGATTACATTTCTTACCTTTTAGAAAAACCCTTCGCTTTCTTATGACTTTAAAAGTGTAATTTGCTAAGATACAAGTTAATCATAATTGGAAGTACAGTAGTTAAACTACAGTTTAAAGCTACTGTTTTGAAAAACAACAACCACAAAAAACAAAACCTTCATTCAAAAAGCTGCATTAAAGTTACTTCAGGGAGCCATGTGTGTGTGTGTGTGTGTGTGTGTGTGTGATTTTTATTTATAAAAAAATATAACTTAACCAATTATATTACTATTATCAATTATTATTTAATTATTATTAATTATTATTAGAAAACAAATATTTTATGAGGTGGTCATTTTGTATGAATTCGTTCGAAAATGTATGACTTTCAGTAAAAAGTTGAGCATGAAGGTTCACTCATAACACGAATATAAATTGTATGAAAACATACGAATGAAATTATTCATAAGAGTTTTCCACCAATTCACCTAAATGTAAACGAGTTACAAACTGCCATGAGAGTGTGATGGTATTTTTTGGATCCACAATCTTTAAATGAGTGACAGTATCAAACTTTGAGTATGTAAATGTATACTAAATACAATAAAAACTGCTAATTTGCATCCAAATCGAAAATTTTGTACATTGCACAGAGACTTAAATCTGTGAAATATTTTTATGAATCTGTTCATCGGAACTGCCTTGATGAACAATTCACTAGAATGAACCCTCTTCAGTGCTATACATATGAGACAAAGGGCCATTTAGGACAAACAGATTCTCTAAAATTAACACTACATTAGAGAGAGATACAAAAATACAAATTGAAAAGCAACATTATTGTGAAAATACCAGAACTACTGTCACGCTAATGTAGTTAAGTGTTGCTACTTTTAGTTAGCTACTCCTAAACATTGGCATACAATGCCTTAAAATGCTCCTCTGAGGGCAGATTCGATTTTGGAAGCAAGTACTCATGTGAAGCCCCCTTCAGTGGTCTCAAACAGACCATACATATACTATGGTGAGTCCAAACACCAACCCATGTCAGCCAACTCCCTGCTTGCTTCCTTCCATGGCTTCCCTGAAGAGTTAAAAGCTCACCCAGTCTAGTGGACACTCACAGGTTCCCCGAGAAAAGCGTGACCTTCAGCTGCTGTTTATCTGAGCTTCATCTGCATGACATCATGCCTGCTGCCATGATCTCCACACTGGGGCGCAGGCAGATGGAAATCAATGGAAGTGCTGCTCACATCCAAGCCAGCATGTAAATCATTCGGGCTGTTTAAACAGCTCTGGCGGTGGGATGTAAGAAGCTCAGCCTGCCTGCGGGCACAGAGCTGTCTGAGAGCTTCTGCTGACCCGACCGGTCGCAGGTCCCATGCCCACGTTGCGCGATTGGTCGAGTGCTGCCCCATTGAGAGGGGCTCAGAAAAGTTAGGTGACCCGGATGGTCTCCTTCAGGTCTAGAGAGGAATGAAGAGGCCTGAGTCTGTTCCCTCTCCAAAAAAACCTAAATCTTTCTCTGTTTGTCTCTGCGTCATCCCCCCCACCCCAACCTTCAGGCTATCAGCACTGCACTTCTGCATCAGCAATTCAAAGAGACAAAGGAATGAAAACAATCTTTGGAACTCCCTGAGAAGAGCCAGAGAGAGAGAAGATGAAGGTAAATAAAAGTCAACGGTTGATGACGCGTGGGACAAAGATGGCCCTCTGTACGCGTTACCGTGGGGACGGTGTTTGTGTTGAGGGGTGACCGCGTGTGGCAGTGCCTTTTGTCCCTCCCCCCAAAGGAGAGCTCCAGGGAGCCGGTCGATCAATACTGCATACATTCCTCCTGCTCACAGGGGGAGCCGACCACACCGACAACACACCACTTCTCTTTCATGAGACTCACCACAGAAGAAGAGAGGGAGAGAAAAGATGAGTGAAAGAGATAGATGCCTTTGGTGGAGGGGGGTGTCCTGAGACACAAAGGTTGGAGAATGAGGGGCTAAGGGTCTGAGCCCCTGGCGCCCGAATAGGAAACAGTACAAAGTGCACCTGCGTGCAGGCATTTTATCTATGCAGGCCTGTTTTAACAGCGTAAAAAGAAACTTTCCAAACCCCTCAGTCGTGTTTAAAGCCAAAACATTTCAGACATTATCTTTTTACGTCTTACGTTCTCCCTCTCTCTCTTGTGTTTGCAAAATAAACATTTTTCTCCTTTTGGGATATGCCCCGCTATGCCTGAATATTGTAAGTAGTAAAATTTCAATTAGCTAATGACCAAAGCCATTGACTCATAGCATATCGACAGCATATATGTGTGTTTGCGAGAACACCGTAAATGAGTATTTGTGTGCACACACTTTCACCTTGTTCCATTCCCAGCTCTACCTCCTCTTTTTCAACAGTCTTTGCCGAACACAGAGACCTCATTCAGTCGGGATGCAATGCTCTCTGCCGTCAGGGGCTTTCGAGGAAACCCCTGTATACACACACACACACACACACACACACACACACACATATACACATCCTTCCAAGCAGCAAACGACTGAGTAGTCCAGTCCAGTGCTACACACCAGATTATATTTCATGGCTTGCTCTGGGAAAGATTAGTAGCACTATACCACTGTGTTTGGCAGCCGGAATGTAAAGCACTGCTGCCTGACATACTGAGGACACTCTAGCACAAATAAAGAGTAATCTATAAAAGCTCAGTGTGTCTTCTGTAATATAGGTATTCAATAACAGGGTATATAAAGCCATAATTAGAATAATAAGGTTTTTCAAAGCTGATGATTTGGAACCAACTGTTATGAGCAATGAAGGGGAAGCCTAATGTATGATTAACTGCCTCGTAAAACATGAGTGTACTTCACAGGTCTGCTTTTCTTATACGAGTTATTACTGACACTTAATTTTACTTATCTTGTCTAGGCGTTATATTCAGTCTATTCACTTTTTACTTCCCTGCTTTCTTGTATTGTAATTTATTTAAAGTATGTGTTTTACTTGCTTAATTATTAGTTTACTTCACTGGTCTATTTAGTGAGGTTACTTAAGGCATTTCCCCAACACTAAATTTCTTTACTGAAAATAAAATAACATTTAAAAAAAAAAAAATAATAATAAAAAAAAAATAATAAAATAACCATAGACATAATTTTGACATAAAATGTTTAAATTGCTAAGTCATAATTATATCATACTATAATTATTAAAGTCTAAATTATAAAAAAAAAAAT
>NW_015505396.1:575823-588451 GCF_001515645.1 Sinocyclocheilus grahami | reverse complement strand
TTGACTGGCCAGCAAACTCACCAGACCTGAACCCCATAGAGAATCTATAGGGTATTGTCAAGAGGAAAATGAGAAATAAGAGACCATAAAATGCAGATGAGCTGAAGGCCACTGTGAAAGAAACCTGGGCTTCCATACCACCTCAGCAGTGCCACAAACTGATCACCTCCATGCCACGTCGAATTGAGGCAGTAATTAAATCAAAAGGAGCCCTTACCAATTATTGAGTACAGTAAATGAACATACTTTCCAGAAGGCCAACAATTCACTAAAAATGTTTTTTTTATTGGTCTTATGAAGTATTTTAATTTGTTGAGATAGTGAATTGGTGGGTTTTTGTTAAATGTGAGCCAAAATCATCACAATTAATCATCTTCAGTCTGTGTGCATTGCATTTATTTAATACACGAGTTTCACGATTTGAGTTGAATTACTGAAATAAATGAACTTTTCCATGACATTCTAATTTATTGGGATGCACCTGTAGAAATGAAGAGATAACGTCATATTCATAAGATCAAAAGTCACAAATATGGCCAACTAAGTTATAATTATTAGATAAAAACTTGAAATTGGTATACTGAGACAAAAAGTACATTATGCAATAAAAAAAAATGTTGTTAGAATTTTTCATAATTCTGACTTGTCATTTTTTTTTTGGTCAATTTAGAATTTTCAGGTCATAATTATGACTTTTTATCTAATAATTTCATATTTTTATGTCATAATTTTTACCTTATATCTCATAATTATGACTATTTTTATGTGGTTGTAATGGGCTACCATACTTAAACCAGAACATGGTATTGCAAAATGCATGTACTGCTCATTTTGTAATACCAACTGAGCAAACTGGTCAAATTCATTACATAATGTAACACAGGAGCCAGTTTATTTCTATATTTACAGACAATGTGTTATAAAATATGAATGTTTTTCTCTCCAACTGTCACAGTATTGAATTTTAAACTTTTTTTTTTTTCAAAAGTTAATCAAGCCTTGAAAGCTGTGTGAAGATAAATATGGCTGCATTCCACAAACCCTCACAGCATGAAAAGCACAGAATGAGGGAATGACATGTATGCACACACACATACAGCAGGGTGCTTCTGTTCTACTTACATTTACATTAATCTGAAGAATTTATGTATCAATGCCTTGTTTATGAAGCATTCGAATATATTTTATTTACTTCTGCCAAAGTGTTCGAAAATTGAAATCTTCAGCAATAGAGCAATTGATGTGGGATGCAGCATCTACGGCAGGGGCAGAGCTGAACAACTTAGAATCTGTATCACATTACTGTCCAAAAAAAGAGACACTTATAAAATATTTGTGTCTCTGTTAATTTATTTTTCTGTGTTTCTGTGTTACATCAGCTGCCTTCTCTCTGCAATGCTAATTTTATAAATATGGTACAAATAAAACTATATGTGATATAAGTTAGAATTTAATAAGAGCTGTACAAGTGCAGCTTTTGCAGCACAAAAATAAGAAGTGCTTTTGAATGAATAAAACACATTTAGAGTGGCAAAATGTCAATTAGGGCCACAGTATCAAACCTAAACAGGTAAATGTATACTAAATACATTACATGGACTCAAATCATTACATTTTATGGTTCATTTACGGTTCTGAATGGGTTTGATCACTCCTTCAACTTGAAAGACATGAAAAAAAAAGAGATGAAGAGATGCTCAGTCACGCTAAGGACCAAACGCTGCGTGTGTTTACAGATACAGGGACAGAAAACATCTTTAGCTCTGTATAAAAACAATAGAAGTCAATGGAAAGTCCCCACTTTGGTAGAAAATCAAATATGTGCCTGTGTGTGCCCTTTCTGGGCTGTGTTATGATGATTGTTTGTGAGTATTAGCCACAAGTGGGTCAGCCCACTTTTTTTCTTCTGACCATCTCCACTGCACATGTACATATCCACATATATATATATATACAACTCGTCTGGTGACCTCTCTTCACCGGTGACTCACAGTGCCAGCAGGAGCCTGCTTCTTCCCAGAACCCCCTGCTGACTGTTTTTGACAACAACAGAGAGCATAAATAAAAAAATAAATATATATACATATATATATATATATCTATATATATATATATATATATATATATATATATATTTAAAATAATAATAACGTACAATATTTTAGACTACAATATTTCAAGACAACAAAAACAACAATAATAATATTAATAAAAATTTTAACATAAAAATATATTTTATTTCATTTAGGGTACCACAATAGACAGGAGTGCGACTGGACTGGAGCCCCTCAAAACACACCTACACACTCTTGATCACATGGATTTCTTACAGATTACATCGTATGCATTCCATTAGGATTCTATTAGGCCTTTGATTGTGGCAAATGGAAATGGACCAGTGATTAAAATCCTTAGCGGTTAATCCAATCAATCAATCAATCAATCAGTACTGACTGGAATGTCACAGAAGATCTGGTGATCTGTCTCCAACTGTAACACTCACTTCACAGCTCTGTGCTGCCGTCATTATAGATCTCAGGTAAAATACTGTGTTTATCATGACCATATTTCAAATGTTCAAAGCTATGAAAACACATAAGGCTCTTATAAGAAATACAATATAAATAGATTAAGATGTTTTTAAAAAATCATGCAGAAGACGTTTCCCACTTCTCTGTCTGGATTCTGTTCTAGAACCAGTCTAGGTTCTAAATAATTGTGCTGGTCCAGACCTTGGCTTTGCTACACTGCTGGACAGCCTTTAATTTATAGACCAATTTATGGGTTTCTGTAGAAGGCAAAGATCCTCTCGATGCTTTTCTGTTGCTGATGTACTCACTCAGTCACCGTAAAACTCACTCTGACTCCCTCTCTCCCTCAAAACACACACATCTTCAGTCATAACTCCTGAATAGATGACTGCTGGCAGAAAAATAAGACTAAAAATAAAGTCAGAGGAATAGCAGTGAGGGACAAGTGATTTCTGTTGATCCTGACAAAATAATGCTTTCTTTTTATATCTGTCAAAAAATATTTTTTTATGTCAATTATGAATGTCACTTTTCAATGATTAATGCATTGGACTCATAAACTGGTATTGTTTAACATCTTAGAAATTATTTGTTGCAACTTCTGCAAAGCCATTCAGTTTTATATTCAACGTTTTTTGCCTTACAATCGAGTCCAAGAAGTACTCTTTCAAGAGCGGGATGCCAAAACCTCAGGTAACTGGAATGAATGAATGAATGAATAATGAATAGGACTACAGGCTCTCCTGAAATTGAGTTAAAGTTAATAAAGTAGGAAGTTGCAGTTTAGAGTTAGCGATATCTTTATCTTATCTTATTTGCAAAAGATTGGAAATAATTTTGGTTTATTTTTATTTATTTTTAGTGGTTTGTTTGTTTTAGTATCAATATCTGGCAACATTGCATCGCCGGCATCTCCTTTAAAGTGTTCATAGTGTATATAATAAGTGTGACCCCCCCCCCAGGACCCCACTAATTTTCAAAGCCTGGGTATACGACCATGCACACAATCAAATTATTTAGCTTTCCATTACCTTTCCATTTTCCAGTTTGCAATCTGTCAATGCCCAGAGCTAAAGTTATAGGTGCACAGGACGTTATCGACCAAAAGAGATCCACACTAACACCTACCCAAAACCATCTGCCAAGTGCCGCACACACACTATGTAATGAACAGGCATTGTTCTTACTCTATAAACTTGTCACACCTTCCTCATTTCACCCTCTCATATCCTCACCACTTTTTTTTCAGAGAGTAGTTAATAAATGCATCAAGACAAAAAGTGCTGTGCTATTAAAATGGAGAGAGATGAAATATGGATGAAGAGATGGAGCTTCAGGTGTGTCAGATGTGATTTAATATAGTTGTGGCGGCAGCTCCCGGGGAGGGAGAGATTACAGCGGGGATGGTGGACAGACACTGTGACATTTGACCCCATGGAGCAAGTGTACCGCGTGTAGTGCTGAGCAGAGCTGTATGGATCCACATGAGGGAGGAATGGATTTACCGATCAACACCCACATCAATCTGCCTACAGTCTGCATGTGTTGGTGTACGCGTGAGTGAGAGAAATGTAGTGTTTGTCTCCTTGTTCATGGATGTGAAATCTTTTAGTGTTTGACACAGGCTGTTTTAATGAATGCCTGATTTGTGGGTGGTTTTATGTGTGTAATGGTGTCAGGCAATAGGACCTCATTTACACCTGGAATTAACATCTGTCTGATCTGATCACAAGTGGACTGCACTAAACACAAGTGTAAATGAGATACAAAGTGGAAACACATTGGATCAGTCAAAATATTTTTGGAGGTGGTAAAGATTACATGTGGCCACATCTATTTGGAGTGTAAATGTTAATGTGTCCTGGGTATTAATGTCCTTGACATCATCTGAAGTCAAAAAAAGGGAACAGGCAGGACGACGAGGATAACAGATACAATAAACCTTTAATACTTAGACAAGAGGGTAGGAGCACATGCACAAGGTAACATTTCACAATAACTGACAACACTAGGATACAAGAGACAGGAACTTATAGGGCAGATAATGAGGGGCAGACAGGTAAACACAATGAGGTGATTAACTAATAATGGGAACAGGAACAACCAAATAAGGACACAGAGGGAGAAACCATAATCGACAGTCCACAGGGGTGTGACAGATCGCCCCCCTCCCGGAAGGCGCGACCCGCGCCATAACAGTATCATCGGGGAGGGGGGGTGGGTGCCCTGGAGGCTGGTGCAGGACTGGAATCGGGCAGAGCCACGGAGAACCTCCAGGGTGGATCCAGGAACCATGGCGGAGCAGAGGACACGTGAGGCCATAGCGGAGCAGGGACTTCGGGAGGCCGCGGCGGAGCAGGATACTTGGGAGGCCTTGGCGGAGCCGGATACTCGGGGGGCCACGGCGGGTCGGGGGACCCGGGAGGCCACGGCGGAGCAGGGACCTCGGGAGGCCGTGGTAGATCCTCCGTGGCATTGGCTGGCTCGGCCACGGGTGTATGGCCCTCCCCCCCAAAAAATCTTCTTGGGGGAATTCCGGAATCCTGCGGGTCGCTCTGGAGGAGTGGGCTCTGGTCGGCGCGGGCACTTGGGGGCGCTCTGGGGCTGGAGCCGTCACGGGAGCGAGCTCTGGGGCTGGAGCTCTTCCTGGGCTGAACTGGGGATCCGGAGCCCTTCCTGGGCTGAACTGGGGATCCGGATCCCTTCCTGGGCTGAAGTGGGGATCCGGAGCCCTTCCTGGGCTTACCTGGGGATCAGGGGCCCTCCCTGGGCTTACCTGGGGATCAGGAGCCCTCCCTGGGCTTACCTGGGGATCAGGAGCCCTCCGTGGGCTTACCTCGGGAACAGGAGCCCTCCGTGGGCTTAACTAGGGAACAGGAGCCCTCCGTGGGCTTAACTCGGGAACAGGAGCCCGCACTTCTGGGCTGAGGACAGAGACGGTGCTGGGATGCGATGGGTAACCGGAACCTTTGGATGGGTATGTGGAGGGTCCGGGCAAGGGTGAGCTGGTTGGTTTCGGAAGGGACTGGATTCATGACAGAGGCTGGCGGGCTTGAGGGCACTGTTTTCGGGATGCCAGCTGCCTGTGCCGACACCAGAGGTGGGTCCTCCACGCTGGAAGTCATTCTGGGATACGGAAGAAACGCTGTAATTTGCCTGGTCTCATGAATATCAGTGTGGACTGGACTAGACTCATAATAATGAACTGTGGCTTGACTGGCCTCATGACGGGCAACTTTGACTTGGCTAGCCTCATGACTATCAACTGTGACTTTACTCGACCCAGGAAGACCAATTTCCTCTACCTCCATATCAACGCCATTCAGATACAGGACCTGATTAACCAGCTCGGTCAGGGGAAAGCTATATGTAGGAACCGCACCGCTGATGACGTCATCATCCAGCCCCAGCCGAAAACAGACCCCGAGGACCGAATCCAACCAGCTCACCTGGTGAGAGAGCTCTAGGAACTCCTCCACATACCTCTCCAAATCCCGACCACCCTGCCGCAGACACCAAAGCCTGTCCTCAGCCGTTGACATCTTGTTTTTTGTGGTCAGTTATTCTGTCCCGCTCTGGCTGCGCCAGGGAACGGGCAGGACGACGAGGATAACGGATACAATAAACCTTTAATACTTAGACAAGCGGTTAGGAGTACACTCACAAGGTAACATTCACAATAACTGACAACACTAGGATACAAGAGACAGGAACTTATAGGGCAGATAATGAGGGGCAGACAGGTGAACACAATGAGGTGATTAACTAATAATGGGAACAGGAACAACCAAATAAGGACACAGAGGGAGAAACCATAATCGACAGTCCACAGGGGTGTGACAAGGTGGTAGAGAGTACATGTGGCCACTTCTATTTGCAATGTAAATGTTAATGTGTCCTGGGTATTAATGTCCTTGACATCATCTGAAGTCAAAAATTATTTTGTCACTGTTGTTAGAGTCTGTAATATATAATAATATAATATAATATAATATAATATAGTAATACTATAATATAATGTTATACTTTTGGTATTCTATTTGTCACTTATCAAAGAGATAATGCAACAAATACTGACACTGACTGTCAAACGCATATTAAACTTCACATATTATAACACTATTTACAACAAACTACATCAGGGAAATATTGAAAAGTCAATATGATACAGTATATACTCATTGTATGAAATTTAAACAAACTTATAACTAAGAAAGACAATAAACCAGTTAATATATGTAGTAAACGTATATACTTAACAAAGGATCACAAATGTGACCCTGGACCACAAAACCAGTCATAAGGGGCAATTTTTCGAAATCGAGATTTATACATCATATGAAAGCCGAATAAATAAGCTTTCCATTGATGTATGGTTTGTTAGGATAGGACAATATTTGGCCGATATACAACTATTGAAAAATCTGGAATTTTTCTATTGAAAAAAATATTGAGAAAATCGCCTTTAAAGTTGTCCAAATGAAGTCCTTAGCAATGTATATTACTAATCAAAAATTTAGTTTTAATATATTTACAGTAGGAAATTTACAAAATATCTTCATGGAACATGATCTTTACTTAATATCCTAATGATTTTTGGCATAAAAGAAAAATCAATCATTTTGACCCATACAATGTATTTTTGGCTATTGCTACAAATATACCCCAGTGACTTAAGACTGGTTTTGTGGTCCAGGGTCACAAATGTGTGATTTATGTAGGCGCAAATGTTATTACATGTTTATACCTAATTTCACAGGTCACTTTCAAACAACAACAGCAACAATATTATATACAATTTATATACAGTCTCACAGCCTTGCTAAGCTGGTCTTCAGCTGGTTTAGTTTGTCTCCTAATCTGAACAAGCTGGTGTTTTGATGGTTTAGTTGAGCAGCCAGCTGGTCTTCAAGCCTGGGGTGTGATTCCCAAAAGCATTGTTAGCCAACTATGGTAGCAAGTTCCGTCGTTACCAACATAGTTCAACGATTCAGTGTTTCCCGGAACCAGAGTTCAAGCGAACAATCGCAAACAGCATTGCAAACCTACATGGTTGGAACTACAGCTCTCAACCTGTGGTTGTTGGCATAGTTTCTTGTTTGTAAGACATGGACTTAAATAAATCATGCTCTTGGGCACAAAAACCAAGCTAACATGCAGTACAATCTATATTTCCATTCTATCTACAGTATCTATGGCGATAGCCGCCATATCACCCTGTAGCCCAAGACTGGTTAGCCACTGAAGCTAAGCAGGGCTGAGCCTGGTCAGTACCTGGATGGGAGACCTCCTGGGAAAACTAGGTTGCTGCTGGAAGAGGTGTTAGTGAGGCCAGCAGGGGGTGCTCACCCTGTGGTCTGTGTGGGTCCTAACGCCCCAGTATAGTGACGGGGACACTATACTGTCAACAAGCACCGTCCTTCGGATGAGACGTTAAACCGAGGTCCTGACTCTCTGTGGTCATTAAAAATCCCAGGATGTCTTTCGAAAAGAGTAGAGGTGTGACCTCGGCATCCTGGCCAAATTTGCCCATTGGCCTCTGATCATCATGGCCTCCTAACAATCCCCATATCTGCTGATTGGCTTCATCACTCTGTCTCCTCTCCACCAATAAGCTGGTGTGTGGTGGGCGTTCTGGCGCACTATGGCTGCCGTCGCATCATCCAGGTGGATGCTGCACACTGGTGGTGGATGAGGAGATACCCCCTGACAATGTAAAGCGCTTTGAGTGCCTAGAAAAGCGCTATATAAATGCAACGAATTATTATTATTATTATTATCTAAATATATATAATTTATATATAATATATGATATTGTCACATATCCGTTCCATGAAATTCCGTCTGCTAGCCATCAGCGGTCACCCTTTCCATTTCATTGACTCTCGCACTACACACTGTTGCATATCTCCCCGGACTACATATCCCATCATCCACTGCACTGATGACACACACACAGTTGATTGCACACAGCACTGATTGCACACAGCTGTAATCAATCACACATCCCCTATTTAACACTCACTCTGATCCCTTCCCACTGCCGAGTATTGTTTAGCGGATATCATTCCTCTAGCGATAGCTACACTACGGAGCCTGTTTAGTTTGTCATAGCCTCACCTTAGTCTTGCCTTGTCTGTGTTCTTGTATCTTGATCTTCGCCTGTGTCTCTCGGATTCCTCCTCTCATTTTGCCCTATTTTGATTCTGGTTGCCCCTGCCTGGACCTTGCCTTGTACCTGGACTGATCCCTCGAGTCTCGCCCCTTTGATTCTGTTTGCCGATCGTTGACCTCCGCTAGCCTTAGGTTTCTTCTTGTGTCTTGCCCGCCATATACCTGTCTGCCATTATCTGACCCATACCTGTTCTATAACCACGTCTCTGTCTTCTGCTAATAAATAGCTTGCACATGGATCCGGACGTCTCAAGTCTTGTCAGCCCTGTAACAGATACAATGAATCAACATCAAATAATGCAAAATGACAGGGAACAAAAAAATTGTAAATTACTAATCAGGTGCCATGTTCAATACAGCAGCATCTCAGAGATCTCGAATCAATTAAATAGCAGAAGTTATTAATCCACCACATGCGTCATTAATGGCTTATATTGTTGAATTAATGTGGTTCAAACAACGGAGATGCGACCATGTTTGGAAACAGTAATGACTAGCTAGTTTGTTTCCACAACAATGCATCATACTATCGTGGTTAATCAGCGAGTTATGTTGTTGTATGGGAAACGCACCCCTGAGAAACTAAACAAGTGTCCAAAACCCCTCTAAAACCAGCCAACAGACCAGCCTGACCAGATCAGAGTTATGTAATAATCTTGTTTAACTCAAAAAAGTATTTTTTTTGTAATAAGTGTGTTGATTGTTACTGAAACGAAATGTTATTTTTGGGAGGAATTACCAATATTACATTTATTGAGATTAAGTATCTCTGCTCTCCCTTAAGTGATGAATTAAGCCATGAAATCAGAGACTGATCAGTGGTCACCAGAGATGCATTTGAGACACCTGTTAATACCAGTTGTAAACAGGCCAAGACATTTAATCACATCTTCTTAATGTCAACAGCTCAGCTTAACCTGTGTACGACCGTTTTTTTTTTTTAGCGTGTTGTTATGTCCTTGTTGTTACACAGTATTTTCAAGATGGATTTTCCAGGACTTCATGACAGCTATCATTAACTTTCTCTCTCTCTCCCTTCCCCCTGGCCTCTTTCTCTTCTTCCTCTCACTCTGTCAAACTGTCTCTACATGAGCATCTCTATAATCTAACACCACCCAAAAATGATAAATATCTGGGCTTGTCTAGCGGTGTGTGTATGTGTGTGTGTGGTTTTGGCATGGGACAGGCAGGCTAAGAAGGATTGCAGAAGTGTCCTCTGTAAGTGCTGAGTCGTCATTATGCAGCATCTCTCGGCTGTCGTGCTTTTAACCCCATCATTAAAGGCGGTCTGTAATATATGCACAGAGCAGGTCAGAGTGGCAGTGTTAAAGCAGTCACTGAACGTTTGCTCTCCTTCTGCTGTGTCCTGTATTTTTTCCCCCCTCCTGACACTAACCTGAATGTCTTCTCAAAGCACTTTGCCATGTTTTCACCCTGACAACCTGCTGAACAGATCTGGTAAAGAGGCTTACATGTTATTTGCAAACAAAATGAGCATATAAAGGTCTGTAAGTTTGAATTTTTGAAAGACCAGAAACTGTAGAGCTAGTAAAGAAATGTTTCTGAGGAAATCTTACAGCCTTTTCAGAACAAGTCTGAATATTTAAAAACAAGTTTTATGAACAAAAACTGAACAGTCTGAATAGACTGATTAGACTATTCTGAAAAAATGGCAGATACCTAAATTAAATATTAAGCATCCAATGAATTAAAATAAAAATATTATATATATTTATATATTATAATACCTATTCTTAAAGGGGTCACATGATGCGATTTAAATTTTTCCTTTCTCTTTGGAGTGTTACAAGCTCTTGGTGCATAAAGAAGATCTGTAAAGTTGCAAAGACTAAAGTCTCAAATCCAAAGAAATATTTTTTATAAAAGTACAGAGTCAGCCACACCTACCTAAAACGGCTCGTTCTAACACGCCCCCCACATACCTACGTCACTATCTGGGAAGATTTGCATAACGCCGCCCAAATGTTCACGCAAAGAAAGAAGGCGTAACTTTTATTCTCGTTGTAGTATTGTTGCCGCCGTCGCCATGTCGTGAAGGCGCTGTGTGCTTCATTGTGAAAGCAAAACTACTTTGTTTGGCCTTCCAAAAGAGGACGATATCTGCTTCGTCATGCCTGGAGCTGATCCATGCTGGTCGCTGAGGAAATACTTCAACTTCGCGCTGTCGATCGCCGGATCGGCTTTCACTGTGGACGAAGCAGAGTCCAGCCCGGGGTCGTCACATGTGGTTTCCGCAGGCATCACAATATGGTAAGGGACGTAACATTTCCGTCACATGATTGAGGAATTCGGCCAATCACAATGCACTGGATAGCTGGCCAATCAGAGCACACCTCGCTTTTTCAGAATGATCAGCTTTGTAAAAATCGACTGGTTTCAGAAAGGCAGGGCATAGAGGAGAAACAATAATGTACAGTATGTGGAAAATAATGTGTTTTTTTAACCTTAAACCGCATAAACACATTTCATTACACCAAATACACAAAATAATGTTCTTTTTAGCAGCATCATATGACCCCTTTAAAGGAATAGTTTTCCCTGTTTCCCTATTCAATTTGTGTTTCACAAATCCAAACTGAACAAGTGTTTTTTTAGCAAAGAAGCTAAAGTAAAAATCACAGAGTAAATTTCCTGCTGTTTTTTTTGGATAACTAAAGATTATAACTCAGAGAAATTTAATAACTCTCAGTTGAATAACCCTCTGTTGAATCAAATCATGCCCTATCGTTTAAAAGTTTTGGGACATCGGTAAGATTTTTTATTTTATTGTTATATTTTTGTTTTGTTTTTGAAAGTATATCTTATGCTCACCAAGGCTGCATTTATTGCAGTAAAAACAGAACTATTTTGAATAATTAATATTCAGCAACAATGTATAAATAAAAAATCAGTAAGGAGAGTCAAATTTTCAGTGTTGTCAGTGTTTGCATACAAAAGTAACTTACAATGAAGTTTGCAAATCACAACACATATGTAGTTATTCATATGTTATTATTGTGTTATTACCATGTATTAGCCATCACGGAAGGGCTCAAACTGTGAAATGAAAAGTTAAACATGCCTGTGTGAATGTAGTAATCTGTTAGACCACATGAGCACTTTTAAAACAAACAGGCCTCAGTGGGCATTCAGTAGGGCGTGAATGACCTGCCCTGACCCTCAATCCTCATAGGTGCACACACTAAATCACAGGAAGCAGCCTGTAATTCTATTTCCTGGACTCTATGTCTGACTTTAATGTTGGATTTTAATGGCTGATCCTGACCAGTCTTGACTTCATCTTCCTCTCTACCATGACTCTATCTCGTCTCAGTGCCACAGGCTGACGCACTTCCACACAGACAGCAGGCTTCAATGGTCAACTACAAAGACACACACATATACACAGCCACACAACACACAGTCAGAGAAATCAGGGATAAGTCCAATAATCAATAAATGTAGTCTCTCTCTTTCACACAAAATAACTCTCTCTCTCTATATATATATACTGTACATATATATATATATATATTTATATATATATATATATATATATATATACACACACATATGTATATGTATATATAATTGTCTGTCTGAGATTACATGAAGAAACATAAAAAACTAAGAGAGACTAAATCCAAAATAGCCGTGGCAATGTCTCCAAGAAAGACGCTTAAAGAAACCTACCTGCAAAGCTACCTGAAAACTATGCGCAAGTGTACCAAGGACAAAAGCTATTTTAAATTCAAAGGGTGGTCACACCAAATGTTGATTTCACTTAGTTAATAGAAGTTCATTGATCAATAAAATCTATTTATGACATTATTTTTGAAAGCATCCTCACTTTACAGCATTTAGGGCCTAAAACTTTTCACAGTACTGTAGCTTTTGGAGATGACATCTCTTTTTTTAGAGAT
>NW_015505396.1:548875-575039 GCF_001515645.1 Sinocyclocheilus grahami | reverse complement strand
TATTTTATTTTATTTATTTTTTTTTTTTTATGAAGTCTCTTACGCTCAGCAAGGCTGCATTTATTTGATCAAAATCTAAGTAATACTGTGAAATATTTGTAACATTTAAAATAATTGTTTTCTATTGTAATATATTTTAAAATAGTATTTATTCCTGTGAATTTTGAATATCTATTATACCGATTTGGTGCTCAAGTAACATTTCTCATTACTATCAAAACAACATTGAAAACAGGTGTG
Organism: Sinocyclocheilus grahami; assembly: GCF_001515645.1. Lineage (NCBI taxonomy): Eukaryota > Metazoa > Chordata > Actinopteri > Cypriniformes > Cyprinidae > Sinocyclocheilus > Sinocyclocheilus grahami. Next base: position 574,799 of record NW_015505396.1, on the reverse strand, counting down.
CTTCTTAATATTTTATGTGGAAACTATAATGCATTTTTACAGGGCTCTGTGATGAATAGAAAGTTCAAGACAACAGCATTTATCTTTTGTAACACTGTAAAAGTATTTTCTGTCAATTTGAAACAATTTCATGCATCCTTGCTGAATAAAAGTATTACTTTCTTTAAAATCTTACTGGCCCTAAACTTTTGAATGTGACTCACTTTTACTTATTTGTATGTTTATATTTGTGAGGTAAAACAACAACATACAAACACTGTAATACATTTAATGCTTCTTTGATATGATTTAAATGCTGCGACATGGAAACTATCGTAGCTTAACAAAAGCACAATACCAGAATTAAGTGAGTGAGAACATGAACACTGGGACCACCAATCCTCCAAACCCAATTCAACATTATTCGGTGCTCTGCCTTGGGCTTTAACCAACCAGCACACCAGAAAATTCCCGCCTACTCGGACTGAAAGGTACGCCTGGCACAGTGGGCCTGACAAATTCCTCAGGTTGCTGTTGTCAAGGACGGCAGGATATGTTTTAATTCAGCCTGCTTCCCATATCTCATTGCACTGGCTATTCATTAATAATGTGTTTTAATTAGCTATTAGTTAACATGTCCCTAGTGTCAGAGATATGACGAGGGAGTCCCAGTGGGGGGCATGGGGGTGTGGGGATGAGGCCTGACTCTCTCTCTCATTTATTTTCTCTCCGTAAAACAATTACTGGAAAGTGCTATTACACATATCACTGCCTTATTAATGGCTGTTCACTTGTGAGGCAAATCATTGTACAGCTAGACGATGAATGGAGAAGACCTCCACCATGACACGCACGCACATACAGAGTCCCTTCCCCCTGTGGAGACCTATTGTGTTCCATCACCCTTACACTCGCAAACACACACAATCTGAGGCTGGCTGTAAGAATTACATATCACACTGGGAAAGAGAGAAGGAGAGAAAGAGGGAACGAAAGAGAGAGAGACAGAGATTAGAGCTAATTAGCATGAACAATAACAACAAACAAACAGTAAGAGAGTGTGGGTCAGAGGGAGTCTTACAATGACGCTCTTAATTAGGATTGTTTACCAAGTGACACGGTTCATTTTCAATACACAGGGGCCCAACTACCGTATACCAACACATCCCCCTCTACAGCATAAACACAAACTGTACTTACTGGAACACATAGCCAAAATGACACACATACCTATACAGACACTTAAATGGATATTTTGCAATCAAAATGACAAATATACGGAATGACAAATATATGCATTTATATTTCTTTAACTTCAGGCACATGTCAGGGTTCATCTTTTATTTAAACTAATAACAATTTTATTTTTGTTATATCAAGGTCACATTAAAACTGTTCTGAAACTGCTTACTCTTGTCCAAGACCTAGACTTTCAATTTTAAGATTAAAATCCAACATAAAATTATAAAGGTAAATATTACTTGTGATTAGAAAATGTTTAAATATTATTTATTGTATACAGAATACACTAGCCGTGGAATTACCTTAAGCAAGTACAGGAGTCAGTCATTTTATTCCAAAAATGTCATTTCTGCAAGTATAATTTCCATCACAGAACACTATTAATCAAGGTGGAAATGACACAATGATAGGAAATGTAATTAAAATAAAAATAGCCAAAATATTCTTGGATGGCTGAAATCATTGGCCTAAACGTTAATGTTTTACTGTTTTAGCTTCGAGCTTTGACTGTTTTAGCTTCTATTTCTTGCACAATGTGGATAAGCTACACTTGGTAAACATGTTAGCAGTTTGGACACACTTTACTGTGACCAAAAATTATGCTACAGTAACAATATGTAAAATTTGTTCAGCTGAAATAAAGAGAGGCTGCTCATTGTTGAAGAACTTTATTACAACTGGTTTAATGTATCACCTGAGAGCACAACACCCTGGACAGCATAAAGAGTTTTTGGTTTTTGGCTAAACTTTAATTTCAGTTTTGGTAAAAATTAATTTTGATGCAGCACTTGAAGTAACATGCACCCATGTAACATTATTCATAAAAAACTCCCTATGCACAGAAAAATGAAAGGCGTGCAGCGTCAGAGCTCTAATCTTCCACCCAAACCCCAGAGGCCTGACGTTTGGCAGAGGTCACTCAAAACAGGGGCAAAATTCAAAGTGATTAAGGGCCTGAGGATCAATAAAGGCTTTATATTAGATTTACCCAGCCTTGCTGAATAACACACGGTCAGCAGAAAGAGGGTGGACTGGTTTTAAATGAAGTGATATGCAGCAGGCATGTGGAGATTGGACTTTATACATTTTTAAAGATCCGTCAGATTTGTGTGCAGTGAGGAAGAGGAGGAAGGAACCTGTTGGCAGGACTCTGCTCACAGCTCAGAACAGAACATTTGACTAATCAGGTTAGACTTATGTTAATTATGGAAGCTTCTGCTTAAAATGCACGTTAAAAAAGAGCCTCACTAACACACAAATGTACTGTAAACGCTTACTATCCAACATACACATCTCATACATGCATATGCTGTACTGTACTTCAGGATAGAGTTTTTATAGAAATTTCAGCACCCATTACTCCAGTCTTTAGTGTCACATGATCTTTCAGAAATCATTGTAATATGCTGATTTGGTGCTCAAGTAATGTATTATTAGTATCAGTTGAGAACATTTGTGCTGTTTTTTGTGCAAATATTTCTGTGTAAACAGTGATACTTTTTTTCCCAGGATTCTTTGATGATAGAAAGTTAACCAGCATCTATTTGAAACAGAATTTGACAGAATTGAAACAAAATTTTTCTGACCCAAACTTTTGAATGACAGTGTAAATAAACAAACATAAATAAATACATAGTTGTCTGTGATAATAAAACATTCAGAAATGTTTACTTAATTAACATTTCTAAACAAGCTAATCTGATGCATATACTGTAAGTGATGCAATGCATGCATATTATGATGTCAACAATTCAACCTTAAACATACTGTCCTGATGAACCATGCATTTATTACCATGTTGCCAATAAGTGTTTTCTAATCCAGAACAGAGAATACATATTTCGCTTTCACACATATACAGTATACACACACTCAAAGTGTTCTCAGTTCTTTAATATGCAGCTCTATATAAGTATAAATGGTGAGATCGGCCCCTTTTGAAGGCTGCAGAGTGTCTGAAAGCTGTGTGAATGGGCTGATGAAAATCCTAAAAAGAAAAGAAAGAAAAAGCCGAACATGCTAGCATAGAGGAAGAGCAAGGGTCATATGAAAGGCATGTACTCAGGAAACCAGATGAAAACTTTCTCCTCTTGTTGTGCGTTGTTTTACAGTGTAAGTGGTGGATGGGAGCTGGTAATGGCAGGGACTTTGATGTGATCTAATCTACAGGCATAAAGGAGACTGCGCTCTGTTTATGCCTGCGATCTGAATTATACAATCAATTAGTGCCCCTGCTGTGGCCAAAATGAGCAGGCCCAAAAGATAGGAGGAATTGGTTAAATGTTATTGTTGAGGAGACCATTATCCAACAATCGGGTGGTTAATTCAGGAAAATGACATTCATTAAAAGACGAGGCCGAGATCAGGAGGAGGGAGCGATGGGGATGACCCCTCATTCATGACACGTCTTTGTGTCTGTTTCTCTTTCTCCCTGTCGCTCACATTCACACACACAAAAACTACCAGCCATTTTTATCAGCATTGTAACTGAATTGTTTTTTAGTTTTGTTTTTTGAGGTGTTGTCTTGTATTTGAATTTTTAGCTTCCTTCTCACACATACTACCAGAAGCATAATAGATGTACACTTACTTTTGTAAGAAAGTGTCTACCAAGAACGAAAATGGAATGTGAATTAAGAGTGTGTGATTCCTTCCTGTTTTGGGTTTTAAAGAGTGAAAGCAGTTTACTAGATCTGTCCAAATGTTTAGAGTCAGATCTTTACCTCACTGAAAAACAAAAACAAGAATCACTCCGGCTTTTCTGGTATACAAAGCTTTTCTCTCTCACAGAATCCATGGTGCAGAATGATCTTTGTATAAATAAACATCACCTGCTCAGAAGAACACATGACATGCGAATGTGCTTCTGCAGCATAAAAGCGAAAATCTGAAATCACTGCATCTTTCTGACGACTTCTATCCAATATGTGTCCAGATTATCAGGCGATTCAGTTATTCATTCATGTTGCTGACACAGCCATGCTTTTTTGTCATCTACAGAAGTTTTGGAGGCATGAGTCAAGCTGGTATAATTCATGTCATGCCCATGCAACCAACAGGCTAGCAAATTTTTTCTGCGTAGGTTTGTGTGTGCAGATGTGTTGTATTAAGCTCCTGATTGAGAAAGAGTTGTATTTCTCCCTCTCTACTCACATGTTGTATCTGCAGCAGCATGGGGCAGAACCGCTATCTCCTACGCTAAATGAACTGCTGGGTGGGAGGAACCTTCTATCTATCTATCTATCTATCTATCTATCTATCTATCTATCTATCTATCTATCTATCTATCTATCTATCTATCTATCTATCTATCTATCTATCTATCTATCTATCCTTCATTTCTGTCTTCCTTCCTTCCATCCATCCTTTCGTCCTTCCTCCATTCCTTATATCAGCTTCTTTCTTTCTTCCTATCTATCTATCTATCTATCTATCTATCTATCTATCTATCTATCTATCTATCTATCTATCTATCTATCTATCTATCCATCCATCCATCCATCCATCCATCCATCCATCCATCTTCCTTCCTTCCTTCCTTCCTTCCTTCTTTATCATGTGACTCTTAGTAAATCTGCATGTCCTTGGAGCTGTGGGAGGTGCTATTTATAGACCCTGCTGTGGTGAGAGAGGACCTGATTGGGACGGGGGAGGAGAGTGGGGCCGTGTGGGGCCGTGTGGGGCGTGACAGTCAACAGTCTCATCCTCATCCCCCCAATAGGGAGCTCAAGTATCATCAGCAAGAGTACCACATGTCTCGGCAAGTCATTTATAGCTTCAGCTAATTCATGTTCAAAACATATGCTGATTTCACCAACTTCCCATACTATCTCTCTCTCTCTCTCTCTCTCTCTCTCTGTGTGTGTGTGTGTGTGTCTGTCTGTCTGTCTGGCTGTCTGTCTGTCTATCTATCTATCTATCTATCTATCTATCTATCTATCTATCTATCATCGATCTATCTGCTTTGGTCTCAGTGGGAATTATCTCACTTATAAAGACATGGTCTTTCCTGGGGATTTATGAAGTACATCTATTATGTACTACAAACATCTGTATGCTATTGAGATTACGATAAAGCCCTATTAAAAAAAAAAATAATACAAAATTAAAAAATATATTTTCTGTCTTTATATTATCTTGTTATTTTTAAGCATTTTAAGTGCATTTAATTTTTGTTTAGAATTTATTATTTTACCGAAATAAATATGAATTAGGAGAAATCTAATTTGATTTGCATTTTCATTAAATATAAAGATAATCTAAAGTTTACAAATTAAATATGGCTGGAATACTGATTTCACCAACTTCCCATACTATCTCTCTCTCTCTCTCTCTCTCTCTCTCTCTCTGTGTGTGTGTGTGTGTGTCTGTCTGTCTGTCTGGCTGTCTGTCTGTCTGTCTATCTATCTATCTATCTATCTATCTATCTATCTATCTATCTATCTATCTATCTATCTATCTATCTATCTATCTATCTATCTATCTATCTATCATCGATCTATCTGCTTTGGTCTCAGTGGGAATTATCTCACTTATAAAGACATGGTCTTTCCTGGGGATTTATGAAGTACATCTATTATGTACTACAAACATCTGTATGCTATTGAGATTACGATAAAGCCCTATTAAAAAAAATAATAATAAAAAATTAAAAAATATATTTTCTGTCTTTATATTATCTTGTTATTTTTAAGCATTTTAAGTGCATTTAATTTTTGTTTAGAATTTATTATTTTACCGAAATAAATATGAATTAGGAGAAATCTAATTTGATTTGCATTTTCATTAAATATAAAGATAATCTAAAATTTACAAATTAAATATGGCTGGAATAGCTTAATCCCAATGTTTGGGTTTTTAGGGAAGCGGCAACTATATTTTACAATCAACTTCAATCCCTGAACATTCTAAAAAGTACTAGACCATATTATGTCTCCAGTGACTAGTCAAAATGGCCATTTAACACCAAACATCCTGAACAGTCAGCATCTATGTTTCCTGCTTAGTGCTGCAAGATGGCAAAAAATGTTTCAATAGTTATTACAGAGTCAACAGTCATGAGTGGGGTGTTGTAGGAGTGACCCCTTTATTGCGAAACTACAGCATGTGGATTCACTCCAACAAATAAATGCAGTTGTTATTTCTAAAAAATGTCAGTACGTAGGTCTATGTATAGAGGTTTGTCTTGGTTTTGCATTTGGTGGGTGCTTTTAGCTAGTGGTTAAATATCTCATATGGTAACAGATTTATTGTTTAAACCCCACAAAGGCTGACTATTATTCACTGTTGTGCCCCAGAGCAAGACACTTAACCTCAAACTACTAAAAGAGGGCAGTCCATCAAAGTTGTTTTTGCTTTATAAGCATTTAAAGGCCTGTTCCGAGGTAAAAAGCACCACCTTAATGATGGAGGAGTTTAAATGTTGACCCATCACAAGACAGGACAGATGCAAGAAATCAAAACGAGGAAATGAAAAACTTGCTCAGACATTTTCATCAAGATATTTGTTTGCAGGTAAAAAGGTTGTCGGGACAGATGACAGCGAAAGTGAAACAGCATGAGAGAGAAAGATGCGAAAGTGGCCTGACAGTGAAGACATCATCAAAGGAAGGCTATAAAGAGTGCTGGCAATGGAAGAAATGACAGGGCGATTTGCTGTGATAGTTACAGCAGTCACAAGAGTAATCATTTACCTCACAACTGGGCAGAAAAGACTGATGGGCCAAAACAGCCTTACAAATATTATGGGGGGAGCAGGAACATGAAAGAGAAAAAGAGAGACCTGAAAAAAAAAAAAGCAAATGAAAGTTGAGAGAAGCCGGGTCAAAAGTGGCAGTAGTTAAGGCATTAGACTGCATGAAATTATGGAATTATTGATGATTTTAAAAGGATGTAAAACAAAAGAAAAACAGACTGATCATCAGGCAATTGAGTTATTACACATTACACTATTCAGGAACAATTACAGTTGAGGGCGAGGAAAGTGTGTGTGTGTATGTGTGTGTGTGTTTGTTTGTGCGTGGGCAGTAGAGTGGTCTGAATGACAATGATTCAGATGTCAAACAATGCGGTATTGTTTTCTGCTATGACTGAGAATATTTTCCACATCTCAGGGAGACTGTCTAACCTTGAGAGAGGCTTGCCATGTCCTTTCATATACATTAATCAGACACCTGCTGAGGTTATGATATATCTCTTGCTACATCACCACCGGCCGCCATCCTGATACCCTTTTCCGAGGGCCACCTTCTCCCTGCAATCAGGGCAATGATCATTATCACAAGGGACCATTTCCCCAGCTATTCTGGATGGTCGAAAATAGTGTCTCATCACCCTGAACTTTAGTTTGCGATACAACAAGAAGTCAGAACGTCACCCTTCTGTTGTTTTGTAAAGTATTTTGCGGAAATTAACACACCGAATAAACAAGGTCAGATTATGGCCTGTGTGCTGTGCATTCCCCTTCAGGAACTCAAACTGCATCAGAAACGCTTTGGGAACGTGTCTGCATGACCGCGTACTGAAGCACATGTGAAATCAGTCCAGTAGAGTGGCAAGATGTCATGGGCGGGGTGACCAGGAAGCTTTAAAAACACATCCGGTGAAAACAATGCCAGCTTCTGGTCTTCACCAAGCACTCTATGTTGTGTCTGTCTAAAAGGTGTGTTTGAAGTGTGTGTTTTGTGCCAGTGCACAAATTCAGTTATATAGAAATGGCGAGTGATAAGTCAGACAAGCAGCGTTTTAGTCAGTGTGTTATTCTCTGCCCACGTTTCATTGCAGGCGCGGATACACACGATCTTTGCATTGCTTGTCTGGGAGCAGAGCATGGCATTTGAGATCATAGGGATTGCAGATGGATCTAGTGGAGGGGCATGGCCCTTTCTGCACCCTCACCCTCTAGATCCAGAGCTCGCATTAAGGGTTTGGAAGCACGCTCTGCGGTTTCTTCCCCCTGGAGGTGTCGAGATCATGGGAAAGACCTTATTTAACCTGTCTTTTCAGCCCTAATGTCAGTAATTATTCTAACATCATGGGGCTGAGAGAACATGGCTATGGGACGATGCCTTGGGTTGAACAGACACTTGCTAGCTATCTTCCCCCAGGGTCAGCATCGTCCCTGAAGGCGCTGGCATTGGCCACCAGGCCTTTAAAGACAACATCGGCCTTGGTGAGTAAAGCTTTTATGGTGGCAGGTCAGGCTGGTGATTGTCTGCACACCATGGCGGTGTTGCAGGCATACTAGGCAGACTTGTTTAAATACCTGGACAAAGGTGAGGAAGTGCACTCTGATGATATTAAGGAGTTGCGTTGAGCCGCTTATTCTTCTCTCGGGGCCACTAAGGAAATGGCCAGAATTCTTGGCCACTCCATGGCGGCATGGTGGCTACAACGAGACATCTCTGATTGAACCTGTCTGATATGAAGGACAAGGACAGGTTCTTCCTTTTTGATGCCCCGCTTGATCCTTCTGGCCTTTTTGGCAACGTTGTAAGCACTGTCATCTAGGGATTTCAGGAAGCAAAGAAGCAGGTGGCCACGTTCCAGTGTTTTCTTCCTCGCCGAGGTCTGATCTTAGAGGCTGATGGGTGGGAGCATCCCCAGCCATCTTCCAGCACACAGCAGAAGAAGAGCGTCGCTTCACATGCTCCCCTGCAGAGAGATCAGGGTTCGCTCTCAGCCGAATCCTCCAGGGAGATGGCGGATCTGAGGACCCTTATTCTTTCTCAGAAGACTTTGACGAAGAAGTCCTGACACCTCAGGTGCCAGGCTTCTGAGGGCAAGCTCCTGCTAGTAGCCCCGTTCTGGCTGGCCCGAATATGGTTCTTGGACCTTGTGTCCCGTCTCGATGGGTCTCCATGGGAGATTCCAATCAGGAGTGATCTTCTGACTCAGGCAGGCGGCATGATTGTTCATCCTCACCCACAGTTGTGGAAATTGTGGGTCTGGCCTTTGAGGGGGCAGAACTCATAGCTTCTGGTCTCTCAACCGAGGCTGTTGAGACCATTCTCCACTCCAGAGCTCCCTCCAAAAGGAAACTGTACTCCCTGAAGTGGAAGCTTTTCACTTCATGGTGCAGAGATTGTCAGCTGGACCCAGTTAACTGCCCGGTGGAGTTTGCTAAAAAACACCTGAAGGACTCCAAGATGGTGAGAAATAAGATTCTCTGGTCTGATGAGACCAAGATAGAACTTTTTGGCCTTAATTCTAAGCGGTATGTGTGGAGAAAACCAGGCACTGCTCATCACCTGTCCAATACAGTCCCAACAGTGAAGCATGGTGGTGGCAGCATCATGCTGTGGGGGTGTTTTCCAGCTGCAGGGACAGGACGACTGGTGGCAATCGAGGGAAAGATGAATGCGGCCAAGCACAGGGATATCCTGGACGAAAACCTTCACCAGAGTGCTCAGAACCTCAGACTGGGCCGAAGGTTTACCTTCCAACAAAACAATGACCCTAAGCACACAGCTAAAATAACAAAGGAGTGGCTTCACAACAACTCTGTGACTGTTCTTGAATGACCCAGCCAGAGCCCTGACTTAAACCCAATTGAACATCTCTGGAGAGACCTAAAAATGGCTGTCCACCAACGTTTACCATCCAACCTGACAGAACTGGAGAGGATCTGCAAGGAGGAATGGCAGAGGATCCCCAAATCCAGATGTGAAAAACTTGTTGCATCTTTCCCAAAAAGACTCATGGCTGTATTAGATCAAAAGGATGCTTCTACTAAATACTGAGCAAAGGGTCTGAATACTTAGGACCATCTGATATTTCAGTTTTTCTTTTTTAATAAAATCTGCAAAAATGTCAACAATTCTGTGTTTTTCTGTCAATATGGGGTGCTGTGTGTACATTAATGAGGAAAAAAATTAACTTAAATGATTTTAGCAAATGGCTGCAATATAACAAAGAGTGAAAAATGTAAGGGGGTCTGAATACTTTCCGTACCCACTGTATGTCCACAGAGCTGACCATGGGAAATTGACCAACGTTTTGTCTGCTTTGGTCCGCTAAAGAAAGGTATCCTGACAACCAAGCAGACACTAAGCAGGTTGATAGTTGAGGCTATCTCCCTGGCTTATGAGTCATCTGATCTCGCCTCTCCTCTGGGGGTCAGAGCCCACTCAACTAGAGGTAAGGCGGCATCTAAAGACTTTCTGTCAGGTGTTTCGCTATACGACGTCTTCGATGCAGTGGGCTGATCATCCCCGCTCACCTTTGTTAGGTTTTATAACCTAGATGTCGGAACCACTCCAGGCTCTAGAGTGCTTTTGTCTTTGATGTGCACAGGCATTTGTCAGCATGGCAGAGTTGGTATTCTCATTCCTAAAGCATTTCCGACGCAGCTCGAGTTCCTGAAGGGGAATGTCCCTGATTACGACTGTAACCATGGCTCCCCGAAGGCAACGAGACAATGCGTTGCCCTACCATACCTCCTGCATCCCTGTGAGCGTTTGCTTCATCCTATCAAAAAATGGTGTTGTTTTCACTGGATGCGTATTTAAAGCTTACTCGTTGCTACATTACCCTGCCCATGACGTCGCAACACTCTACTGGACTGATTTTACATGTACTTCAATACATGGTCATGCAGACATGTTCCCAAGTTGTTTCTGACACAGTCTCACATTCCCTTCGAGGAACCATGGTTACAGTCGTAACCTAGGGATGTTTTCTCCTTAGATCTCCCTCATTATTTCTTAATTTTAATATTTTTGCTCAGAAAACTAGAACTGTAATAGAACAGTAGTCGGGATGATTGTAGATTGAGAAGGGAAAGAACAGTCATAGCATAAATAGTAAATAAATATAATATTTTAAAATAAATATTTTTTAGTAAATGTGGGCAAAATTAAATTGATACTCATACTTTCTATAGTGTTACATCGCACCTACTGTTACATCTACAGTTACAACCACAACAAGGTTGTAACAGCTGCAAAATGTATACATTTAAACTGTGTACATTAATTTAAACAATTTATGCATTGTAGATTTTAAAACATTTTTAATTTGTAGCAGACACATTTGGGGAAATTATATAAACGTTTATAAAAATTTAAATAAACAGCACAAAAACACTGAGCTACAGATTTTAAAGTTACAATTGTACAATCATCCTCAGTGTGGCCCTACAGAAATGTTATTTAGATTCAGAGGTCTACAATAGTTTTCTTCACACTCACTTTTTTAATTGATTGTTGACAAATTAAAAGAACATTCTACTGAACAATCCTAAAAATGGAGCAATTCATTTGCTGTTTTCCACCTTAGTTTTAATGTAAACGTGGACAAAGATATGGATATGCAAGGGTTCTGGTGTCAGCATCTTCCAGTTGTTTTAGCTATACAAAAGCTACAAAAAACAGTATTTGTTTACATATTATCTTAATTTAATATCATAATCAAAACCACCACTGACTCTGCACCCATTTACCTAAATTCATTACTTCAGAGTTATGTGCCCTCTAGAAGCTTGCGTTCTGCAAGTGAACGGCGTATTATTGTGCCATCTCAAAGAAGCACAAATCACTTTCACAGACTTTTTCATTAACTGTTCCCTCCTGGTGGAGTGACCTGGAGCCATCTTCAAGAAACGACTAAAAACACATCTGTTCCACCTTTATTTGACCCTCTAACTCTAGCACTTTCTATTCTATTTTAATTCTACTTTTTTTTTTTTTTAAGAAGATAAATATAAATTATTTATCTTCTTTATATATATATATATATATATATATATATATATATATATATACACACCTTGCTACATGGACTATGTTAGGCTAACCGAGACTTGACATTTGCACTTGTATATTGTTGCTCTTTTGTTAGTTTTGACTGCTTTTATTGTCCTCATTAGTAAGTCGCTTCGGATAAAAGCGTCTGCTAAATGACTAAATGAAAAATTTAAATGTACATAATCACAAAATAGTTTAACTTTTTACCACAGTTAATGAATTGGAAATCGTACATGCTCACCTGAAATAGTGCAGACAATGTAAAAGAAGCATTGTAGCTAGTTCTGCTCATGAACAGAGCAGTTGCGGCAGACATTCACAATAGAAGCTGGTTCCGGTTCCACTAGACCCGCTTCAGGCTCCTATTCCGCCGTATGACATCATCAAGCTCAGCAGCATTCCCACTGTTTATACTCCTTAACAGATACTCATTATGGAAGCATAAAAATTATCAACGTGGAGAGGCAAGGGCAAATAAATGATCTCACCATGCCACGGGTTCCCTTGCGCTAACTGTGCCAGACCATCCGACATGCACACATTCGTGCTCGTACTCACATGCCAGAGCTGGGGCACATGGCCGCTAACGACTGCTCAATTAGGTGAAATTAAGGAGTCGCTGTGAGGTCCATGCTGAACTCATTAAGGCGTGTGAGGGAAGGCTGAACAGTGTCGTGCAGGATTAATCCCTCCAGAACAAGATGGGGATTCATGCAGGTCAGCCTCCAACCGGGAGACTGGGCTCCACTCTAATGAGACTGCAGAGAACCGCCTAATAGACCCTTAATACTGTAACATGGCGAGCCGCAACACCAGTGCGATTTAACTCCAACAAAAATGATAAAGCACTGTGCCCTGCTGTTCTACTGGAGAGTTGTAACTAAGAAAAGAGATATTGACTGCCAAACACAGGTCACAATGATGTGACGCTCAGTGTTTTGTCCTATCTATTAATTTATTTTAAATTATGTAACGAATGTGATTCACACATTCAATGACTTGAATACAAGTCTTCTATGATGTGGATGCTATTTCTGGGGCGCATAGAGTCAGAAACTTCAGGGTGACAGTTTCCAAGAAAAAAAAAAGTCTCATTAAAATAACAAAATTCTTGAAAAAATAAAACCTTAATTTGGCATAATTTTGTTATTATTTCTAGGCAGCAAAGCAGGCGTTAAAGTAGTATACATATTAGAAAACCTACCTTCCAGCATGTCAAGTGGTGCAACTAATATGCAAAAATGAACGAATGAATGAAAGGATAAATGAACAAACAAATACATTTATGTATTTATTTATTTACCTATTGCTATTTTATTTACTGAATATGTGTTTATGAATGAATAAATAAATAAATAAAATGTATTTATTTGTTTAATTACTTATTATTACTATTACAATTATTTTATTTACTGATTATAGAAAACCTACCTTCCAGCATGTCAAGTGGTGCAACTAATATGCAAAAATGAACGAATGAATGAAAGGATAAATGAACAAACAAATACATTTATGTATTTATTTATTTACCTATTGCTATTTTATTTACTGAATATGTGTTTATGAATGAATAAATAAATAAATAAATAAAATGTATTTATTTGTTTAATTACTTATTATTACTATTACAATTATTTTATTTACTGATTATGTATACAATACATACATAAATAATAATAATAATAAAAAACTAATGTCAAAGTCAATAAGGCCCTTAAAATTTCAAATACTTTTAAAGGCAAGTTAATTCTGATTTTAAAATGTAAATGTGAGATTTTTGGTGAGATATTTTCAAAATAATAATTCATAATTCATAAAATCTGATTTTTACCTTAAAATTACAATTAAAACTTTGTTTTGAAAAATAATTATTTAGATAATTACACAATAACACAAACTTACATGTATTGATGTGTTAGGGAAAGAGGTTGTTAATTTATAATTGGTTACACTACATGACAGATTTTTAAAGCATTTTCTTCATTGTGGAAAACCTCATGTCATTGATCCACATCAAACTAAGTTCACTTACAACTCTGTAAGTTCACTACAGAGAACTTCCAGCACCGACTATGTCAAGTTACGCAAAACATGAGTATCTTCAATGCAATTTCAGTCGCTATGTGTTCCACATGAATGTTCCGATCATGCTACATTTGGTTTTGATTTGTGAATTCATTATTAATGCAATATACAGCTCTATTAATAACTGTTACAAAGTACACCCCAGCAATGCATAAATCACACATCACTAATTAGAGTAAAATTTAAATGCATGTTGTATAGACACATTGAGTGGCTCACACAATACTGAGGTGCCAAGCCATCATTGTACTAATTAGTTTGCAATTATGTTTAATAACTTCTCTGGAAGCCAATCTGCACTCAGAGAAAGAACCACCTTTCACTGAAAGCATATACAATCACACTGCAGCGTTCAGAACAGAAAGAAAAAAAATCACAAAGAAAAGCAAGAGAAATGCGTCTGACAGCTTCTCAGTTGTGTTATGCTGCACTAAGGAGGAGTTTTATTCATCTTTAAATGTTTATCACATACTGTATATATTTCAAACTGCTTTCAGTTTACATTTTACGATTATGCAACGTAGAAGATTGCTGCTATTTTGAACAGCTTCCAGTGGTATGTGTCTAAATGCTGATAGAACGTACATTGTTTTATTGCAGCTTGCATGTCTCTATCCACTTCTAACAGGCAATAAACAACTGTTCATGTTTCTTTTAAACAGTCTAGCCATGAGATCCTCATTTCTGGAAGCTTTTGAATATGGTGCTATTACCTAGGGAGGCAGACATAACACGCCACACACAGGAACAAACATAACATGCCACACACAGGAACAAGAGAGAAAATACGTTAATTGGTTAAACAACTGACAACTGCTACAACAGTCACCCCCAGAGCCCATGGCAGTGCGATGGCAGGTTAGTGGGGTTCCGTCTGGTGGTTGGCTCCATCCCTGCTCCGCTCGCGGGCCGGTATGGGTGAGTGGAGTGAAGCGGCCCGCTCGGTAGGCTTTGGAACACAGCCCACTTCCTCGGCTTTAATAAGAGTAATCAGAGCCCCCATGCCAGGTACCAGCCTCTTCTCACAGCAGAGATATGGCACAGAACTACTGCCAGCCTGGCAATGTTTACAGAAAACACACACACATACACACAAACATACACATAATCTCTCCAGCACTCAAGCTATGTTTATATTTATGCTGTAATAGATCCTTGTTCTACCACACACACACACACACACACACACACACACACACACACACACAGAGAAGCATAACAATGGAACACAGTCAATACTATGAAATTGATCACCGCTGTACACCACAAGGTTATTGATCAAACTGCCTGTTGAAACGAACTCTTTAAACAAACCTGAGCTACACCTAAATGAGCTTGAAAAACTCTCTGACAGCACAATTAGCAAATCCAGCTAATCATTCACAGGTCTGATCGTATTCAGTTGTCGGGATTCACACATTTAACAGCAAAGATCAGGTAAAAGAAATGTTACTGTTCATGGTGGCAATGACTTGAATGAATTAGCGGTACATTAAGTCTTGCCATGCTTCATTGCAAAAATTGATTTTGTTTTTCCCACTTGTTTTTAATCCATGTTTTTATAGACTGCATGTTGAAGATTTAGTAAATTATGGTATATTAGGTAACACTTTATTTTACAATATCCTTGTTACACATTACATGTACTTACTATAGTACTAACAATAAATTATACACAATTACATACAGCTAGCCATAAATCAAGTACTTGCAATTAATATTAAGCTGTACTTAAATGTATAGTTTTGCTGCAACAAGGACACCACAAAACAAAGTGTAACTGTATTTTACTCTGATAAAAACAATTAAAATGCTGTTAGACTGTAACATGTCTAATTTGTTTTGGGTTGGTAAGATTTTTAAATGTCTTTTCAAAGCTGCATTTATTTAATCAAAAAATTCTGTAAAAACAGTCATATTGTGAAATATTATTAAAATTTAAAACAACTGTTTTCTATTTTATTATATTTTAAAATGTAATTTAAAATATACTGTTTTGGTGCTCATGATTATCATCATGCTTAAAACACAGCACAATTAGCTAATCCAGCTAGTCATTCACTGGGCTGATTGCATTCAGTTGTCGGGGTTCGTCATACATGTAACAGAGAGGATCAGGTATTAGGAACGTTAATGTTCATGGTGGCTATTATAGCCATGAATTATCATTACATTAAGTTGTGCTATGCTTGATCACAAAAATGTATTTAGTTTTTTTCTGCTTCATTTAAATTTAAATTTAGGAATAACATTTTTCTGCTTAATTTCCACTTAAATAAATAATTTAAAACCTTTTTTTTTTATTATTAAATTAGAAAACATTTTTGTAGACTGCTTAAATTAAAGATTTAGTATATTATATATAATATATTGCTCTGGTTAAAAAAAATGGAAATTAAAATGCAGTTCGATTTTACATAATAATAATACTCACATACATAAACATACAAATGTCCCCACATGATGGCTGGGCCAGACCGCTACTTCCTGAGGCCCATGTGAAAATATATCCCCTAACTTGACACTGCCGGTCGGTGTGGAACTGAGAGAGCTAAAGCGAGGCGGAGAGAGGCCCTTTAAGGACACTGGGTGTTATACAGTGAAGGCAGTGTGTGGAGCAGAGTGTGTGACAAACTCTTCTCAGGCATGTGTAGAGTGATCAGACATCCCAGGACAGTCCCAATTTGACTAGCTATGTCTCATGTATGTCATACTATAAAACACAGTTTTAAACTGAAATTGCTGTGCTTCTTGCTTTTTCTATGAGAAACCAGCAGATGTACGATATAGAAAAGTATCAAGGAAAACCATTCATGTAAAATAAATGTTTTATATTATAATATAATTTAAAATGTAATTGATAATATGCTCTTTGGTGCTCAAGAAACATTTCTTATTATTTCCAATGTTGAAAATAGTTGTGCTGCTTAATACTGTGATATATTTTCAGGATTCTTTGATTCATAGAAAGTTCAAGAAATATTTTGTAACAGTATAAATGTCTTGGCTGTCAATTTTCATTAATTGAATGTGTCCTTGCTGAATAAGAGTATTACATACATACATACTTAAAGTGCCCCTATTATGCCATTTCTAATAATGCCTTTCATGCAGTGTGTAATGTAGCTGTATGTGAATGTAAATGTTCTGCAAAGTTGTAAAGCTGAAAGTGCACGATAAATAAAGTTATTCTCTCCCAAAATAGAGAATCGACGCTGAACAGCTGAAATGAGTCGCTAGTATGGCTACACGTCACGAGAGTATTACATACATACATACTTAAAGTGCCCCTATTATGCCATTTCTAATAATGCCTTTCATGCAGTGTGTAATGTAGCTGTATGTGAATGTAAATGTTCTGCAAAGTTGTAAAGCTGAAAGTGCACGATAAATAAAGTTATTGTCTCCCAAAATAGAGAATCGACGCTGAACAGCTGAAATGAGTCGCTAGTATGGCTACACGTCACAGGGTAACACATTTGCATAATGTGCGCTTATGTTCTACGTTGGCCGGTTGCGAACAACTTGACCCCATCCACAATCACGTCATTCTACTGACGACTGCTTCTCTAATCAAGGGGAGATCAACGCGGGATTTACAAAATGCTTGCTGTTGAAAAATGGATCAGTATCCTGTTTATTTGAACCAGCTGCTCCACTGAATCACAACCTGTAAGTATGATAAATAATAGATGTTTATATTTTCTATAGAGCGTTAAAAATACAGAACTATTGAAATAGGCATATCGTTTGCGAAACGCACTGTACGCCGTAGACCAATCACAAAAGACTAGGCCATCTGACCTATCAGAGCAGAGCAGGCTCACGGAAAGGAGGGTTTTAGAGAGACTGAATCTTTGAACTGCTTTGAACGAATCGTTTGAGAATCGCTGGAAAATGAGGTGATATTAAATGAATATTTTGAGAAAACGAAAGCGTTTTTTGACCTTGCATGCATGTAATCCTATTGTAGGAAACCGTAAAAATGGCATAATAGGGGCACTTTAAATACTGACCCCAAACTGCATTTGCTATCAGGTCTTTCTCACTTTTTCTATGACTGCCTCTTAAATGACCAAAACAGGTCAAACACTTAAATTTAAAAATTACTTTAATAATCACTTTAATAATATTAATGTTAATGTTGATCACACTCTCCCGACCAGCCCTGATTGTTTTATCATAGTCATCCCAACACATTAGGTGTGAGCATAGGGTTTTCATGATTTAGGGCAGACTTACGAATACCATCAAGCTGCCCCTTCTGCAACTCTCCTGCTTGGTTTTAGTCTCTTCTGTTTCTATTCTAATGTACTGTTTACTGCACTACTTGTTTACAGTTATTACAGTGGAGAAGATAAACAAATACCCAGACACTTCTCTATCTCCTACCCATCCAGAACACCAATCACAGCCAGCCATAGGGGCAGATCAATCAAAGAAGTCTGAGTAGGTGATTGGAGATCTGCTGTCATTTGTATCCCTCCATTTAACCACACAGAAGAGAAGAAAGCAATCCCGCCGAATGCAGATTGGGTGTCAGTCAAGGGACTGTCCACACGTGGACGATACACACAAACACACACTGTCCGCACACACAAATATATTAACAAGCAGCTTTGATGCCCATAATCACAGCTATGGCACATGGATATGATGGGATAAAATGCCGAACTTGACACTAAAGGAAAAAAGAGGAGGTAGGCTGGACACAGCAAGGTTGTGATTTGTGGAGGTGAAGCGGTTATGGCACACAGAGAGAGGGCCAATTTCTACCCCGTCAAATTGTGTTTAATTTTCTCTCCTCTCCTCCCAATCTGCAGTGGGATGAGCATGTTTCGAACATTCTGGAAGTCTGTAATTGAGGTTAACAAAACAACTGATTGAGAACATGCAATAATGGTACCTGTAAGTTACAAGGCTGACTGCATTCATTCGTATGACCTCTGTTTGCTGTGTGAAGACAACATATACAGAAAGGTTACTGAAAAATAAGAGTGATCATGATAAAGGACAAATCTTTAACAAATGTAGTTTAAAATCTTAGAAATTTACTTTGTAGTTTCATTGGTTTATTTTCAAAAACTTAAAAATGTAAAATCAATGACTCGTGGTGTAACTATCAAATAAAAAGTAATTGTTTAAGGTAAGACACGGCAAAAACTTTTTTTTTTCTTGCATTGGTAAATTTGGAGATTTTTGGCTATTTGGCATTTCAGAAAGTTTTGTTTAAGACTAGTGGAAATATAGAATCTAAAATCCACTAGGAACTGTATATATCTGCAAAACATACATAAATACATATTTTTATAGGATTTTTCTGTAAAAAGATTTTTATTTTTTTCCTCATGCAGTTAGCCAGAAATGTCCACTTCCGTTTTCTTACATAAACTAAACTTTACAGTTCTGTTCCTATCTATATTCTCAAGAGGTTTGTTCAATCATATTTTGTCTGATTTTGTTCCTAAAAACATGGTGAAAATGTTCTGATTTATCGAGTGATAAAATTAGATTTTTCTATTCTATTGTTTTAAGATTCGCCTCTGTAAAAATCTTTGATTCTAATGTCAACAAAATTAAAATAATTTTGAATCTGACTTTACCCAGTGTTCTATCTGTCTATCTATCTATCTATCTATCTATCTATCTATCTATCTATCTATCTATCTATCTATCTATCTATCTATCATTTATTTATTTATTTATTTTTGCCCTGTTCATCTGGGGTGTCTTGCCTTATTATTATTATTATTACATATTTTTTTTAATATCAAATGAAATAATTATGTTTTAACTTTAGTAATTATATTTTAAGTCATCACCATGACTTATTAACCTTGACATAGTCATGAAACTTATTGACTTATTGACACTGTTATAAGGGTCTTCCGTGGATATTACTTTCTTTGGATCACATTACTTTGTTGGTTGCTTCACATTACACATTTGATTTGTAGTGAAGCAGTATTGGTTTTTTATGTTTTCATCCCAACAGTTTCATTCTTTTAATTATGATTTTTTTTCTAATGATATAATGATATTAATGACCGATAATGAAATATTTTGATGATATATATGAATATAATGATATTCACTGTGACATTTCTGATTTCATGCCATTCAAAAAAATATAAATTTAAATTTTTTTATTGAAAAATGTTCATTATAGAAGTGTATTTAAGTTATTGCATGTATGAATTGCATTTTTTATGTATTTTTTAATAATGTCAGACAAAAAAAGTGCATAATTTAATTGACCCAGAAAAGAAAAATGACGGTTGTGTCTGCAGCTGCCAGTCTTAAGTTGGTACAGCTGTAACCAGCTGTTAACAACCAGCTAGCACAACCCAGAAAAAAATGTCTTGGGACGATACTTATTTGCATCATTAAGGCAATATATCTGATTTTCAGTTAGCTCACAGGCCGCACGTCCAGATCCCGACGTGGAGCGTGTGTAGCTTGGGCAGAGAACAGAGGTGCTGGCTTTGCCAGGGCTGTGGAGGAAAGGAGCCATGTTTGGATGTTCTCTCCACGCCTCACTGACATGCACTCTTGGCACCGGGGCTCCGCCAAAGCCTGCCAAAACGCCGCCACTGGCATTCACCTCTGCACCGGGGCTAGACTCCGACTGCTGGACAATAGAGAGTAATGTAGTAAGACCACACACATATGTAAAAGCAGCATAAGAAAAAGAAAAATCAGTTTAACTGTGCAGAAAGCATTTTAAATAACTGCATCTCTTATTTATGTGCCTAATATGGGATCTGAGTATCAGACAGGGAGAATAAGGTGAAAGCCCATGAGCTTACTGTCAGCCTCTTGAGACGAGCATCCATGCAGACAGATAGCTTATGTGCTTCTCTTATTTCATTAAAACATCAACAAGCAATTATGACAGTAAATATGATCCTGTTTTTCAGGAAGGAGACAATGGCATTAAAACAGCCTTTGATTTGGCTGTGGGAGCAGGTCCCAAATTCGCACACACTCTCTTTTTCTCACATAAAAGAAGAATACCAATAGCCATCCCCCCCCCCCCCCCCCCCCCCCCCCCCCCACACACACACACACACACGGGCACGCACATCCAGACGCACACACATCCTCTGGATCAGCAGGAGTCCAAATCAAGCTGATTTTCCTCTTTGATTCAGACGTGGAGCACAGCTCAGATTGGATTTCAGAGAGGAGGAGAGGAGAGGACACTGAGAAAGGGAGAGAGAGAGAGAGAGAGAGAAATTAAGTGGTGGAGGGGAATGTTTTGCATAATATAACGTGAAAATAAGAAACAGAGAAGTCAGTGCAATAGATCTCTGTCTTAGCATGCTAGTCTATTTCTTTCTTCACACACACAAAGGATAAAAACAAGCCAAAAACAGAGTATTGCTGCATAATCTCACTAAAGTTATATTATGTGTGTTTGTAATATGATTAATAATGTGGCAGTGATAGACCAGCCTGTTCTGTATATTTTTCTTCCAAAATCTGCAAAACCTTTATGTGCAACATACTAAGGTTCGAATTCAGTGTTTACTATACACAATACAGTACATCGGTACCATAATGGTTACTGACCAAAATTAAAAATTAAAAATGATAAAATCCATCAATATTGGATATACAGTTTATCAGCAAATACTTTACGCTCATTTCTCATTTTTATAATTCAATTTCCTTTGCTGCCATTTAACGCTCTCATGAAGTTATTATTAATAAAACACTGTCAAATGTAATCTTTAGAAAATCTCAAAATGAATATACATTTTTCATGCTGTATTGTATATTAAAAAGGAGTGCTACCTAATTAGACATTTATTTTGATGATTTAGCCAAAACAGTATCTGCCATTTATCGGTTATCAGCCATAATATGAACATAATTATTGGCTTATTAGTATCGGTCAGCATTCTAAAACTGGTACATTATATCCTATACAGACCCGTTCTGGTCAGTGTTTGAAGACAGCATTGATGTATCCTTCTCTGGTTACGATATTACGTCCATCCTGAGCACGCAGTTTATCAGTTGGTGGAAATAATAAAAATGGAATCTGATAAATAGGTTTTTCCTTGTATTTAACTTTTGTTTCAATTTATACATAAAAATAACCATTGTATTAATTAAATATGCACTTGATTTTTTTCAAAATCTCATTTGAATTTATTTTCTTAGTTTACTTAGGTGGTACATTTATACAAAATTGCTGCCTTTTAAGTCACTGACTGACTGGGTAGCTAGAGTTTCGGACACAACCACAAAATGAGTACATGCCCTGCCATATTACAGATCACAAACACAACATAAATGAGTGTACATGTCAGTGTTAGTGTGTGTGTGAGTGTGAAGGTACGATTCAATACTGATAGTCAGGAGGTGGCAGTGTTGGTGATAAAGTGTGTGTTCATTTCCTCAGCCAGTGAAGTTGGACTAATGCAACACACCTGCTGTCCCTGCACCATCATTAGCCTCTGTGGCCCAGCGGAAAGGTCAAGGCTAAATTGCGATCTGCATCCGTTCAGGAGGTGCGTAAACATGCAGTCATCACCCTGATCACAACTAATGCACATGCTGATGAGTAGGTGGGAGCTACCACTGCGGAGAGATGTATGGTGGGAAAATAATTTCAACGCAGATATCTCGAGGAGGTGAGACTCGTGAACTTCACGTGCAGTCACAACATAATCATCCAAATGATCTATCCCATTCCAGCCCACCTGTGTGGCACAGAAAATTTTACTAGGAGCATGAACGGCACGTTTGTTTGTCAGGGAATATTTTACCAGATTATACAGCAAGACACATGCTCACATATAAACATACACACCCACACAAACACTGCCTCGGCGTACCTGCCCGGTGGTAATTAATCGCTGTGGTATTTAGGCCTGTTGGAGTAGACAAATATGACAGAGACAGGGACAATTAGGATCCTTGTTCAAGCTACATTAACTCTCCGTGCTATTACAACGCAGGCTGCTTCTCCTCGGCTTGTAAAAAGCAGCGAGGAGATTGTTCCTCATGGGCCATGGAGATATTAATGAAAGAAAAGGAAGATTGTGTTTATTGTAGTCACATAATTGCAAATAAATTTCAATTAGCCGGCGTGTCACCCCTGTAAGTACGAGCTTGTGGGCTATCCTCGACTAGCTCTGGATGAATAGGAGAAATGACAACCAAACTGGGCTGATTTGACTTTCTATGCAATTTTTTCTTCTGTGAAGTCGGGAGGTGGTGATGAGGGGTTTCAAGGTCACTCCCATTAGTTTAACCGCATATTTTGGGGGGCTATTAAATAGATTCAAAATAACTTGCAAAGAATATAATATTTTTTACTATGCCAGCATGTAAATAGAATGTTTTTTACTATGCTAGCATGTAAAAGAGTCAGAAGGAGTGGGGAGGAGGAGGGATGTGGATGGAATGATGGGGAAAGAAATAGGAAGAGAAAATGAGAGGAGGAGAGGGAGATGAGTGGAAAGGTGTTTAGTATTCTTCTCTGATCAGCAGTCCGTGTGTGCTCTTCGCTTCTCTTTTCCTCCAGCTGAAGAGAGGAGAATATTAAGCAATGTCATCTAACAGGTCAGCCACAACACTGGACAGACTCACCTTTGACCTGTGGTAGAGAATCGCTGTCTGCCAGGTCCTAACATCAACAGGATAAAAAAAAGATCCAGTTCAACATGTTAATTAGGACTTTCTCATGCATTGCCTTTGTGATTTTGTTTTAAGTGTAAGTCATTTATGAAAAGAAAAAAAAAGTCTTTGTTTTATAAAGGATCATTTTGTTACTGAGATTTGTATCATTATTATTATGTGGGTCATTTTACAAAGCAGGTGTCATGTGTGTACAGTACCCAATATGCATATGAATAACTAATGCTAATGTTTACAATAATTTATTTATTTATTTGTAAGTTGTTGTTTTTTTGAGAAACATATACGGAAAGTATAGGCTTGCATTTTGTCTTTATTCTCCAGATATATACTTAAAAAATTAGTTGACATAATGCAAATATTTAAAAACAGCAACAACAACAAAAAGTCCTGAAGTGCTGTCCTAGAGTTATATGTTAACTCCTTACTACCATATGTTTCCCTGTTAAAGTAACTCAAATAAATAAATAAATACATACATATGTAACGAATCAGCTCATGAGGAAATATGAATAATTAATCATAACTAGTTATAATTAATTATGAATATTTAGATCCGCTGTAGATATTTAGCTGACCTCTCAGGGTCAACTGTCTTGTCAATTCTAAGAACGTTAATTTCCTGGTTAAGGGAAATAACTTTCTTACTGTACAATTCTACAAAAGCTTGTAGCATAAATCTGCATGATTAAGTGACTCCAGTTATAAGCAAACAATGAACCACGTCAAGTGTGATACAAGTAAGGTTTTATTAACTACATAAACACTTAAACTAGTCTAACATACTACATAAACACATAAACTGGTCTAACATCCTACATAAACACATAAACTGGTCTAACATACACATACTCACACACACACACACACACACACAGTTTGTATAGGAAAGGGTTAAAGCTCAACCCTTTAAAGAGAAGCGAAAATAAGAACATCAAGTTATTGAAACATTTGCATATTCAGCAGATCTACGCCTGAGGGAAACGTCAGATTCTGACAGGAGTGTGTTTCGATTATAAGCCTGCATAACAGTATACAATTTCAAAGACAAAATACACGATGACAATAATATACCCAATGACCTGAAGGATCATGTGTGTTCATTCAAAGAAAGGTTTTCCTATTAATTAATTAGCAAAGAAAAGTCCTTCCCTTGTGGATTTTTCCTTATGGGCAAGAAGCGATTTTCTTCATCTAAATTCCAGGAGGTCGTAAATGTATCGGGTGTCAGGGTTGCCATGGAACCAGGGGCCTGTTCGGCTTCCTGGGGTGTTACATAGTATTTGTTAAATCTAGCTAACAAAATATATATTGTGTGTTTGAGTGGTCCAGACGCTACACATACATACATACATAGTCATAATGACATCACCATACTTTCAGAAAGTTAACTTTCCAAGCCCACTTGTTTTTATCTCGGATGATCTCAAAATGTCAACCATGATTTTGTAGCAAACAAACGATAATTGAAATGTAAAGAAAAAAAATCAGATTTCACTTTCTAAGCAAAATGTTTGCAAATTTAAAAAAAGGAAAACATTTCAACTTAGATTTAGCTATATCTACAGTTATATCCAAATAGATATTCCAATCTATTGATTTGGAGATTCAGTTTACCATAACACATTATCTTTTTATTAAAATGTTATGCATCACCACCAAACTGATGTCATTTGTCACATGTCACCCATGTTTGTATTTCAACAATAACACCTCAATTATATGGTATTACTGGTCTCCTTAAAGGGGTCATATGATCCTGCTAAAAATAACATTATTTTGTGTATTTGGTGTAATGAAATGTGTTTATGCGGTTTAAGGTTCAAAAAACACATTATTTTCCACATACTGTACATTATTGTTTCTCCTCTATGTCCCGACTTTCTGAAACGCGTTGATTTTTACAAAGCTCATCGTTCTAAAAAAGCGAGGTGTGTTGTGATTGGCTATCTTAACATAATTATGGATTATAATGACTTATACTGTCTTTTTACGCATTGTGTTGCATCGCGCCGCGTAAACATAAAAGCATGTCTGCATTTGTGATCGGAGAAATGACAAACAACAAGCGCTACTCTACACTGCCCAAAAAACTCGCTTTAAATATATAAAATATAAAAACTCTTTAAATATAAAAAACTTACTTACACTCTTTGAGTCAGAACAGCCGGCATTGTAGTCTACTCTACCAGGATCAGGAAACAGTCCTCCATAAAATG
>NW_015505396.1:539549-547895 GCF_001515645.1 Sinocyclocheilus grahami | reverse complement strand
GTGGCTGACTCTTAACTTTTATAAAGAATATCTCTTTGGATTTGAGACTTTAGTCTTTGCAACTTTACAGATCTTCTTTATGCACCAAGAGCTTGTAACACTCCAAAGAGAAAGGAAAAATTTAAGTCGCATCCTATGACCCCTTTAAAACAACAACAAAATATGTAGCAGAGACCAATGAAAGTCTTCGAAAGTTTGTGATTAACCACACTTGAAACTAATAGGACTTGTGGCTGTTCACTTTGCTCTTGCTAAGGTGTGAAGCCTCTTGTGGCAGTGAAAAAGAATGAACAGACATGAAAACTTAAGCATAGATGGATAGATGGAAATAAACTTTTTACATGAAACAAATTACAGCTACACCTTTGTCTCTGAAGCCAAATATTTTACAATTCATTTGAGCATTTAAAATTCTGTGTGAATGTGAACAGTGGGAACATTGTGTTACCGTGTTAAAGGCAACATATGTTTGCTTTATGATAGAAAGAATGAAGCATGATTGTGTATTGATGCATTTTATGATTTGGAAATTCAGTGATACCATGCTTTGACATTCATTTAGGGTGAGAAAACAATAAATGAAACTATCAAACCTGAAACAGAATGAAAAATACACACATATATTAAACAGTATATACCTCCACCTATATCTGCAATATCAGATTCAAATCATACATATGGCTGAACCCTGACAGACAGACAGATTACATAGAGGGCAGACAGGCAAAAAGTTATCTGCCCAGAAATATAACAATATTGTGCCAGACAGAATCCCACTCAGACATCATGCGGCGCGTCTCCTGCCATGAATCCACAATGACATTCAGAAAGATTTGATTGCAAATAATCTGTCAAGATGGGCATGTTCTTTGTGATAATTACTATCATTATTGATATTACTATTATTGTTATTGCATTTCTCCTTTCCTCTGGCAAAGATGATAACCTGTGTAGACTTGCTGAATTCAAATGATACCACTTGATAAAGAGTCTGTCACGGAGGAGTAAACAAAAATCTTGCCTTATTTATTTATTTATTTCTCATCGCCAGAGCCATGAGTGATCAGTTTAGGTTCTGCCTCAGATTAGGTTCTGCCGCAGGGAAACAGTGCAGGGCGTGACAGTGGCCCCTCGATCACGTAAGAGTGGGGGCCTCTAGGATCCTGCTAACAAAAACCCCAGAGAATAAAACCCTGCAATGGCTTTTTGAAAGTAAGAAACGAGAACAGCGCAGAAAGACAGGAGAGCACGGGCGTTTCTAAGCTGGCTTTAAGATGGAAGATAAGGGTGTAAGAGAGAGACTGATCTTCTGGCAGGTCAGGAGGGATCCTGAGCCCGAACGTCGTATCAGCCTAAACCCAGACCACTCGCCCCCCCCGCTCCCCGCTTGAGGGCCAGCTGGTTGCCGTGGTGAGGAGCCGCGGGGGCTTGCCGGGGGCGATAAGCCAGCGTGAGCTGAGGGAGTCGGGGCAGAGAAAGAGAGCGACAGATTTCACAAAGGAAAAGAAGAGGAGTGTGGAGAGCGAGGAGCAGAGGGAGATGACGAGGGGAGGGTTAGAGAGGAGACGCTTGAGTGAATAGGCGTGCATTGTAAATCTTCACCGTGGCAACCTGCAGCTGTGGAGATCGGTGTGATGTGTGGGTGACAAGTAGAAGAGAGGCCGGCTGCACAACGGCAGAGGATTTCTCCTCCGGCGCACTGCCTATGACAGCTAACGCAGTGAGAGGAAGCGAACGGTTAGGAAGAATTACAAGAGCTATGCAGCCTGCCATCTTACAAATGAATCCCGTTTAGCCTCAGCATGTAAATAAATAGAGATCACTTGGAGGGAGAGAGAGTGAGAAAGATAAAGAGAGAGAAGGAGAAAGAGGAAGACAGAAGCAGGGAAGTGGCAGCAGCAGTAATCAGCTGCAGGAATGTTTATCTGCCACTAGTGCGTGTGAGTGTGTGTGTGTGTGTGGCTGCTGAAATTATGCAAGCGAGTAACAATGAGCAAATTGAACCCCCACAAAAAGCGACACAAGGTCAGGCGGAGAGACGAGGCATTGGGGTTGAGAGTGGTGGGCGTGAGAGGATAACAGATCATGATAAATTGGCTCACATTTTACAAACCGCTGGCCCTAATGCCCTGCTCCCAGCCAAGACCACTAGGCTGGAACTTTCCGTACTGTAATACCTCCACTCAGCCATTTGTGATATATGAAAACCAAGCTGTGGCACTAATTGCACAATTACAAAGCGGAAGCCGAGCTGTGGTGAGGCAGGGTGTGCAAACTGGAGGGGGTATGGTGATACACGCAGGCCCTCCCACTCTTTTTCGTTCTGTTTCTCATTCGTGGTCTCGTTTTTTTTTTATTCTGTGGAACAGGAGTAGTTCTAGTCCTCGCGCACACTCTCATTAGGTAATTAGGTTATTTAGTAGAGGCGCTTTTAAATATGGCACTCGCTTATTTCAGTTAGCCCAGGCTTTCCCCACGAGATCCCCACTGGACACGGATTCTAACACACACATTTCCCCCAGAAACACTGCATGATTGTGTACCGTTCCTCACCTGCCTAGTGGCCCAAAAAACCCAGACCAGGTTCTCCTCCCGAGGGACGGAAAAAAAACGTCAATGTGTAAGTGTATGTGTGTGAGTGAGTGTGAGAGAGAAAGAGAAAAAAACGTATCTTCTACATCGATGAAAGGACAATTTATTACCGTCTGCTGTGGGAGACAGAATATTTTGCCCCAGTGCTTTGCTGGCCCTGTTGACTGTCTGAATGAGGAATGGGAGCGTATTAGCACCCAGGCTCGCTTCTGCATAGTCGCGCCTGGCACCGAACCATCACAGCCCCCAATACCGTCCAAGGTCGGAGGTCAAGAGCGGCGCAGCGACTGAGGCTCGTGGACCGCCGTACGTTGTTTCGTCTCCCGCTGTCGCAGATTTATACATTATTATTAGTGCCTGCTCTTCCACGACTCTCAACAGCCTGAGAGCTGTCCTCAAGAAATTATGAGTGTTTTCAGAAAGGGCTTCTGACAAGGTATAAGACTGAGATAGCAGCGAATATTGAAAGCATTTGTCTTGAGAACATCCTGTCATGTTAAAACCACAATGGATATGTGAACATTGGTATTAGGCCTGTTTCACACTGCACATTTAAGCAGAGAGTAAGTGAAAAAATTAAATAACTGCTAAAACAGCAAGCTGCATATATATTCAATTTATAATATGTTCATATACGTGTGTTTGTAAAAAATTTTTTATTTCTTATGTTAATATATTATATAAAATATGGGATTTCTGGGTTAAAATTAGCAAAATTAGCATAACCATTCTGTTACTAAACTCTGTTTTGTACATTTAACATATTCTGACAACCATCATAATAACACAGGTGGTAATGAGAAAGCCACGTGAAGAATTAAAATTAATCACAAATAGCTTTTCCATAAGCTGAGGTAAATACAAATATATATAAGGTGCACACAGTTTCATGCACACAAACACAAAACACCATCATGATAACACAAATTACATTAAAATAATGCAATAAACGCCGCAATAAACAAGAAGAAATATTTACATCAATGAAAAACATAAAATATGGGAATGTCAATTTTCTTTTTTTTTCCATTTTAAATTATAAGATCACTTGTTCTTTTTACTTCCAAAACCTGTACATTCAACAGTATTTTACTGTAAAATTACATTAAATGTCCCATTATATCTAGTATAGTTTTTCACTGTACTGTTAACTACGAACATACTGTTAACCAATTAACAGGTTTTTATGGTTGCATTTTTACCATAAAAAATTATATTCATTTCTTAAAGTGAATATCTTAAAGTGACAGACAATAAATTATTAAATGGGTTCTCTGGAGATAATTTAGAATTATTATGAATTCAGTGGCAATTAATCTACAGAAAAATAGAACCTAAACTGTGGCTTTAAAACTGCATACATTACTTGTATTCAGTCAGATTTACAGAAAGTACTGTAGTGTTTATGGAACTTCAAATGTCCACAACTCACATCTTCAGTCAATGTGTGAGTAGTTCACTCTTGTTGCTTTATAAAAGCTGATAATATAAAAGATTGTGTTAATAAATAGGTTTATAGTGCATTTTAGCCTGATTTTCTGCTGAGTTCAGCACACTACGCACTATTACTCACATACACTCTGCTGCTGTGCATTCATGTGTTACTATGGGCAACAAATTAAACACATACTGCTTTTTTATACATACATGTATGTTTGCGTGTGTGTGTGTGTGTGTGTGTATTTATTTATTAACCTGACAACAATTATTGAGGGTCAGATTAGGTTGAAAAATCTCCCTAAAGTAACATTTGCCTACCACTATTTTTAGTGTGTCCATTGCAAAACAGGCCCTAGGTTTGAATTATATTGCCTAAATATTTTCATAAATTCATCATAATACATCCATAAATCAATGGTAGAAACCTTCTGTCTCAATCACTGGAAAACCCACTGGCACTGACAGACCATCCTCTGGCACTCTGTTCCATAGAACTGAAGAAGTGTTCCGGAAAGCGAAGGATGAAATAGAAGAGTAGTGCGGGCTCAAAGGTTAAGGCTATAATTGTTTTGCCTCTTACCAGAATTAAAATAATTTTCCTGCAAAACAGATGGTCACAGAAAAAAACAGCTAGTCTTTTCCTAGCTGAGGATGATCCCCAGAGTAATGCTTAATGTCTCCACGTATCTCAGGTGTAATCGGCGAAATGACGTTACTATTTATCTCACGTCTAGTCCAGCAATAGTTACCAACGAC
This sequence comes from Sinocyclocheilus grahami, assembly GCF_001515645.1. Lineage (NCBI taxonomy): Eukaryota > Metazoa > Chordata > Actinopteri > Cypriniformes > Cyprinidae > Sinocyclocheilus > Sinocyclocheilus grahami. The sequence goes on along the minus strand of NW_015505396.1, from coordinate 543,107 downwards.
TGCTGGCGTGACCTCGGGTGTGTGCACATTAATTTTACCTCAGTGTTTTCTATAGCATCAATTAATAAAAAGTGACTAGGTTTGGAGCAAATGAACAGCCCTTGATAAATGAGGGTCTGGACTTAATTGCTCAGTAAATTAAGAGCTCACAATTGTGACGATGTGGACCAGTTTTAATATTTAAAAAGTCATTAGATGTGGAAATGTCTGGCTTAGTTAAGTATGTAGTCACCCATGAGGACATTAAAGACCACATGAAACAAAGACGCGTAAAAACACGATCAGCGGTACACACACACACTAATACCATGGTATTTCTTTGCTATTTTACAATGACAAAACACACCTCAGTTGTCTTTGAGTTGTCCCTGATTGCCTCAGATGACAGAAAGTTTGTGTCGGTACAAAACACCTCTAAATGCCCTTGTGAAGCATATCATTATGCCAGCCTGAGCTTCAAACATTCAACCCATTGTTGATAGCTTCTGTATTATGTTGTGCAGTAAAAGGCTGTTGTTTCCTCAACTGTACAGAACATTTAATTTACATGTTATTTACATCATTCCATCAAAGCTCAGGTGCTTATCTAATATTGTATATAAGTCTTAAAAATTGATTTTTCACAGGGATGAGCTGTGTAATTTTATTTCATTTATTTATGTCTGTCTTTGGCACATCCGTAGCCCACATGGCGTAATACTGAGCTGCGCGTGTGTCAGTGACATACTTTCGCAGAGCTCGGAGTGAAACCGCTGGGATTAAACACAACGGCACATTCATATCTGGTCACACGCTCAGCTGCGGTGCAGAAAGGTCTGTCACTATCAAAGCTGCCTGGAATCTTCTCCCAGCAAAAGCCACAGAAGAGGATTTCTTAGCTAGCTCCTAACCATCTTTTTTGAAAAGCAAATCCTTTGTACCCCTCCCAAAACTCCTGGCCTGGGCTCACCTCCCCAATATTTAAAGTCCCCGTGTGGAACGAATGGGAGCAAGCCCCGGAAAGTTTGTCGTAGGGAGTGGGTCGCTCTGGCTCTGATTAGATGTGGAGGGGTAATAGGCTCCTCTACGCGCTGCCGCTAACCCTGCTGCTCCCCCGGCAGTCACTGCGACTGGAATTAATCAGTCCTTCTGGGAACTTCCCTCAGCCGCTCTCTGCAGGCGAGCCACTCCGGAGTCATTTACCAGCCAATCCTACTGTCAGGCTTCTGTCATTTAGGCCTTTTCATTATGCCTTGAGCCCCCCTCCCTTTCTTTCTCCACCTCCCTACATTAAAGAGAGAATGAGACAGAAAGACAGACAGACAGAAAGAAACCGGAACGAATGACAGATTAGCCTGATGCCAGGTGCTTTTTATAGACGGATTATATTATTGCACCTCCGTACTAAATGCTGAAAGTGTATTAATCCAAAGAACACTGGTGCAAGTATGAAGGACACTGACTTTTCAAGTGACCGCTCTTTTATTTATTTATATAGGCGGTAATTAGGATCGCGTGGATCTAATGAATCCTTTGCTCTTATCATCACCGGGAGCGGCGTTGTCCTAAATGTGACAATAGGTGGGCCAGCTTTGTTCCTCGTTTATGGAACCCTGGAGTCATAACTACCAATTACTGTGGCTCTCCCTCCCCTGGGCATCAGGCTGCTGGATCTGCCTGCTCTGCCATGCTAAGCCCGCTTAAGTGACCTATTTTAGGCTCGCAAGCAGACTAGAGAACACCTCAAAGGTTAGATTATCCTATGATGAAATACAGGGCCTTCTTGCTGCAAATTACCCAGGGAAAGAGAGAAGTATTTCTCCTACCTCGAACCGCAGAGCACGGCCAACGGCCAAACAGCCCTGCAGCCACCCAGGAATGAGCCGCAAAAATATTCATGAGTAAACAAAAGGAGTGATTTGAAAAATGGCCAGAGGAAAGAAGAGATTAATAAGAGAGAGAGAGAAACATGAATAGTGTATTATATAAAACTATTCTGTAGCTCCATCTCGTCGAGGTCAGGGGGAGATAGCGGCAAGGCTTCATTAGGAGCCGAGCTTTGCCTCTGTACCACATTCGGCCTAAACCCAGGGGAGCCAAGGACGGCTAAAGAGGAAGTGGCAACTAAGAGGACAGAAGAGAGAATACATGAGTGAAATGAGCAGGTGATGAATCACGCTGATATGAGCATTGACATTTTTTGTCACTATAAAGAAGTCGTTTGGTTTTACATATCGACCAAAATGCCAAATACATAGTGGTCATTAAAGGGATAGTTCACTCAAAAATGAAAATTCTGTCATCATTTACTTACCCTCATGCCATTTCAAACTCATACGACTTTGGTTAATATTTGAAACACAAATTAGAATATTTTTAATGAAACCTCAGAGGTTTCTGTCCCTCCAATGAAAGTCCAGGTAATCAAAACTTAAAAGATACAAAATGGTTATAAAGTTGCCTCAAAACAAATCCATGTGAATCAAGTCTAAGTCAAGTCTTCTGAAGAGACTCAATCGCTTTATGTGATGAACAGATTTAAATTGATTCTTTAATTTACATCTAAACAGTGATCAACACACATACATAGGGCACATCACATTTCATAAACACAGAAGCTCAAACATGCCTGTGTCATGCACAAGAACCAATGAGGTTTGTTGTTACACATTATGCACACACAAGCTGTTTACCACGTGATATCCTTTATGTATGTGTGTCCTTTTAAGAGTGTCCAAGTTTTAAAAAAGAAAAAAAAATCTTTTAAAATCGAAAAATAACTATTTTTTTTAGAAATGTGCTCTTTGCATTCATTGGTTAATTTTATATTGCATATACTGGTTCCCTTTCAGTCGGTCACTCTCGACGTCACGTCGGAGGACCGACGAATTGGGATCTCGCTTAGAGGGACCAATCTACTTTGAGTGTAAACTAAACGAGCCAATGGACATTGGCATGCGATTATTGCATCCAGCTGCTGCTGATCACAGCGTGAGTATAAGTAGGCAGCAGATGCAGCGCATATTCAGCTTTTCGCTTCGGAGCCGAGCGATCACATCGTTCTGCTCCTGGCTACTCTACTGAGAGAAGAAGACTGAACGAGTTCAGCGCTCTCTTGGAGAGCTCTTCGTGTTGGCGGACGGCGCTTCAGCGGTGGTGGTTTCCCGTGTCGAGTGGGTTGCACACATCAGGCTGCACTACCCCCTGTTTGTGTTGCAGATGATCATCTCCCCTGTGCGCCTCAGCACGCTAAAAGAGCTTTACGTAGACCGGACACAAAGCTTCAGGCCCTCAGACCAGCTCTTTGTCTGTCACGGAGGCGGCAGAAGGGGAATGCTGTCTCAAAGCAGAGGATGGCCCACTGGATAGTGGATGCCATCACCCTGGCTTATCAGGCACAGGGTGTGCCCTGCACATTCAGGTTGCGAGCTCACTCAACTAGAGTTGTTGCATCCTTCTGGGCACTGGCTCGTGGCGCCTCACTGACAGATATCTGTAGGGCTGCGGGCTGGGCGACCCCTAACACATTCGCTAGATTCTATAGCCTTCGTGTGGAGCCGGTATCCTCCTGTGTTCTCA
>NW_015505396.1:530606-539274 GCF_001515645.1 Sinocyclocheilus grahami | reverse complement strand
AATGTGCATTGGCTCGTTTAGTTTACACTCGAAGTAGATTGGTCCCTCTAAGCGAGATCCCAATTCGTCGGTCCTCCGACGTGACGTCTCCGTTCCCTCCTTCAGGGAACGAGGGTTACATACGTAACTGAGACATTTCTCTTCAAGATGGTGGTCCTTCAAATAAAACATAATATTTCCCTTCAGCTTGACAAGATGTACACAACTTATAAAAAGCTATAAAAAAAAAGTAATGATATATTTTAAATGTTTTATTAGTATATTCAATTTTTTATATATTTGGTAAAACTTTATTTTGATGGTCCCTTTTGAACATTCTGTTGACAATAAGTAATGTTGCACCTACAGTACATGTCTACTAACTCTCATCAGAGTATTAGTAGACTATTTGCATAATATCTGCTAACTCTTTATTGTCATGGTCTCCCAACAGACATTCTACTGACTATAATTAACTTTGCAAGTACGTCAACTTATTCTAACCCTAACCCTACCAGTCTACTAATAATCTAATGAGAGTTAGTAGACATGTAGGTGCAAAATTAATTATAGTCAACAGAATGTGTTAAAGGGACCATCAAAATCAAGTGAAACCATATATTTTGTTACAAATATTAATAACTCATATATACCATTTCATTTTTAGGAGAGTTGCACCAAGTCATTTTACAAAACAAACAACTCTTGTCATTAAAAAATCTAATTGGAGAGTTTATAGATGAATAAGAGAAAATTAGAGAAATTACTCTTCTTCTGACCTTCTTTCTTTCCTTCTTTCTTTTATGGAATGTTGACATTTATTATAATTTATTTTATCCATGCACATCCAATAGTCCTATAGCCAGAGTTTAACACCCCTGTTTTCTCAATTGATAAGCTGTTTCACTCAGTTATGTGTGACAATATGAAAAAAGACAGTCACAATTTCAGTTCATTTTTAATTTTTTTTTTCTTAAAAAAAATTAAAATAAAAAAAAATAATAATAAAAGATTATCTCAAGCTAGATTGTTTAAAAATATATATTTTAATGAGTTTTTTTTTCTTCATTATGTTAACAGGACTGTTGTGTCACCCTGCCATTTCTGATTTGTGCCCTCCAAAATAATAATAATAATAATAATAAATAAATAAATACATTTTAATTCAGAAATTAAAACCATGCTCAACATTAAAGAGTACCCGACTTGCAACTGTATGACTTTGGAATGTATTCTAGGGCAGGAGTGCTATAGACTTGGACTGTCACAGAGTTTTGAATTTCTTGCTAAACTCCAGTGACTGATGTATGATCCATATAATGGTAAAATAAATGGGCCTCAGTGCTAATTTCCCCCTTATAGCATCTGATGAAATATGCCTTACTCGTTTTGGCTGTCTGACATGAAATATTGGTGTGTGGTGGCCAGGGCAGACATGAAGCAGAGCTCTCGGCCACTGTACCACAACACACAGACAATCCACAGAGACTGAGCCAATTAAGATAAGCCTCCATTCACAGGAAGAGGTTGTTTGACATGCTGTCATGCTAATAGAGACAACCGTCATTACGCTAAGGTATGACACACACTGAGGTACCTGCAGAATGTAGCCCTAATTGGTCAAGCGTTCCTATGTAAGTCCTCTGAACTGCTAAAAGCTCTCAATGTTTGGTCTGGTTCCTCTTTCAGACGTGTCTGTTATGAGCTGTTTTAGTCTGCCAGAGGTAAATTCTCCACTCCTGCTTTTGGCATGGGGTGGATACACTCCAGATTTGACGTGAACGGTTAGGTCTAGCAATAACAAGCTGCGGCTTCCTGTGAGTAGTGTCAGTCTCGGCACACCTATATCAGGCTAGATTTAAGTATTAAAAGATTTCAACTTGTTTGAGAGCTCAAGAGAAATATATACTTGTTATAAAACTAGAACTAGAAGTGGTGGTATTGTAGTCACTGAAGTTTCTCACTGACCCCCGAAATCATTTTAAAGAGACATCAAAAACCCAAAACAAACACTCCCCAAATATTCAAAGTGACATACAGGTACATAAACAGAAGAAAAACAGCTTGTTGTTTTTTAAGAATTCATCAACTGTATTTCTCTCCATGTATCCTAGAGAATTTTGTCTAGTGTAGTTTAGTCAGATTTGCTGTTTGTGAAACGATCTGCACACAGAGCAGTTTCAATATAGGAACATTTCCTATTGTTCAAATGGATAACCTTATCACAAATCGTTTGACCTTTTGTGAACGAATTGGGAAATTGTGTTACAGTAAATGTCTAACCATTTTCCTTTGTGAAACTTAAGATCCTCCCACCAATAGCCTTGATTTCCACAGTTATGAGGCCAAAACAACCAGCTAGTGAAGATCTTATCTAAACAGAGCTAGCATGAAGAGGATTTCAAACATCGGTAAAGTAAACATTCCACATATCATTCTGCAGAAAACAATTTTAGCAAGAATAAACAAACTGTTTGCCATGACGATAGAAGACTGTCATTATCAAGTCTAAAATAAAATCATGGTTTTAATTACTTTTAGTTTTTTTTTGTTTGAAGCAAACAAACAAACATAAAGCAATAAATACAATTTCAAATGCTGAACACCAGCTAAGTCACTAGCTATATGCAACAACCAACAAAGTCTTTGAAACAAATGTCATGGACACCGTTTTCATCAAAGAAAGTGCAGATCCAACCAAACCAAGATCAAGTGGATCAACTGGGTTTCTATACATTCAAATCTTTATGTGAATGCCTCATGTGCTAATTACAATGACAATTACGTAGTAATTACAAATTAATAACATTGCAGAGATTTCTCAGTAGTTTTTTTACACAGAAAATCTCTTCTAACCAGTCCAAGCAACACACTGAATAGCCCACATTCTTGAAGGAAGAAAAAATAATGTTTTGTGCCATGTGAAGTTTCGTTTTACCAGCCACCCCTTGTTTCGGTCTATCAATATTTGCCCTCATATGTCTTTTCAGCAAGTGAGACTATCCAGCTATTTGAAGACCAACAGTTAGTTTGAACTAGACTGTTAGCTCATTGTGCTATCGTACTGTAATTCCTCACCGCAGGAGTTTCTCTTGGCCTGGCCCGGACTGCCACCACAGTCATGGACGTTGACTGTATCCCTGGAAACCTCAAAGAGCCCATCTAGCATGTCACAGCGCAGTCGGGCTGCCGGTACACTGTGCAGGTGAGAGTTGCCCGCTGGACGGCAGCCAGCGCTACAGGACGTGTTTGTTTGGACTCAGCCCGGATTTGGAGCCTGCCAGGAAATGTGCTGTTTCTGGCAGATTTCAGAGAAAGAGAGACAGAGTAAGAGAGTGAGAGCGAGCATGTTTTCAGTGGCTCAGAGAGACTAAATATGGCTGTCAGTGAGCACGCACTACTGAAGAACCACAGAACGTAGGCCAGACTGCTACAAACACCAGCGGCGTATCTGCACTCCCTCCGAGGCTTAGGTGAATAGGTGACGTCTTATCGCCCAATACCGCCGCTTTCTAGCGATATCCAGTCAAATTTCTGTTGTTGTGTTCATTACCGTCATTCTACATATCAATGCACACCGAGCGATTACGCATTTGTGTTTTCAGTAAACATTTTCAGAGACGCAATGCTTGAAAATGCAGGTCACTCATAACTTAAATTATATTCCTGAAATGTATTCTCTGCCAGCTTTGTGATAACCGCAACATTCTTTAACCTCCACACCCCCAATTAGGGGAGCAGGGGAGGAGAAAGATGCGAGGCGTATTGCTTTGACCCACATGCCTTACTTAGAGGCACACTCCAGAGAGAGAGATGGTGCAGGAGGATATCACGGAGGGAAAACACTCCTCATAACAACCTGAGGCACTCCCAGCCGCTCTATCAATGCAAAACAGACCACTACCTGAGGCTAACAGGACATTTCACTTTTCATAAGCCACCCGCTTTCGTGCACCCCTCAACCTCACCCTCCTTTCCATTTTTTTTATTTTATTTTATAGAGGTACATGTATTTTGAAAGCACGTAGGGGTGGAGGGGAGGTGGGACAGGAGGGAACAAGAAAAAAAGGGGGAAAAAAGGATGAAAAGCATCTTTAGCATGCCGGAAATTTCATATTTGAAGACTGAAAAGGAAATTGCACAAGGACAAAACTCTTATGTTTTGATTTATTTTATTATTTGAGGGCTGTACCATGCCAGTCATACAGTTCAAATCTGATGTCATAAATATGGCAAACGGAGGGATGTGACAGAGGCATTAGCCTGCTCTCCATACGCTCCCACCCTGATGGATAATGGCTCTAATAACATCTACAACTGCTGTGTTCTGCCCTGAATTATACCACGCTAAGGGGCTTCTGTTAATGGGAAGAATGAATTCACGCAGTGAGAAAAAGACAGATATAATAAAAAGCAAATATCCTCCATGACACTATCCCCTGCTTATGTGTGCTACTTGTATTTATCTACTTTGGTCTCTGGTGATTCTGAAGGCTGGAACTACACAACAGATTTTTTATTTTTTTTCTGTTGCCCTGATTTACAGTCTGGACAAGTCAACGCTAGTTGCCAAAAGTCAGAACCAGTCTTTAGATTTTCAAAGAAAATTGCATAGTGTATATGGGTACTCCTAATTCTTGGCTTCAGACTTTGATTTCATCCAGCCAGAGGAGATCAAACATGCTTTATTATATGCATCGATTTTAGAATGCATATTGTTTCATTTGTTATGCATCTCCTAGTAACAAGGCACATGTCTCTGCATGAGTTGGTTGTGTTCAGAATGAATTCAAGGTCTGGTAGTGTGTGATCCTCAGTCGTTTAGTGTATGATGCCCAGTTTGTAGCCATTTACAAAGTCGGCAAGTGTACAATCCTTATTGTTTTAAAATCTCTTCTGATTTTAAAAGTCGTGCAGTGTATTCCTGCACTGTACGCTCTTGGTGTCAATAAATAGAGGTCCTATGCCAACAGCTAGCTGAAACTCCCTTTGCCCTGTGAATCTGCTCACCTGGCACGATCAGGTTGGTGCTGCCATCTAGGCTCCAGACGCTCTCAATCACTACTCTGGCATTGAATGAAATTCCAACAATCTCCAGCTCCCAATTTACTGCATTACTCTCAAATGGGCTTGATTTACTGAGAGAGCAAAAATTCAGTATTTCACCCAAACTCTCGATTAAAACCTACGAATATCTCTGATTGATATCTTCCATGACACATGAATGTATCACAAGATTGATAAATTTGACTCACTAAAGGCATTGTTACGTCTGGGTGCCTTTGGTGGTGTTGGGAGAAGGGGACGGGCGAACACTAAATCCTGCCTGGAGAGAGAAAGCAGACTGTTCCTAACAGATGGAGCGAGGTTAGCCACTGTTTCCTTCTACAGCAGGCTTGATGGACGACTGTCAGGATTTACAGGCGAAGCAGTGCAATAGAGCCGGGTGAACATCTGTGTGTGTGTGTGTGTGTGTGTGTATCAGTGACAGTGGTTAATTTAAGAGAGTTACAGGCTGTAAGAACAGCTGATGGACAGTTATATTCCCCTGGCTGACCACAGTGTGAAGACATAGTGAAGCAGAAAATAAGCCTTCACTTTTTCTCTCTCCACGCACAGCTTCTCTAATTCACACGACTCGACCATTACAGACCACTAAAGCACAAAGATCAGCTCCTTTTCCCCTTAGTCACCATTACCACCAGATTTCTTGATATCAGCATTATGCTAGAAAACTAATTAGTGGCTGTTGGTTTTATTTGCTTTTATTCATGGTAAACACACATTCCAAATGGTTAATTTAGCCATTATTTGATCTTGGCTCATTGGTAATAAACTCAAGGCACAAAAGTTGCCACTAGGGCAGTACCTTTTCCAAAGGTACTGCCTATGTATCTTCTTTAAGGCTAAAGGGTGCATACTTGTACCAATTTGGAACTAATATGTACACTGTAGGTACTAAAATGTACCGCACATATAAGTAACTAAAGAGTACATATTAGTAATGTTATCACCCCTGTGACAGTTTAAATTTTAATTATTAAGAGTTTTTTTGTTTTACCATTTTCAATAAAATTTAATGACAAAAATGCCAGGTGGTGTAAAAAGTAATAGTATATTTACCTTACAAACTTTTTAAAGTTTTTAAATATTTTTTATGTATTTTTGTAAGGCAATGGATTTAATTCATGATTTGTAGGTGATTTTTTTTTGCAAATCATGAATCATTAATTCACAAATATATATATATAATGTTAGCATGAGTGGGGACCAATTTTAATACTGTGTCATGACCTTGTATACATATAATAGAGTGTATAAAGATTTTTAAATATAATGTTTAAGGTAAAAAGTATTTTTAGATTATATTTTATGAATTACCAACCTTGCGATACCTTGTTTTAGTTTTATAAATAAAAAAAATACAACAACAATAATAATAATAATAATAATAAAGCCAAACTACAACTGTTACATACCGTTAACCCTGGAGACTTTCCTTTTTTAAATCCTGCAGGTTGCAGCACACCAGCCAGCTACAAATTTGATTGACAGTGGGGGAAACCTCTATTCCATTCGCACTATTCACATAGTGCAAATGAAAGAGAGAGAGACAGACAGCGGTAGATAGAGTGAGATAGCATACAGTGGGGATGAAGAAAAGGCCCAGACCCCCTCCAGCATGCTGGGGAAGTTTAGAGGGAGGAGAGGCTAGCAGGACTCTCCCCAGGGTTCTGAGCCCAGGCCCAACTACAGAAGGCTGGGTGTAGATGAAGCAGAGTCTGGGCTCTCCCTGGGGCTGCAGACTTAGGTCACAGTTCTGTTTGATCTGGAGTGAAGACGAGGGTTCACTCAGTCATTATAAATAACCTGAGAAAGATCTCTGTCAGTCCAACACAACAAGACACAAATATAGAGAATACATTCACACAGATGAATGAACACTGAGCTTAATACCAATTAAAACAAAAAACAAAACAAAATAATGCTGTTTGACCAGTTTCTGAAGATGATGGTACATCCAAAAAAATAGCTGTTTGCTTACATTACCTACACTGTAAAAAGTAATCACTGAATCTACTTAAGAAAAGCGAGTAAACATAACTGATTTTTACAAATTTGTTGAATTTACTTAATTGCACTGTGTTATGTGAACTTTCAGGTGGATGCAATCGTTAAACTAAACAACTTTAGTAAACAGTACTTAAGAGCATCTAGTTTGTTGGATTAAATCCCACTATGTGCCCTAATAACTCTAACCAGTAGGTGGCGGAAGTGCACCAATAGGTGGCGGAAGTTTGGTTTAAACAAAACATCACCAGAAGAAGACAAGTAACTGAACTTCAGAGTCAGATCGTATTTGAAATGTGACCTCAAGATTAGGTACAGTTTTGGTGATCTACTTATAAACTATATTGTCACAGTGTTTGCTATCATTTTTGAGGAAAATAAAAGGCAGATTTGATTAGTTTTTACTGACGAGCATTACTGTAACCGTCAGTTAGCATACTAGCTATCCAGTGGCTTACAAGCATCGATTTTCCTCTTTACTGCTAGTTATAACATGAAATAAACGTGAGTAAGCATCATAAAGTATGTTGAGCGATACAGTACAACTTAATGAAATTTATCATGTCTTATGTAATCCGTTTTTCAGCATTTAATGTTTGAACAAATGTCATGAAAACAAGTTATCATCACAACCACTGTTTAAATGTTTATATTTCAGAAAATTATTTGGAGTGTAAACTTCATTTAAAATACTTTTTAAATGTGCGTCAATGCCCAGCACTAATTATAACCATTTTCTTGTCATATTCTATGTGCTCTTTTTTTGGGGACTTAAAATCATGCAGTGGAAGTGGAAGTTATACTTGTTTAATTAGTGAAAAGAGAGCTCAACTGCTGAAAAACTTATTAAAATATGGAAGCTATGGAATATGAAAATTCTCCAATTCCATGTTTCCACATAGTATATGCTTATTCACATAGGTGTGCTTAATGAAAAATCATACTTTGCAGTTTTGTGAAACCCTGCACAGAATAAGTAGATATTCATTACATGTTATGCTGAATGCTTGTGCTTTGAGTGATATTAAATATGAGTTTTTTAAATAATTGTACAGACATCTGACATCAATGGGCGATGAACAGCAGTTCTTCACGGCCTTCCACTCTTCCTTGAAAAGGACCTTACTGATTTTACAAGACATGTTTTGTAAGTAATTTTGTCTGTTATATTCTGGTTATTTAGTGTAATGCAGACAATTCTTGAGACCTGAAAAAACCAGGACACAGAAACAATATAAGATAGAAAGGAATAAAGAAAGTGAAAAAAAAACTACTAAGGAAAAAAGGAAAGGGAATGTATAATAAAAAAATACTTAAAGGGTTAGTTCACTCAAAAATGAAAATTCTGACATTAATTACTCACCCTCATGGCGGTCCCAACCTATAAGGCCTTTGTTAATTTTCGGAACACAATTTAAGATATTTCTGATGAAATCCAAGAGCTTTCTGCATAGACAGCAACAGAACTACCACGTTTAAGACCCAGAAAGAAAGTAAGGACATCGTTCACGAGAGTACCACGACGCATGCGTGTGATGCTGCTGACGCAGGAGCCGGCGTTCTGACGTAGAACACGCATGCACTGTGCCTTGTTTACAAGTATTCTCAGATTTCATCA
>NW_015505396.1:502919-529462 GCF_001515645.1 Sinocyclocheilus grahami | reverse complement strand
GACTCTAGAGTCATACCTAACTCACTGCATTTAATGCCATGTCTACTGCAATCATTTTGGAAGGTACAATTGTATTGGATGATCTGGAAAATCCTCCCCAAGATATGCCTGCTCTTTGGACTTGGATTTATGCTATGAAATTATAGTATCCTCCAGTACTGAAGGACACCTTTGATTTCATTCAATGGCTGAACCTAGAATGCAATTTCTGAAAAATCTTCTGATGTAGAAAGATGTCATTGTGGTGTGATGGAGCATTTTTCAGTGTAATTGTTCATGATTGATTTAGAAAATGGTAAATCTAGATTTACAAGGTGTCATAAAGGGGATGTTGATGTTTTTTTTTTTCTATTTATTTCCTGAGTGCAGTATGTGCAATTTTTCTTACAGTGTTAAATTGTTGATTTGATAGCATGCCTAAAAAATAATGACTTGAAGTAACATTGTTTTAAATAAATGCCCTATTGTTGTGCTAACAATGTTTTTTCTGTCTTTGTATTAACAACTTCAAGTTTTGAGTACAGCTTACTTGAGAAATTTAAGGCAATCTGTTTCCACACATTTGTCTAGTAATGTGAACAAAGCAGACTTGTTAAGAGAACTGTTTTGTTTGAGTTCTGTGCACTAAGCTTAACTTACATCTCTAAGTTGGCTGAACTTGTCAAATTGAGTTAGCAACACTCAAGTTTTCTGGTAACCTATACATATACACAAGTTACCTATACAAAGTTACAGTAAGTTTTATTAACTCAAAAATGATAAACTAATTTGCTTGAGAAATTTGAGGCAATCAGTTTCCACAGGTTTTCCTAGTAAGTTCAACTAATTACTTTTTACAGTGTATGAGGTTTGACAGTGACCTCAGGCACAAATAGATTTTAGACAGCTAAGGAGTGCAAATATGGGTCAGAGATCCAACCATTGCACCCCTTATCCACGTCTCTGGACACTTTTTGCATGTGAAATTTTCACGTGAATTGAATAGTCTCAAACAGCACTCTCAGTGCTTCTGAGTACTATAGTGCTTATTTATTGGTTCACAACTAGTGGGGCGTGACCCAAAAATGGGTCAAAAATTTTATCTGATAGAGACAAAGGTGTTTATTGTTATTATTAATTGGTATCGGCCAACATTGTTTATGTAATTGTGCATGTTAAATTAAATTAATTAATTAACATTAAATTAAAAATTTAATAATTTAAATTGAATTTAATAATGTAATAATTAAAAAAATAATAATGTAATCATTAGTAAATCACAAAATGAATATCCATTTTTCATACTAAACAATTTTTTATATTATTTATTTTAGTTTTAAGGATTTAGCTTTTAATGTACTGGGAAAAAACTGTAAAGAAGCTTAGTACTGGCTTCAACATCACAATAATTATCCTCTTATATCAGCCTGAATTTTAATGTCAGTGCATCCAAATAAAATGCAACTCAGATTAATTCGCAATCAGAATTAACATGGTTTAGTTTTGTGGCTGGAGAGCACAAAATTTAAGAGACATTTTATTTTTACACAAAATTATCCGTATAGGAATTAATTAAATTAATTAAAATATGTTATGTATAAACATATAATGCTTTAATATATCAAACATGTTTATTTGTTCACTTTCCTTGTATATGCATTGCCAGTTATTTTTATAGGCAGTTTTCCTTTTTCTAAACAAACTCTATAAACAAATTTATATCTACTGTAAAGGATATTCTAGTCTGAACCACTTCCCACATTTCTTACAGACTATGAGAAAATTATCTTTGCAGACAGAACATTTCACATAAGATTTCCACCTTTCTAAGCATAACTTAGAGTTTGCACATCTTCCTTTATTCACTTAATCGTGTTAAAATCGGATTATTGTTGTCCATGTAATCGTACTCATTGATTAGGGTCAGAAACAAGTTTTTTGAAGAATAAATGAATGAATGAATGTTTCAAAAATCATAAACAAAATAAATAAATAAGCAACAGCTGAAATCCAGAGTTTAGAAGAACCGGGAGCAAAAAAGAAGTCTAAATCTCACCTGTCCCTTTCTTGACTATCAGAATCAGCTTTATTCGCCAAGTGTGCGCAAACACACAAAGAATTTGTTGTGGCTTTTAAGAAGCTCTTGGTACATACATGCATACATACATACATACATACATACATACGTACATACAGTGGGTACGGAAAGTATTCAGACCCCCTTAAATTTTTCACTCTTTGTTATATTGCAGCCATTTGCTAAAATCATTTAAGTTATTTTTTTTCCTCATTAATGTACACACAGCACCCCATATTGACAGAAAAACACAGAATTGTTGACATTTTTGCAGATTTATTAAAAAAGAAAAACTGAAATATCACATGGTCCTAAGTATTCAGACCCTTTGCTGTGACACTCATATATTTAACTCAGGTGCTATCCATTTCTTCTGATCATCCTTGAGATGGTTCTACACCTTCATTTGAGTCCAGCTGTGTTTGATTATACTGATTGGACTTGATTAGGAAAGCCACACACCTGTCTATATAAGACCTCACAGCTCACAGTGCATGTCAGAGCAAATGAGACTCATTAAGTCAAAGGAACTGCCTGAAGAGCTCAGAGACAGAATTGTGGCAAGGCACAGATCTGGCCAAGGTTACAAAAAAAATTTCTGCTGTACTTAAGGTTCCCAAGAGCACAGTGGCCTCCATTCCTTAAATGGAAGACGTTTGGGATGACCAGAACCCTTCCTAGAGCTGGCCGTCCGGCCAAACTGAGCTATCGGGGGGGAAGAGCCTTGGTGAGAGAGGTAAAGAAGAACCCAAAGATCACTGTGGCTGAGCTCCAGAGATGCAGTCGGGAGATGGGAGAAAGTTGTAGAAAGTCAACCATCACTGCAGCCCTCCACCAGTCGGGGCTTTATGGCAGAGTGGCCCGATGGAAGCCTCTCCTCAGTGCAAGACACATGAAAACCCGTATGGAGTTTGCTAAAAAACACCTGAAGGACTCCAAGATGGTGAGAAATAAGATTCTCTGGTCTGATGAGACCAAGATATAACTTTTTGGCCTTAATTCTAAGCGGTATGTGTGGAGAAAACCAGGCACTGCTCATCACCTGTCCAATACAGTCCCAACAGTGAAGCATGGTGGTGGCAGCATCATGCTGTGGGGGTGTTTTTCAGCTGCAGGGACAGGATGACTGGTTGCAATCGAGGGAAAGATGAATGTGGCCAAGTACAGGGATATCCTGGACGAAAACTTTCTCCAGAGTGCTCAGGACCTCAGACTGGGCTGAAGGTTTACCTTCCAACAAGACAATGACCCTAAGCACACAGCTAAAATAACGAAGGAGTGGCTTCACAACAACTCTGTGACTGTTCTTGAATGGCCCAGCCAGAGCTCTGACTTAAACCCAATTGAGCATCTCTGGATAGACCTAAAAATGGCTGTCCACCAACGTTTACTATCCAACCTGACAGAACTGGAGAGGCTCTGCAAGGAGGAATGGCAGAGGATCCCCAAGTCCAGGTGTGAAAAACTTGTTGCATCTTTCCCAAAAAGACTCATGGCTGTATTCGATCAAAAGGGTGCTTCTACTAAATACTGAGCAAAGGGTCTGAATACTTAGGACCATGTGATATTTCAGTTTTTCTTTTTTAATAAATCTGCAAAAATGTCAACAATTCTGTGTTTTTCTGTCAATATGGGGTGCTGTGTGTACATTAATGAGGAAAACAAATTAACTTAAATGATTTTAGCAAATAGCTGCAATATAACAAAGAGTGAAACATTTAAGGGGGTCTGAATACTTTCCGTGCCCACTGTATATACATACATATCTGACATGAGAACAGAAACATTTAAATAAGACTTAACAATAAATAATAATGTGTATGAATCTAGAACAGAAGATTTATGTACAGATTTGTGCATTATTTACTCAATAGAAATTATTTACATATAGAAAATATGCATATGTATTTACATAGTACTTGAGAGAGAGGCAAAAATTAGAGATGGAGAATGAATTACAGGCATGAATTAAAGAACACCGGTAATAATTCCTGTGTTAGCTGTTTAGGTTGGAGATGGCATGGGGGAAAAAAACAGTTTTTATGCCTAGATGTTCTAGTGCACAGAGATCTGTAGCGTCTGCCTGAGGGGAGAAGTGCAAACAGGTTGTGTCTGGGGTGAGAGGGGTCTTTGATGATGTTACCTGCCCGTTTCTTCACTCTGGAGTTGTACAAGTCCTGAAGATTGGGCAGGTGGACACCAGTGATCCTTTCTGCTGTCCTAACAGTTCACTGCAGTCTTCTTATATCTGATCCATCATCCTGCCATTTACATATTTACTCAAGACTTGAGAGGGCATCCAACCCGACCAGCCCCATCCCCTACCAGACAAACCAAACTTTCTTCTGCCTTTCAGCAACCTCTGCAAGCTCAACCTGAGTCCAACACGAGCTCCTACAGAGACGAGACGCATTGTCCTTGGAGGAGACGAGAGCTCGATTTTCTGTTTGCTGCCATTTGTCATCGGCCGCTAAGAGAGATCAACAGTCGTCTGCACACAAATCAATATTCTCTTAACCCAGACCTAATCTACAGAGAGTTTCCTGCAATTTCACCTTTCTCCTCCCCCATCCCAGATCCCCTCTCTTACTTTCTCCCTACTTTTACTCTCCCTCTCCTCTCGTTTTCTGCAATCATTCTTAGTGTCTGTGCCATTTTTCAGCATGTGGTAAGGGTGGGTGACAATGATGCTGTGTCGGCAGCCATGATGGATCAAGAAGAGCCGTGAGGGCTGCAGTCTTCCTGGGCCGGTGTGGAGAGATGCCTAATCATCCACATGACACCTGCAGAATCCCCTGGCTGTTCACACACATTCAGATTATTTCACGCACTTGTCCCTCTCTGTAACCTCTGCCATCCGGTCAGATCAAACCTGTCCTTTTTGTTTTTTGAATGTGAAGATTTTATAAACGAACCTTGATCTATGAACAGCAAAGGAGGGAGGGTGACATGATTTATCCAAGTAGGACGTATCCATAAACATGATTTATCCAAGTAGGACCAAGGTGTCAAACTTTTGCTAGTACCATTAGTGACTGTGGTAGATGTCATAACTACATCATCAAAATGCTTTCTCTTTCGATAATAACTTATTTAATTATAAGTATTTTAATAATTATTATATGCCTTTAGATGTCTTCACAGGTCTGGGTATTGCCACATAAATCAATTACAATTTTAAGTGTAGTAGTGGTCTATAATATTTTCCATTCTCTGCCATTTCTATAGGGGTCAGGCCCAAAGGATTTGATGTATAAAACCATAAACTTGCAGTGTAACATGCAATTCACTTTTCGTTTGTCAGGTTATAAATAAATAAATAAATAAATAAATATGGTTTTAAGGAACAGTCAAAAGACTAATACCAAACCCCTTCCTCCTCCTCCTAGTAAAAAAAAAACCTTATGCTTATGTATCACTGTATATGTGAAATTGACTAAAACCATGTTATGCAGTATAATTATTCCAAATATACATACAATAATATACAAAATGTTCCTTTCAATAGATGTTCCTTGCATTACTTATGGCTCTAACACTTAGTCTTGTCCATCCAAGATTTATGCCCTACAAGCTTTGCAAAATTTGCCTTTGTGTTATGTATTCTATATTAATTTTGCAAAATAAAATTCAGGTGATTTGTCATTGATAATGTTTTATCAAGCTGGCTTATGTAAATAAGCAGGGGTGGGTGACAAATTTATATACTAATATTCTTCATTTTGTTTAATCATACATATCACAATGAACATATTTTTGTGTAAATCTGGTGAAAAAGTAAAAAAAATAAATAATGGTCCTTATGCAAATTTCTAAAGTACTGGTAGACCTATTAAAAATCATGAATTTCGTTTTTTTTTTTAAATACATAGTCATGGAGGGAGGGCAGGAAAGATACATTTTCAAAAAATTACTAGAGATAACCTTGAAAACATCAGATAAAATGAACATAAACTACATAAAGATGTAACTACAAATTGATCAATATAACATTGTATGCCATCCATCATTATGGTGCTACATTACATCCATATAAATTCCAGCTTGTTGAAAAATGTCCTCTTTTACAGAAAATAAAATTGAAAGATTTTAAAGAAAAACAATATAACATTTTTAAAATGATAATAATAAGTGCATTCTTCTGTGATGGGGCCATGAGAATACTGGCAGGATAACAAAAAAATCATAACTACTACAGAAACAAAAAATGTTGCTAAGCTCTAGCTGTGTGCACATTATTGTTGTACCATCAGCATTATCAGGATGTCATATTGTTGTGGCTTTAGAGAATTTAGTCACATGGTATTTACATGTGATTGGGTCAAAATATCCTGGCTATAAAATTAGCTGTCATAGATATTGCAAATTTCAAATGATGCTCCTCCAGGGGTCCCAGCACCAGCCAAGCAACTACCATTGAGATGAATGGGAATGCTAACTGATTCTTTCATAGAATCAGATAGATCAAGCTTTAGCGTTTTCAGGGAAACTGGAGAATGTTGATCCAGCAACATGTCCTATGTGGACATTAACAGCTGATTTGACTGAAAATATAAATGTACTCCCGACTAGTTCTTGGGTCTGAGCCAGGCTTTCTCCAAGCATGCAAATAGGCTGGAGTGGTGAAACAGACCGGCTTTTTATTAGGGCTGGCCGAGGTGGATGGGTCCTTCCTGTTGCTGATGTCAGTGACCACTGACAAAGCTCTGCAGTGTGGAGCATGTCTCATTCCGGTATGGGACAGGAACTGAGAAGATTAATTTCATTCATATGCTCTTACAGACATATGTAAATGCATACAGTACAAACACACACACACACACACACACACACATATAACAACAGCAACTTTGTCAAAGAGTCTTAAATGATGATGCAAGCCAGGCCGGTTCCTGTTGTACTTTAGCCATAAACTCCTGACAAGAGTCCTGTAGGAGATTATGCACATTATATTGGACAAATGGGTAATTTAGTCCAGTCACTGTGTGCGATTTGCAGTATGACACAGAATCTAACATAAACCAGGTGCAGGTTTTCACACACCATTTGGAAAGTAAGAGTGATTAAAGCATCAGGTCTAAACAATATTGTTTTAGCTCAGTGTCCCACATTTCTCTTGATCATTTTGATAGATTTATTTTCTGTGAAACAGAAAGCTTTTCCAGAGAATCCCATGAAATATAGATGCAAACCATAACAGAGAGAGAACGAGAGAGAGAGAGAGATAGAGAGAGAGAGAGAGAGGGGGAGAGAGACAGAGAGAGACAGAGAGAGGAAGAGAGAGAGAAAGCATCTGCTTGGCATTTGAATGATGCTTAGGGGCAGGGTAGGTACAGAAGTCTTGGGGTTGATTGGCTGAGAATGCAGAGTCTTACTGAGATACATTTATCCAGACTGCCTGAATGCCTGTTTACACGCAACACAAGCTGCCCAGTTTAGTATGTGTGTGTGTGTGTGTGTGTGCGCAAGCATGTTGCTTCTGAAACACATCCAGTTCTGTCATCTAAGTGACTAAAAGGATTAATACAGAGAGAGAGAGAGAGAGAGAGAGAGAGAGAGAGAGAGAAAGAGAGAACCAACAAATTATAAGGATGATAGCTCTGAATTTGTCAAAGGAACACTATTAATATTATAGCAATGATTTTCAAATGGTTTTGCTTTAAGACTGAGATTTTACACTGGACAGCTGTAACAAGTTGTAAACCAACACAATAGTGTGTTGTATGAAAAAAAATGTGTACAATTTGTTTGCTTATAAAAAAAAAAAACATATGACAGCACATTTTCAAAGCCATGACGAAATAAGACTTCTATTAAAATGTACTTTCCCAACTCAATCAAACCTCAAAGTATCAGCCAAAAAGTTGCCATAGACAATCAGAAAAAAATAATAATAATGTGACATTTAAAAAATAATTACTAATAATAAACTTAAAAAATATGCAATATACAAAAAGATTTACATTACAATATTGTTAATATTATAATATTAAATAAAATAAATATTACAAATATAATGCAATTGTGTTTTATTATTATATTATATAAATCTAAAATAATAAAAAAATATTATATAAATAAATTACACAAACTTACATATAAGTAGTTAAAACGCAGGCATTCAATCAGTAAATAAACACTCAATTTTCTTTTAATTCTTTCTTTTCTTTTCAACATTCTATTGTATTTCAAATTGTGTAGTTTTGTTCTGCAGTTTTGAGAATGGGACCATGTCAAACAACCTGTTCAGTTGACATCTGCTTAAATTGGCTTCCAATTTAAATCTGGCTTCCTTTTAAATCTACCAAAGTCTACTGTTGGCCGGCGACAGCCCATGACGTCACTACCGGTGCGACTATAGTATAGGTCACGTCATTCTCTTCTTTGTCTTCATTGACTGTTTTGTTTGAAGCGTGCATTTGAACGTGGTAAGAGACATTATTATGGCGAGGACTAGCAGAACGTTTAGAGGGTGTGTGCATCCGTGTCGTCGCTATTTGACACCTGATGACACACACGATCTCTGCGTTTTTTGTTTGGGCGAGGAGCACGCACGCAACGATTTGTGTGCATTGTGAGTATTTTTCGATGAAAAAACTCCGCTCTCGTTTGTCTCTTTTTTCGAGGAAAGAGGGGAATGAGGGGCACGGAGGAGAATGAGCTCATGGGGTTCGCAGGTGGACCTGGCTGATGAGTTTAGGGAGGGGCTTTCCTTCTCAGCTCGTCAGCTGCGGACGAGAGAGAGCCGCTGGAGGATGATGTTATCTATCCCAGGAAGAGCAGGATATGTCTCTGGGCGGCGAAGAGACTGAGGCTGAGCCTTCCCAATCTTCCTGCCCTGCGTATGATGAGCTGTTGGAAGTTACGGATCGCACCACAACGAGGCTGGACTTGCCGTGGAAGCGGGCCAAGAAAGTGGCGCCGCTAGGTCGTCTCGATGAGCGTTATCTTTCTGACCATAACCGTCCTTGCATACTGAAATCGAGCAGGAATGGAAGAGGCCGTTTTCTTCTCGCATCTATCGATTCCAGCATACGAGTTATGCCAACATCGAGGCGATGCGTGAAATTGGCTATGAGAGGATGCCCCCTGTAGAAGAGACGCTGGCTAGCTATCTCTCTTCGGGCGAGACATCCTCCCTTAATACGCCCTCCTTGCCATCTAAGCCCCTCCAGGATACATCGCGCTTAAATGGCAGGGCATACGCAGCAGCAGGTCAGGCTGTGGCTTCGTTGCACACTATGGCGGTGCTCCAGGCATATCAGGCTGATCTGCTGAAAGACCTGGATGGGCGAGGGCCTTTCTCCTGATCAGTTAGCTGAGCTGCGCCGCACCACAGATCTTGCTCTCCATGCTACTAAACAGGCCACCTCAGCCATGGGCAGGTCTATGGCGGCGATGGTTGTAACGGAGACACATCTGTGGGTGAACCTGGCAGATATCAGGAAGAAAGAGAGGGGCTTTCTTCTCTATGCTCCGGTTTCGCCTTCTGAACTTTTTGGTACCTCCATTGAGACGTTCAGGGAGGCGAAGGCACGCTCAGCAGCCTTTAAATGCTTCATTCCACGAAGGTCCAGGTCTGAGCCCGAACAACATAGGGGTCCTGGTCCATCTCGGTCTGAGGATCAGAGACGGACACAGAAGGCTAGTGTCGCGACTCGCACTTCTCCTCCGCCCGGGGGTAGGGGAAGGAGGAATCGCGGGTCAAAGGGAGGTAGGCAAGACCTAAGGGATGTGATCCAGACAAGGCGTCAGCGCTTTCGTCCAGATCAGAGTGATACCTGAGTATCTATTCATTAACTTCGGGGGTGTCACATCTGCCCTTTTTCTTCCCCTTCCTAATTCCCCTATGACCACCAGCACCCCACCTGACCGAGGTTAGGTGGGAATTTCCTGCATTACATTCTCCTATGCTGGACCTATGATGTTTTGGTTGGTTTTATGACTTCATAGCAACCACCTTACTGATGGTCCGGACAAGAGGCTTCTCTGGAATCACCTTTTGAGCAGGGTTCCGGCGCGGGAACCATGGTGGGTGAGTATGATCCATTTATATATATATATATATATATATATGTATATATGTATTTATTGTGCTGGTGATTAGGTGTGTATAATCCTTCTGTGAGATTTCTTTGCAGCATCTTCCGGGACCGGTGTGTTTCTGTCCTTTCTAAAGGAAGGTCCTCTGCGAGCACCCCTTTGCTGGATTTAGAAACCAGGTGCTCGACTTGCAGTGTTACCTCACTCGTCGATATTGTGTCCAGCCGGTATGATAGCCCTGGTTCCGGCTTCATGCTTCCTGGACCTTGCGGCCAGGTCAGAGGCTTCTGCGGGAGCCTTCTTGATCATCAGGCCCCCGGCACGACACTGCAAAAAATTCCTGGATGTCCGGGCTCCAGGATATCCCCTCTTGCTGATGTCAGTACCGGTACCTTCTCCGACTCCTTTCTGCCACTCACCTGTGCGCTGTCATTGTCGTTTGCACGTGGTGGTTGTTTTGGTCCTGTCATTTTCATCCACACGTGGTGGAGCAATCAGCACTAACTCGCGGTGCTGTGCGCTCTATTAGCCCGCACCTGGTATTCGTTCCCACTTCCTATATATTCCTGTCTTTGTCTTCTTACAGCGTGGGTATGTCTTACGTGTTTTTGTGCCGGATGGGCGCGGTTTGAGTTTTCACTCTCCATAATACTCTCTGCACTATTTCCAGGAGCCTCAGGCGAGGAATTAATATTGTGGTTGTGGACAGTGAGGCCGGATTGGGAGTATGACACTGGACGTTTCCAGTATTCCTCTCAGTCCTCTGTCTTGGTGAATGCGTGCGCAGGGAGCGCCACACCACTGCATTCCCCTGACTTTGGTGTTTCACGCCTTTGCTGGCTTGGTGTTCTTGATTTGAACTGCATTTGAGTCCTCCATTCCTTCTCTGACAGCTGAGGCATCGAGCGGGAAGTATAGGTGGCATTTGCGAGAACTTTCTTGTGTGATGCTGTCTCAGGCAGTGTTCCCCTCGCCTTAGAGGGTTGTATTTGAGCTTGCCTCTCCAGTTTGGCCCAGTACCTCCGGGTATCTGTGATCAGATGCCTGGGAATTTAAATCCATGCTATGGTAAGTGCACACGCTAAGCTCTGTGCACTTTCTGAAACCCACATAGTGGTAAATGTGCACGTTGAACACTTTGCGCACTTTCTAAAATCCACAGTAGTGATAAGTGTGCACGCTGAGCACTTTGCGCACTTTCTAAAATCCACATAAGTGGTAAGTGTGCACGCTAGACTTTGTGCACTTTCTGAAATCTTGTACGGTAAGGGTTACGCATTATAGCTTCGTTCCCTTTCTCTGAGTTGGTTAGTACCTTGGGCTCCACTCAACCAATGTGTCTCTTTTTTGACACACTTGGAAATATCGCTCCCCTCACCATTGAGGGTTACTATGAGTATGCTGCTTCCTATCGAGCGCCCGGGTTCGCTCTGTGGACTGTTCTCGTGGTAGTTTTAGCAGTGCTCCCCTTTACCAAAGGGTTGCCTATGAGCGCACTATTCTTTCTGAGTTAGGAGTTCTCCTCTCACGTGAGAGTTGAGTTCTCTGTTTTCCCAGAGCACCTGGAACCAGTAGCATCAGGTGAACTAGGCCCTTCCAAATCCGCCTCTCTGATGCGCTGAGTTTTTGGCTAGCTTGCAGTACACTTACCTCTGATTTCTAACGATTATGCTGGGCGAGCCCCCTCGCTCATTGAGAGCTGGGTCTGTGCTCCCTCAGCTAGGTAACTTCCTGCTGGCAGTTCCAGTATTGGAACATGCTGTAGGTCCGAGCCTCCCTCTCGTTTTAGAGCTGGGTATGTTGCTCCCTCAGCTAAGTAAATTATTGCAAGCTGTTCCAGCATTGGAACATGCGGTAGGTCGAGCTCCCCTCTCGTGTGAGAGCTGGGTGTTTGCCCCCTCAGTTAGAGATTTACTGCTAGCCAATCCAGCTTTATACCTTAGCTCAAGTTGGTGACTCTCAAACAAATTGGGTTTTGTTGCACCATTCCATCTATGAGCTGCTCTTTCAGAGTGCCACGAGAGCCCCCCTTAGAATGGTATCCTAAAATCCATGTTATGGTAAGTGTGCACGTGAAGGCTTTGTGCACTTTCTAAAATCCACATTGTGGTAAGTTTGCATGCTAGTTATTTGCGTTCTTTTCTAAAATCCTATAGGGTGAGGGCTTCGCGCGGTTGCTTTGTGCCCTTTCTTGAGCTGGTTTAGCCCCGTTCACCTTGGGCGCCACTCCACTTAGGTATCCTAGGATACCCACTTTAACAGGGTGTTGCCACTGGAGGTCTGTTGAGACAGTTCCTTTCAGAGCTTAGGCAAGAGCAAGCAGTAGCCCCTGCGTGACAGGCCAATACTTAGTGTGATACTAGGTTATTTGGTCGTATCCCCTTAAAGGAATCCATTATGATTCCAAGCCTTGAGCTCTACCCCGGACCCAGGAGTCTGGCCCTAACAGGTAAGTTTGGTATGTAGCCTAGGCCTTTGGCCGTAGGGGATAAAGTCACGGACAGCCGTCTGACGTCGCAGGGGCAACTCACCATGAAAATGGTAAAGTTGGTACTTAGTGCTCGCCATGGTTCTGGCCTGCACTCCCCTCAGCATGGCGGCGTGGGTATCCCGTTCCCCATAGCAACCCCTAGAGGACGCAGCTCGAAGTTCCCTTGAAAGGGAACGTCTCAGGTTACTTATGTAACCATGCAAGCTTCAGCAAGCTTCAGACAAAGAAGAGAATGACGTGTTCTCCCGGCGCCTATTTATACTATAGTCGCACCGTTAGTGACTTCATGGGCTGTTGCCGGCCAACGTGTTGTTGGTGTTTTTTCAATGTATGCTTCAGACAAGGGTCACGACGAGGCATTCCCCATAGCGACCCCTAGAGGACGCAGCTCGAAGTTCCCTTGAAAGGGAACGTCTCAGGTTACTTATGTAACCATGCAAGCTTCAGCAAGCTTCAGACAAAGAAGAGAATGACGTGTTCTCCCGGCGCCTATTTATACTATAGTCGCACCGTTAGTGACTTCATGGGCTGTTGCCGGCCAACGTGTTGTTGGTGTTTTTTCAATGTATGCTTCAGACAAGGGTCACGACGAGGCATTCCCCATAGCGACCCCTAGAGGACGCAGTGTCTCGTTCCCTACTCAGGGAACCATGGTTACTTAAGTAATCTGAGACGTTTGATGGGATGTTTGGCCTTTGACATCATCAACAGAAGATCTGGGAAGCAATTTTTTCTCCCCTTGTAAAACTTGACAAACTTATTTATTTACTTAGCCTTATTAATTGATACATGAGGTATCATTGGCACCTTTTTACAAAGGTGTGTTTGAACTAAGAATCTGATGTTTCCCTCGGGCAGATCTGCTGAATATGCAAATGGTTCTATAATTTCATTCCTTATTTCTCTAGAAATTAACTCAATTCTAAGAAATTAACGTTCTTAGAATTGACAAGACAGTTGACCCTGAGAGGTCAGCTAGATATCTACAGCGGATCTAAAATATTCATAATTAATTATAACTAGTTATGATTAATTATTCATATTTCCCATGAGCTGATTCGTTACAGCTATCATAACTACTGAATGCACAATTATATGAGTAATTCTATTTTACTATTTGCATTTAGCATTGTTGTTTTCCTGCTGTCAATGATATAAGAACACACTTTGGGTCTATTATTGGGTAATGACCCACCAGTTTAGATCCACTGTATTAGACAACAACACTGTTGGCATCCTACTTGTGTCTTTCATTGTTTTTTTTTGTTTGTTTTTTTCATTCGCCCCTCTCATTTACTGTCTCTTTCTAACTCTTCTGTACTCATCTCTGTGGATTTCTTATCAGCTCTGTCTTTGCTTTCTCTCGCTCTCTCTCCTGTGGTGTTTGGGTCTTTGGTTCGCAGGTGGTAATGAAGGGATGGTATGCAGGGCCATTAACTGAGAGGCATGTTGTCAGTATGCATAAAGGATGAGACTGGAGGATGGTGGAGAGGTCAGAAGAGAAGGGAGAGAGAGAGAGAGAGAGAGAGAGAGAGAGAGAGAGAGAGAAGGAGAGAAACCTCACAGACTTGATGTTTGAGAGCATAGCTTAGCTGACTTGTTCTTTTCCTGTTGCAGAGGAAATGGAAATGCATGCACAGCGCCCCCTATAGATTCAGCACAGCCACAGCTGCAGAGACTTTTGAGACGGCACATTAGTGAGATCATTAATTACAGTCATGGGGGAACCAACCAGACACACACAAACAGACAATCACAAACAAGTCTCTGTGAGTGTAACAGTAAACCCACAAACACTGACGCTTTCTCTGCAATCACAAGGTCTGTGTGCAGCGACATCGGCTGCGGTCTGAAATTGTATTTTAGTAGTCCCAAAAGATTGTTTGTAACATTGCTAGTAGCCATTGTAGAAAAGAAGTTCTCCCCTCCCCCACCAGCATCTTCTTAAACTGTGAAGCATGCTTGATGTGATTAGCTGTCATGTTACACGGCTGCTAAAGCGGTAGAGAGGAGCGATACCCTTTTCCCTGCCTGGGTATCCCAGTCTGGAGGCAGATTTGTGTTCCTGAGAGTGTGTTTGTGTTTGACCGTGAGTGTGTGTTGGGGTGTTGAGCTGCACAGCGAGAGTGTGAGTGGATTACACACGGTTCAGAGTGTGTATGGGGAAGCGTGGCGCTAACACGGCTTTCTAATGGGATTTTGCAATCCTTTTCCCTGCTCTCTTTCTTGCTCTCTATCTTACTCTCTCTTCCACATGTCGGCTAGCACGCACACTCGCACACAAACATAAGCACAGGTAACGCCCAAAATAACCCTCTATAGTGATGTTTTTGCTGAGCTGTAAGCAAACTGACTGCAGTGAACTCGTTCTTTCTCTCAAACGCGGGCCAAAGCCCCCTTGTCTTGTCGAGTCTGCCGGAAAAGCTGAAAATACAAAAAGGAAAATGAGCAAACTTGATTCGGTTCTCAGAGATGCTCAGCTCAGCTAAAAACATTGAAGGAAAGCAGCATCGTTTGAGTGAACTCTTGTGTTTTCCCATTTGGACAGAGAACAGCGGAGATGTCAGTTACCCCCTGACTTACATGACAGACTATGACAAGGAATGGATCTTCTTCCCCAGAGCTGTAGTAGCAGTGTGCTGAAATCTAGTTTGACAGTAAGATTAAATGTGTTTGTGTGGGGAGTTGAGCTCTGACATCTAGCTGGGAATCCTCTCTGAAGTTTGGGTGCATTCTGGGCCATTCCCAGAGGATTTTGCATGCGTTATACACAAGGAATCTTTTGTGAGTAAATAAACTTCTTGTTGTGTAAAATGCATTGAGGCAAAATCATTAGTGACCAAGCTAGGTTTGAATGCACCCAAGATGCAGTGCAATCGGATCGTGATTGGATTACTGAAAATGCATTTTAATGCAGCTGGGTAGAAAATATTTTGTTTAGATTAATCAAGATTATCATTTGAACTCAATGTTGATTCTTAAAACCAATTATTATGGGCGAATACTTTTAATGACTCATTCAAAAGGGCTCACAAACTTTCTATACTCTTTCATGGAAGATTATACATGATGTCAATTTTACTCATTCTTACAATACAATATACATATTTATATAGATATAAAATATAACAGTTATAATATAGTTTTACACAAACATTTAATTTAAAGTTTACTAAGTTTGAATCCACAGAACAGTTTTTTATTTTTTGACTGAACTGCGATGTTTGGCCCCTGTGGTTATTGTTTTATTTTGATTTAGATTTTATTAATTTAGGATTTTTTAATACAATTATTTGTAAAGTATCAAGTACCATGTATAATTTACAACAGTTGCAATATAATTTTTCATATAAGAAAAATTGACATTATTACTGAAATATGCCCAAATTAACTCTAAATCCAATCAAATCTAATCAAAATCTAATTTAAATTGTATCGATACCTACTCTCAAAATGAGGTAATGCTATATAATTATAAATGTATGAATGCATGTCACTTTGTCATCAACGCATTGTGTTGTGAGTTTTATTCTTCTCTTGCGATCTTATTTTCTTCCCCAAAGAGAACACTGTAAAACTTTTCTCCACTTTTCTTCTAATCCCTCACTCTAACAAATGTCTGTAAAAATGTCACAAATTTATCCTTAAATGTTTAAAAACAAATTGGTAAATGATAGAATTGTTTTATCTAATGCAATCACTCAAGTAATATGGAAATGGCAGCTTGTATTTTTTTACACAAGTAAATGCAATCATATTTGAGACGTATTGGGATGAGGGTGTAAAACCAATGCAGACACTATTCAGATACAAAACATGTTAATTCCAGGTGTAAAGGGAACAACTGTGCTGCCATGTTGAGTCAAGTTCATAAACCAGCAGACACAAGCGCTCTAAGGTTTTCACATAGAAAAAGAGATGTATCTTACAGGCATTTATACTTAAAGACAATTGGTGCTTCATTCGAAATTTGTTAAGTTTGAACTGAGCAGGTTATACAAGGCCAAGTTTATCAAGCTATTCATGGGCTATAAGGAAAAAGTCTCTTTAAAAAGTGAGTCACTAAGTAACATAAGTTTCAGTTGGTCTTTCTGGCCGCGTCAGAGGTGAGAATTTACTGTGCCGTGGAAACCGAAAAGAAAACACAAACATGGAGCTTTTCCTACTCTCTCTCTTTCTCTGCTCTTCTCGTTGTAAGTCCATAACTCTTTCCCACCTCTCTCTCCTTTTATTTTTCTCTTTCTCTCCCTGTAAAAAGCAGGGGAAAAGTAAGCACGAAAACTTAGGGCTGAGAGGACAACTGTCCTCCTGTCCGGAGTTCCAGCGGCAGCCAAGTAAAACAGTGGCGTTCCACTAGGAAATGGCAAGCCAAACAGAGACAGCCATGAATCTGAACTGCATGAATGTGAGGGTTTCTCCTTGCATTCCCCAAAGGCACAGCTGATTATAGAAGACTTCTGTAGTTAAGGACATTTCCCAAATGGTTTTAGCAGTGCTTGGAATTAAATATTTAGTTAAAGGCAGAAGGGTTCAAATCACCAATCAGTACAGTGTGTAGAGTATTATTAATACATGATTGCTGATCTATCGCATGCTTCATTAGGGCTCCACTGTATTCCGCAATCTGTTGTGAAAACAAAGTCGTGCATCAGAGTTTCAGTAAAACTATTAATTTCTCAGAGGTCCTTGTGTAAAGTAGCACAAGATTAGCCGATTAAAAAAATATGTAATTTAGATGAATCCTCAACCAGATTCATTTGATTTGAGGTTGTGTAAAGAATAACAGAAGCGCTAGCATGTTAGCCGCATATCTGTTCGTGCGTGTGCGTGCATGTGTGTGTGGTGGCAGTGAGATAAAAGGCCGTGACCAGAGCAGAGTTAGTTTAGCGGGGGCGAGCAGGGAGAAGCTTGTGCATTAGTTAGTGGAATTATCTGGATAACTCCTCCACCAGTGAAAGGTACAAACTCACAGTGGCAGGACTGGATAATGCTATTATCAGCATGATTGTAGCATTAGAGAGAGGCATTAATGTGGATCATTCAGACCATTCAGCACTAAGAATTGCCATAAAATTACAGAATTATCTGCAGAGATGGGCGCTGGAAATCAGCAAGGGGGAAAAGCCCAGGAAAGCAAAGCAAAGCTTTGAACTAGCAGTTGTTTCAGCTGCCAATTTGTAAACATGACCGTTATATGGCTAATTCCATATCTACCACAACCTTTAAAGCATTGCCACAAATTGCCCAATTTAGTTGTGCATAAAATGCGAGTACAGCTACTGTATTTGCTTTTATTTACAGTCGTACAAATGGAAGTCTAACTGCAGACAAGACTGATATGATTTCTACACTGAAAAAAAAATGGTGTAGAATATATTTTAACTAGTACATTTCTAAATTAATTACAAAAGGGCAAGTAACCCATTAAATTAAATGTAAAATTTTTAAGTAGAAACGTAACTCCAATATTTGTTTTATTTACAACTTCCAAAAAATCTACATTGTACAGGACTGTGATTTATACACTGAAAAAAAGATTGTGTATCAACAAATGTAAATTTCACAATTAATTACAAAGAAAGGGCAAGTAATACATTGAATGAATGTAAATTTTTGAAGCAAAAAGACTGAAACAATATGTTCTTGTAAAACGTACTCCAATATTTGTTTTATTTACAAATTCATTTCTACAGTGTAGGCTAACATATTTCCAGTTATATAAGTCGAAGCCCCTCGAGTGCCGAGTGCTGCAGAAATCCTTTCTGTTGCAGATGTTCGGATGAATCTGGGCCTTGTCTGTTTGCTGCTCTGCCATACTTTCTACCACATTTCTTGATTTGCTGCTAGCTCACTGTTCGGTTTTTCCCAAACCCTCCAGTTTTCCACCCTAGTTTGTGCACATCTATATTTTGCTCCGCTCTGCTATCTCTTTCGCTTTCTTTTGCCTTTGAAAGAGATAAATATACATTGTGCCATCGAAGCCCTAGTGTGGGAGGTCTGGAGCTCTGCGGCGCAGACATCCGAGACACGCTCACACCGCATCCCAGGAACTCCATGCGCAAAAATAGCTCAGAGATTTCCACATTTTATATTTGTCTGAGGGGATATTTGAATGCAAATGAATACGGAGGAATGGCAGAGGGTGTTTTTGTTGTGCGGAATTAGTGTTGTGAGGGCGCTTTCTTCCCCATTCTTCTCCGTCTTTCTCTTCGCCGTCCAAATGACTGCCATTAAGGCAGGACAGACTCGAGCCAAACACAGGGCTCCACTTAATGTGATTTCCTCCAGAAGGGAAAGAAACAAAGGAAGGAGTGATTCATCAGGGAGAGAGAGAGACAAGCCACTCATTCTGAAGCTGTCCACCTCCAAACGTTGTTCAGCACAAACACTGTGCATGTTCACGGGAGTGTTTATTTCTGCATTTGCGCAAACACCGTCAGGATGAACATCAAAGAGCTCTGGCAGTGAGAAACATTGAAAACAAAGATTCATTCTCCATTAGAACAGGATTATATTGCATAACAACATTGTGCTGAACTCAAATAAACCCACTGTTATAATCCATATGAAACGAGGCATATTGCATCCATGAAATCACACACGCCGCACTAATACAAAAGAGGCCTAGTGATTTGACGAGGCTCTAGCTAGCGAAAGCGAGAGAGAGAGGAACTGGTTAACTGGTTTCTCTGGCAGAGATGTTTGCAATGCCAGCTTTCAGCAGTCATATCGACAGAATTGAGTTTGACAGACTTGTTGAGTGGCAGTGATTGGCCCTGCTCCAGGGACACGCTACAGAAAAGACTGTGTATAACACCAAAGGCAGGAGAGCAGAAGGGGAGGATGCTGTGGCCGCACAGATTGGCCTCCCCAACAGCAGCGGTGAGAACATGAGATAAGACGGAGAGCGAAAGGAAGGAGAGAAGGAAGAAATGGCCAAAACAGAGGTGTGAGGCCAGGCTGCCATCTGAGGAGGTGATGAAAACGAGGGCTGAGGGTGTTAACATTAGCATGTGCATCACACACATACGCACATGCTCACACAGCAAGTCTGGATATATAAGCAACATGTGCAGAAAAGCATCAGCAGCAACACATTTATAGTGCTTTGGCTTCCAGGCTTACACCAGCACCTGTAATTTGATTTTTTTTCACATTTTGTTTGAATAAAGAGAGACCATCTAAGCTGAATTATGACATACAAATAATTACTTAAATATTATTGACTTCCAGTTTTAATTTAACTGAAAAAGTGATAAATTAAACCAGTCATGGGAGAGTTCAACAACAAATTTTATGTACTGTTACACTAGTATTATTTTTGGTCACAGTGAAGTGCATCCATACTGCTGACATGTTTAATGCCTGCAATGGACGCTGACAGTGAAAATGTGTAACTGGAAAAGCACTAATTTAAACGGCAATGTTTCAGTCAATGTTTGTGACCGTATAAAACTACTTCGGTTAAAAGGGGAAAGGTTTTTTTTTTTTTTTTTTTTTTGCAGTTTTGGTTCAGAGCTGTGGTTAGCAATTAAAGCAGATGCTTCAGATGAGGTGAAGATGAAAGTTTGACTCTGGCCAACACTGTATTCAATGTATGTATGTATGTATTTATTTATTTATTTACTTATTTATTTATGCATACATTTATTCATTTTTTAATTCAATATTTACGCATGCTCCAGTCTTATTGCTTTTTAACAGATTTCTTTACATCCACCGATGATCACTGGCAATTCAGGTTTATTATCAGTGGAAAATCAAGTAAGTTTATTGAAGGTTAATTATTAAACCATTGAATAATCAAGTTAGTAAGCCTTCTCCATACTCCACTTCAGTGTGTTTGTCCCTAAATTTGTGAATTCATATTAAAGACTGTTATTAATGTCTGTGTTTTACAGACTGTTTAAAATATTAGATTGTGTTTAGCGCACTGTTGCGATAACAGCAAATTCATAACATTTACCAGTGTTTATCTCTTTTGGTTCAAGAACTTTTGATCCTCAAAACATTATGATTGGATTACCTGTCTTTCTTTTTTTTTTTTTTCTTTAATTTTTCTTCTAAAAACATTGTTAGTTCATAGCTAATATCTTTCAGTGTTGTTTTTTCCCTTTTTTTCCTGAAAATAGTATGCTTTAAATAATTAATTGTTTAAGATTAATTTTCCACGCACATATCGGGATAATAAACTAGCCGTAAATATGTGCACACCGTACGGACACTGTAGACCATGCGTAAGCATGGAAATAAGGAAGCAAACAGAATGATTTTAAAGTCTGTTTTACATTTGACATACACGTTTAGATTAATTATGACACTCTGAATAATGAAGTTAAGCACTGAAATTTCATGAAATTGTTAACCAGAATTTACAACATTTCTATATGAATTTAAACAGAAATATTTGCAGTGGATGTGCTGCTTTCGAACAATTTTCCTGTGGTATGCGAAACTGTAAGATATGTGCATTTAAAAAAATTTTTTTGTTATTGACACGGTGAGTCAGACAGCTATTTACACTGCAAAAAAAAAATAAGGCCTATCTCTTTCCATAAAAATATAGTCTATAAACATTCTAAAATATATGTTTACCTTTTTGACAAATTGCATAAATTATAATAGTGATGTCTCAAAACGCATTTATAGTCCGTATCTCATATTCTCCTAACGTATTCCTTCCCCTTAACTGCGTTAAACATGGTGTCACATGGATGGAATATGCATGGGAATGATATGCAGATAACATTATGCATATTAAATGGCAATTTTGGGGAGGAGATTCATGTACGCACAATCTTCCGCTGACTGCATATTACAAAGGGAATTTTGCGCAGGTTCTGGCGTACACATGGCTTTATAAATCTGAAAACTTTTGTACGTATGCAAAATCTAGCTTTTGTGTGTACGCACACATTTAGGATGAAATCTACGTAAAGTTTTATACATGAGGCCCCTGGCCCTTCAACGGATTTTATCAATCAAAAAGTGTAAAAAAAGTTCCAATGTTGTTGCAGTCTACTAGAACCAAATACTACAAATGCACTTCACAAACAACTGCTTTCAGTGATCCAAAGGGTTATCTGTAATACAAGTGTGATGGAACAGGGGAGCTCTGTGTCTTTTCTCCTGTGTCAGTTCAATGGGCCGTTAGGGGTGAGAATGCTCCTCTCATAGATCAGTGTTTAAATTACCCAGTGGCTGCCTGAGATGGCCAGAGAAGAATGACGGTGTTCAGGGCCAAATCCCAGAGTTGCTCAGCTCAGCACGGCCACGGACGTCTGAAAATGCTATTTGGGTACTTAGCACACACAGGCCAGAGGTTCTCCGAGTCCACGGCTCCAGCCCTGCAGCCTGCCACTCTAATGATTCCCTAGACTCCAGCTGCTGACCCCTCCAGCCCTGGCCATTCATTAGAGCAGCGAGAGAGGGAAAGAGAGACAAAATGAGTGAGTGTGACAGAGAAAGAATGGAGCAGCTTACGGCAGTCTCTCTCGCTCACACGACCGCTTTCTGACGCAGTTACACTCTTCGTCCTCTTTGCTATCAGTGCGAGGATGCTCGCCCCCTGGGGCTGCCCACGGAGCCCGTGAAGTTCACAGACACTCCATTATCTGAATGGTGTGTGTGTCCCTAAGCATTCTGCAGGACGCCGGAACCATTTATACACACACACACACACCTGCTGGTCGGCAGCAAAATCCAGACATGTTTTTTATCTCTCTGGTGCATCGCACGCAGAGGGACACAGATTAGCAGAGGGTAAATGTAACCTGAATAAATACACATACGTGTGGCCCATCCTGCCTGAAAACTCCAAGTTGGAGCGAGTTGCTTATTATGGTTTGCATTTTTCGCTTTTCTCCCTTATTCAGAGTAAGATTAGTGGGTTTATAAAGGGGTGTTGAAGACACAGTAAACTGGTGCGGCCTGGACTGGCACACTATCCTATAGAGCCCAGCCTTAATGATTTCTAATGCGGCTAAATGCTCTGGCGCCACGAAAACCCGCTTTGCGCTGGGGACGAGCAACTCTCCCTTTGCCTGTTTCTCTTTGTTGATTTTAGCAAGATGACAACAGAGTTGGCTTATCTCAGTACCAGGCCTGCACCGGGAGGAGTCTCCCAAATGCCCAAAGCCCCAGCGTCTTATTAGAGATGCTTATAATGTTTGTCTGTTCTTCATTTTAGCCCCTCAGACACACACAGACACACACACACATAAATACACGCACACACACACACACACACACACACACACACACACAGTCTTGCATCCTCACTGCACTATGCTTAAAGCTGTAAGGCTTTGCCCTGCAGAAAAAAATTGCCTTGTATCCATCTAATCAAACAGATTAGCAGTTTAAATCTAGCAGTTTTTGGACAGTCAAGCAATATTGGCTATATCATTGCAATATTTTTTTTTTTTAGAAAGATCTCCAACCCTGAAAAATGTATAGCTATTAATAAAATGACATTATTCAGCACTAAATAGTATATACTTTCCAACTGACCCCATGCATTGTGTGGATGATTCTCTGCTAAAGAATAGACTCAGAAAATATGGCTGAGAGCTTTGAAAAAACAACAACAACCACAAAAACTTTTCACGAAGTATCACTCAAAAACAGGTTACACTGCTTGTTAAATCTTTATTTTTTATGAGTTGTCATCAGCATTGATCAATCATTGCAGCAGGACTTTTTATTGTAACGAATACCAAGTTTAGAATGACGTTTTACTGACACATTCTAATTTATGTTCCTCTAATAAATACATTTTCTTTAACTTCTGGCAATTTCTTACTGTTTGTCCCAGAAGCTGTTTTTTAATAACTTTTTACTCTTATATAATACATAAAAGCTTTTTATCATAACTTCATTTATATTTGCTATTATGTGAACATTAAATTTCATGAGAACAATTTTTTTTATTATATTTTTGTGCTTCTTTGTTTTTATTTGACAGGACAGAGGACAGACAAAAAGTGATCAGGAAGGAGAGAGGGGAGTGGGATCGGGAAAGAACCACAAGCTGCAACTTGAAATCAGGTTGCCTGCAGCTCTGTTGTGTTTAATATGGGAGCACTGTCCACAGGGCTATGTCTCTGAAAGTTTTATGTTTTAAATCTCAGCTCTACAACAGGTTTGGCATCATTTCACTAACACAATAAATCAAGGTAAATGTCACTTTTCTGTCAGTGTTTTTATTTCATATCATTTTCAATTAAGTTACAAAGAGTGTCAAAGTAATTTCTGATCAAATAAACCAGTGAGAGGGCCAATGCAGAAAGTGCCAAACAAAATTTATTTTTGTACATGTTATGGTTACACGTTATGGTCTCTCCACCTCCCGACACTTACATTTTTATAATAATTAATCTGCCTTAAAAAACACACAAAGTTAAAGATTAATTTGACTATTGAATTGTTTATTTATTTTTCCATAAGTTCTACAGATATTGCAGTAATACGATTATTGTGAATTATTTTTGAGGGTAATGAAAATCTGATATGACAGAACAGGACTATTAGACACCATACAAAAATGAAAAACATAAAAAAAAAAAAAAGTTAACTCATTTTTAAATTGAGTTTCACATTTTTTGAATGCCAAACATGCCCATCTATTATATTTTTACATAAAAAATAAATAAAAATACAATGGCACAGTGGCATGAAGAAACATGCTCTGTGTGTACCAGCTCTTAGGTTCTATTTGTCCTATATGGTCTGGCTTGGTGGCTGGGACAGAATTAGGGTTAATATTTTTGATCTAGTGGTGAAACTCTCTTTGTCACTTAAAGAGCTCTAAAAATTAAATAAAGTGTGTATAAAAAAATGCTACATGATGAATCCTCATAAGTGTTCACTATTCCTCCTACCACACCACAATGTTAATCCAGAGATGCGTTATCAGAGTGTCTCGGGTCTGTCTGTGTTGTGGAAAAGTTCCGCAGGCATGTGTTCAGAGTCTGAGCTCTTCCTCCTGTGCGTGGCCTGACTCTCCTGTCCTCCCTCATCCACCGCCGACCTGTGATAAGATCAGTTCTTTCTATTTCGTCTCTCCTCCATGTCTCACAGGAGAGCCCTCCAGCTCTTAGCTGGTCCTTTATTTATGAAGCCTCTGTTTATTTGTTTTTCTTTTGGTACTGGGATTAATTATCATCACCATATGTCTGACTAAAAGCACTGGATTCTAAGCAAGGATTGTTGTTTTTGTGCTGGTTACTGTCAAAATCATTCTGTTTTGTGTTGCTCCATCAACTTAAAAAGGCACATCGATACAACTATAATCAACTATAATCTACAACTATAATCAAAATGGTTATACTCCTTGTTTGCACTAACGTTATGTACTTAAACCCTTAAACTATCCCACAGTATTGATTTATCATGCTTACCTTTAAAAGCACAGTCTTTTAAACTAGCTTTCTAGAGCTTAGATGCAAATGAAGTTACATACACACAACTGTTTTCTTGCAAAAACCTTGTCAGCCTTCTGCAACACAAACACACACACACACAACCACAGCAGGCTCTGTGACCTTGGTTAAAGCGAGAGTCAGGCTTGGTGTAAATGTATGAGTTGTTTGCATGATGCAGCAATGAGCTGAAAGTGTATGCTGGCCTCATCAGTGAGAACAGCCAATCAAGTGATATCGTTGAATCCGAACGTGGCTCTCTGTTGGGGGCCACTCCTCACCTCATTTTTCACTCTGCTGGCAAAGGGCCCTGAAAGTTTCTCTCAAAGTGTTAATGAGTTCAGAGAAAATGCAGAGAAAGTTGCAATCGCCATCTTTGATATATGCTAAGTTTTTTTAAGGTCCTTCTTAGACCTTGAGTTTTTGATTAAGGCAACAGGGAGGAAAAAATACACATGACAAACCATTTCCTGTATGCTGCCGATTGAAGCAAAAACAAGCAGTGTAATATATGATTAATGACTACAAACCACAACTGAAGTAATTCTGCAAAAAGTAATTAGTTTTTTGCCCAGTGTCTGACTACTTTGCTATAGGCCTACAACAAAAAAATACAATAAGCATTTCTCAGCATACACAATATACAACATATAAGAGTCAGTATAACCAAGCGGGCACATGCATGGCCAAAGTTCTACGATTGACATAATACAAGAATGTTCATAACACCAACTTTTAAAAATATGTGCATCTATACTGCATTTTATCCAAGATGTGGGAGAGAAAATCTCTTGAATTTTATAAACATGTTCATATAATAGTTATACATACATTCAACTCTTCTTGAAATTACAAATAAGAGTGTTTGTGAGAAAGAAAAGGAAAAATCTTTTAAAGACTATTATAAAACACGTTGGTTTCATATGGTTTTGGAAAAACATTTATGCCATTTTTATAAAAAGTCTAAATGTGGTGTAACCATCAAGTAAAATGTAATAACATTTCCTTACCTAATTCTGACCCTAACCACTATTTTCAATAAAAAAAAAAAAAATTCTAGATCAAAATAAAAAAATCATTTATTTTTGCTTATTTATACGTATTGACTTTGACACAAAGTCATGGGAGTCTTAAGACAATTATTATTATTATTATTATTATTATTATTATTATTATTATTATTAATAATAATGGTTCTGCTTGTTAGTTGTGCCTATTTGGAGTTTTCACTCCAAATATTAATACATATATTAATATAACAATAATATAATAATAATATAATAATTTCAACTACTCTTTTAAATTTTCTAAATACATTTTCAACTCTTTTCAATAATTTTATAATTTGAATTAGTCTTTTTCAATTAAAAATTATTTTAATTCAAAAATAAAAAATAAAACATTTAAATTAAAAACATGTTTATCATAAAAGTGGCTGACTCAAGTCATTGTATGTATAAACTGTATTTTTAATGTATTTTAAAATAAATTATTAGACATGGGGTTGGGGGGGGGGGGGGGGACTCTCGTT
>NW_015505396.1:495400-502892 GCF_001515645.1 Sinocyclocheilus grahami | reverse complement strand
GTGAGCTGGGGGTTTGGGGGGGGGGGTGAGACTCATGTCATTGACACAAATAACTACATTATAATATTCATAATTTGATGATGTTTATTTTAGTTGTTACAATTATTATTTTTCTAATACTAAAATGGTTGCTGGTTTTGCTGGTCTGGCTGTGTTTTGACTCTGTAAGTTTGGGACTAGGTATTCGGCTCTGCTTCCTTGGTAATGACATGCCTGCCCGCACTGTTCTCTCCTCAGCTTTATTTCAATAAGAAATCATCCATTATTTAGCTCAGAGCCCCTCTGCCCCTGCTACCACCCCCACCTCCCAACACACACACATCAGGGCACCCTGCTGATCCACTCTTCAAGGACGAGCGTGGCGAAGAGGAGGAAGAAACCTACCCAGCCATCAGACAAGATCTCTGAAGCAAAAGCGTACAACAGAAGAAAAAAAACACTCTTCTGGAAGACACAGAATAACGTGTGACCCAAATATACATCGCTTTGTACTTCAGTTCAAAGTACCCTGTCCTTTAGTGTGAAATAAAGTCCTGAGAAAAACAACAATGAATAAATCATACTTCAACCAGAGCTTCCTCTTTTTCTTCTCTTTAAACTCCTTTCCTAGCCTTCTTTTCAACTACACTTTGTGTTTCACTTCAGCATTTGATTGAGTCCATTCTTAATGATGATCTGATCTGAACTGACAAGTGCACCAGATTCAACTGAAGAAAATTACAAAAGGATTTGGTATTACTTTTGAGTGCTTCCGATGACATAACATGGAATATAATCAGCAAAGTGTTTCTACAAAATTGAATCAGAGTGAGAAATGAACACATGTTGAGCTCCAAAGATGTAACAAGGAGTATGCAACAAATTGATATTTCTCATTTTGGACACTATGGGGGTCGGACACTTTGTTAAAGATTGAAAATAATGAAAATATCTTCCTACTCAAGTGCAGGAAATTAAAATAAAAATTAAAGAATTGCAAACCCAAGATGCACCTGGATTGTAGAATAATGCAATGGAACGTTTAAAGAGATTACAATATTAGCATGGTTAAGAATGTTGGTTACTTTCCCCTGACATCAATTACTGGTAACATGCATCATTTAGATATGAGCAATAGTCTGGAGAACCTATAGGAGAGGCAGAGAGCTTTCTAACACATTTTGTTTCAACATTTGTAACTTTTTTTTTTTTGGCTGTGTCTCAAACGTTTTTGCTTTGTGTCTCAAGCTGAAGTAGTTTAGAAATCTGCAGCATACTGTATCCCTTAACTGCAATTATTAAGTACAAACATTGCTTTTGTTGCACCTACTGTAGTAGATTTTTTAAGTTCTTCAGAACACATTTTTACTACTACAAGATTTAACTATTATAATCAATAATTATCCTATGATTATCGGTTGGGTTGGGTTGGGTTGGGTTGAATTATCCTATGACAGCATCTATAAGCTAGTGAGTTACAAAACAATGACAAAATTCACATTTAGAAGATATATGGATTCAAAATTGACAGTCTTTCTCTACATCAACACAGATCGACTATTTTGATGACATCATTCTGCACGTCAGCTTGTCATCAGATTTTCTGTCCAATCACATGCTCTCTAGAAATCGGTCACTTGTTCATATATTTTTCTATGTGGTGAATGGCACATAGTGCCCTATATAGAGGATAGGGAGCGATTCATACTGTTTAAACATGCTTTTCATTGGGGTGAATGAAGTCTGGCTTTGGATCAAGCAAACTTGTAGCACAAAGCCACAAACTTATCTGAATTCTATGCTGTATTTTAAAGCACAATGGAGGAGATTGAATGTTGCAAACGATTAGACATTATAAACAGCAGAGTAGTAACAGTTTCATGTTAAATCGTGTCAAATGGTTAATCTATTAGACTGATAAAATACAACTGATTACAACTATGGCTGTCACAAGCTGTCAACTGCCACTTTGCCAGGCTGCAATGTAAATGAAACTGGCTTTTAGGTCAGAATCCGCTCAATACGCCAGTGTTTGTTCAGCATGAGCTCTGTGCGCTCACAAATCATTTTGCTACAACCAACTAGTATAAGCACAATGTTAATAAAAGATTCATTATGCAGTATAGACTATAGATACAGATTATAGATTATAGTATCGATTTTTGGATTTTCGCTGTCTGTACATAACCGATTCATATAACCCAACATTTTCACACTGAAAAGTTTTGGGAGTCATGACTGTTGTGCGTGTCGGACTGAATCTGAAATTGCAATGTTTGACATAGTGGCACCATAGTAACGGACAGCACAAAAAAAGTCTGATGTGTCAAAATAGTATAAATTAGTCAGGTCTAAAGTACAAATACAATAGACCTGCCTAATTGTTGTGTTACATATATCAAGCGTAGCATTAGTTCTGGCAGGTCACGTTAGTCAAGCTCACATCAGCTGATATAGGAATACGACACCTATCTAAGCATTCATATATAAGGTCTTTCAGTATTATCAGCAGTTTTCGCATTGCTCAAAAGCTAATTACCCTCCTCCATCCCCAGCTCCTCCTCTGTCAGTCAGGATTAAGCCTTCTGATTATCCTTTGAATCAGACTAATTCTAAAATGTGTACATACAATTATTGAACTTTAACGATATCTGCAATACATTTATGTTGGTTCTGTTCTGTTTACCCTGGGGGGGGGGTTATCGCTGCTCTCCCTGCTCTCATCCATGCTAGGCTGCATGGATGCGCAGGGAGTTTTTGCCCAGAACAGAACCATACCGCCAATCCAAACTGTATGCCAATTGTCAATCATCTTTGACGATAGTGGTCCTGACAGAAAATGTGTTTCTTTATTTTATTACTTTCATTTGATATTTTAGTGAAACATTTACATAATTGAACAATATTTGAAGGCTACATGACAATGTGTTATTGTAGCATTAATATTAAACTAATACAGTAAACTAATAGTAAACAGTTTATTTTCAAACAGTTCAATTAAATAATAATAATAATAATAATTGTTGTATCATGACAACACTGAAGCCATTGGCCAAAGATTGTCAACATTTGCCTGTAAACAAAACTTTTTTTTTTTTGGCAGGAGCTCACTGGCTGAGACGAGTGTAGATTTGCAAATAAAAGATTCTTTGTGCAATCAGCTTCACTGATTAAAACAGGATTTATCGCGAGAGGCTATAACTTTTTGAACTGAAATTAAGTGATTAACAGCTTCAGTGATTATAAAGGGAGTGTTGTTTCATTGCTCTATAAAGTTTCAGGATTGGAGAAAAAATATATATATATATATATATATATATATATATATATATATATTTTTTTTTTTTTATAATTCTACTGAATCCTACATCAGTCCGAATACTTTAATTGTTGGTCCACCCTCGATTTGTGGACCCTTATAATTGCTCCCACAATTAGCAATGGTCCTGAAACTACTGAAGGCTAGAAAATAGGTGGCTATATTGTGAAAACACTTAAAATGGCGCTGCTAATTTAAAATCCTTTAAATACCAAATTTAAGCAAAGAAAATTATCTGCTTGCTGAGCTTGTCTTAGGCCAGAAGAGGCACTTCTACTGACCCCTTGCAGACTGAAACTCTGGACCAGAATAATACTGACAAATTAATCACATTAAACCTAATTACTGTCACAGTCTTCAGCGGGTGTGCCCAGGAGGGCCACCAGATGACTGTGTTCTGGGAGCCCATGGCTTGTGTTGTGTGTGTCTGTTGCCATGTGCTCTCTCCTGTCTATTGTCTTGCCCCTCCCATCTTGTTACCTCGTTATAGTTTAAGTTGCTCCACCTGTGTCTCCCTCGTTAGCCTCCTCGTTTGGTTCCTATTTATTCTCCTTGTGTCTGTCATCCTGTGCTGATCCGTCATTTCTCATTGTGTGTGTTTCGTGTCTGCATGTGGTGCAGCTTTAGGCCTGCCTGTCTGTTTTTCCCCCTCGGGGTGGTTTGAGTTTGTTTTTGTTTCATTTTTATTATTAAAATAAATAACCATTTCTCCTGCAATTGAGTCCTCGCTTCATCTCCCCGCACGCACCGTGACAATTACAACACAAATGGTTCATGATTATACCTCATATTGTGAAACCCAAACAAAATCAAAGTAAAATGTAGCAAGCACTATAGTGAGCTACTTGTCCACTGTGAGAAAAAAAAAAAGAGCCACTTTGACAAGGCTCACATTTACTGGACAC
The DNA here is from genome assembly GCF_001515645.1 of Sinocyclocheilus grahami. NCBI lineage: Eukaryota > Metazoa > Chordata > Actinopteri > Cypriniformes > Cyprinidae > Sinocyclocheilus > Sinocyclocheilus grahami. The sequence continues at coordinate 498,689 of NW_015505396.1, read as the reverse complement.
AAGCTAGTTAAAGAATTGGGCAGATCCAGAAAAAAATCTATCCAAATGGAGCATAGCGTTAGTTCTGGCAGGTCACGTTAGTCAAGCTCGCATCAGCTGATCCACGTCTACCTATAGGAATACGACACCAATCATAATTCCCTTTATAAGGTCCTTTCAGTCATTATTCAGCAGCTATCGCTTTGCTCAGGAGCTAATCATAATTCCACCTCTATAGGAAGCATTCAATAAGGAATTTTGCGACAAGGGTTCGTTTCCCACAGAGTATCTCACCAGATTCAAGTTCGTGAACTTGAAAGCGAACTCGCCGCGTTGATTGATTGATAAGCCGATAGATTTGCAAGTGACCTGAGCGAGCACTGCTTCTCACAAATGACATAGACTTTTTGCCCGCAATTCATCGCTGAAGTTGTGCTAATGTGACTGCATCAACAACACTTTAACACGAGATCTGCTTTCCCCGCTGTCTCATTGCCTAAAGCTATGTTGGCAAATATGCTATCGTCAAATATTGCTCATTGTTTAAGGCTAGTTGTTCAGTAACATGTTTGCTAGGCATGCTGTCGTATTTTGACACGCTGGAAACATTACCCAGTTAAAATTACCACAGCGAGCTTTGTTTTAAATCTGTTGTTTAAGGCTGTCTGATATGAAATAGGTTTGCTGCTTCAGGCTCATCTAGTATTGGGAATGCTGTTTCATTAACTTATCCGACTATTATTTCCAACACGCTGTGTTTTAGTCAGTGATATGCTGTTGCTTAAAGCTATCTAGTGTATCGGTAACATGCTTGATACTTAACGCACAGTATGTAGATTTTGCTACTAAGGTTATTAATGCAAACATTTACCTGGATAAGGGTAACATGCCTGTTGCCTAAATTTCGAAGTACTGACCTTATGCTGTACTGCATTAAAGGGGCATGCTGCTCTTCTCAGCTGCTTATTAAAGAAGAGTGCCCTTTCGCTGCTTCTCTTCTTCTGTAAGGGCATTCTGCCCTAGTCTATGCTATTTCAAAAAGTCTTTGCTTTAAAGCTATTGGGATTTTGCTTGCTTGTTAAGGCTTATCTAGTGTCAGTATCATGTTTGTTGCTAGACCTGCTTGTTGCTTTAAGCTATTGGTTGTTACTGCAAGTGCTGGTATCCGGGTAAACTTGCAACAGCAAGAAGCTAATGTTTAAGATGTTGTTTAAGGCCATATAATTGTTCTTGAAATATGCTTGCTGCTTATGGCTCATCTGGTTATTGGGAATTCTATTTCTTTAGGTTTCTCTGACCACTGCAATACGCTGTGAATAAGCAAGCAACATGCTTGTTGCATTAAGCTATCGAGTGTATTGGTAAGGAATTTTGTCTATATTCACGCGGCCCGGGTTATTAGATTGAGGACTTGTATCCTTATGGCTCATCTGGTTATTGGGTTTCTCTGACCACTGCAACATGCTGTGATTAAGCAAGCAACATGCTTGTTGCATAAAGCTATTGAGTGTATTGGTAAGGAATTTTGTCTATACGCACGTGGGTTATCAGATTGAGGACTTGTATCACAATGAGCGCAAATGTCAATGGGAGGCGACCAGTGGTGAAAAGAGTACTGAAAAAATATATTCAAGTAAAAGTACCATTAACTTCCATAAAATGTAGTGTGAGTAGAGTAAAAGTACTTAAAAGTCCAAAAAAACTACTTGAGTAAGAGTAAAAGAGTAGCCTATTTAAAAGTACTCATGAGTATTGAGTAGAGAGTACTGAGCTGTGGATTCTACCCCCTCATAATAAACGCTGTACACCGCAACGTTAAAAACGTTGTACATTCTGTAATTCACATTATCTTATTTGTCATAAAGAATGAAGAATATCTTTCATCCAGCAGTTTTAATTTTGACTGCCAACTCTTTAAAATACATCAAAACAGCACGGAAACAGTATTCAGTTGAAGAAGAGATGAAAGTTATTCTCAGTACAATCGTCCCTATTTAAATCTTAAGTTTGAAAAAATTGATTTAAAATCATGAGTAAGGCCACTGAGACAGCATCATATGCTGTTGTCAGGAAAACTGCATTAAATAGCGAAGTATTTCTGGGGAAACTTTTTCAGAGGAAAACACACACACCCATGCATGTCTCTTTGCTGAGCCGCGGCGGTCTCGGTGAATCAGCAGCATCCACAACTGAACGGAACAAAAAGTGTTGAACTTGAAAATTGTTTATGCGCGAGTGCACTTGCTAAATTGTATAAAATTTATTTAAAAAAAATGTTTATCAACGAGCTGCAGTTTTATTACATCACGCGCTGGCACAGATGCAGTATATTAACGCCACGGGTCATCAATAAGGTGCAGATTTGGTCCTCAATTTGTGTTTCCAACATATTTTTTCACAGCACGCATCACGCGCTTAAACTCATCAAAAGTCAACAAGTTCCACAAGCAACAACGACTTATCCAAGTGACTGCTGCAGAACGCACGCGCGAGAGAGACGAGGCAGCGCAGATTGCGCGTCTTATAAGTGAGTGGGAATTTACCGAACGTGGCACTTGCGAAATAAAATTAAAATAAGCATGTAACGACCACAAACGGAGGAAAATAGCGGAGTAAAAGTACCGATACATCACTTAAAACGTACTCAAGTAAAAGTAAAAGTACACCATTTTTAAACTACTCAAAAAAGTACAATTACTGATAAAAACTACTTAATTACTGTAACGTGAGTATTTGTAATTCGTTACTTCACACCCCTGGAGGCGACAAACCTGTAAACTTGTGAGTTGTTTTTATAGAGTTTTTAAATGGATGCTAAAGCTTTAGGCCAGGTAGAATCTGCAATCTCAGAACCAGTTCATTTGCTCGCTTCTACGGCTGCAGTACGCTGTGTTTGCTGCAAACTAGGCTGCAATTCTAGTGGGTTTTCTGCATCTTTAATCTTTTTCAGGTATTGCATTAAAGGGGCTTGCTGCTTATAAAGAAGAGCACCCCTTCGCTGCTACACTCCTCTGGTAAGAGGCTTGCTGCTCTTCTTAGCTGCTTATAAAGAAGAGCATCCCTTCGCTGCTACACTCCTCCGGTAAGGGGCTTGCTGCTCTTCTTAGTTGCTTATTAAGAAGAGCCCCCCTTCGATGCCACTGTCCTCCCAAAGGAGCAAGCTGCTCTTCTTACCTGCTCATAGCAGAAGACCACCCCTTCGCCACCACTCTCCTTCCGTAAGGCATTTTCAGTTAGATAGCTGTCAGCATGTGGCTGGGGGGGGGGGGGGGGTTGGTTTTGGGGGGTGCTTTTGGTTTTGTTGCTTCCG